>NC_092722.1:90531771-90903521 GCF_047496885.1 Scyliorhinus torazame
CCCCAAACAGGCGCCGGAATGTGGCGACTCGGGGCTCTTCACAGTAACTTCATTTGAAGCCTACTTGTGACAATAAACAATTTTCATTTCCTTTCTCTCTCCCTCATCCCCATTCCCTCTTTCTCCCTCCCGCATCCCCATTCCCTCTTTCTCTCTCCCTCATCCCCATGCCCTTTCTCTCTCCCTCATCCTCATTCCCTTTCTCTCTCCCTCATCCCCATTCCCTCTTTCTCTCTTTCCTTATCCCCATTCCCTCTTTCTCTCCCCCGCATCCCCATTCCCTCTTTCTCTCTCCCTCTTCCCCATTCCCTCTTTCTCTCTCCCTCTTCCCCATTCCCTCTTTCTCTCTCCCTCATCCCCATTCCCTCTTTCTCTCTCCCTCATCCCCATTCCCTCTTTCTCTCTCCCTCTTCCCCATTCCCTCTTTCTCTCCCCCTCATGCCCTCTTTCTCTCCCCCTCATCCCCATTCCCTCTTTCTCTCTCCCTCATCCCCATTCCCTCTTTCTCTCTCCCTCATCCCCATTCCCTTTCTCTCTCCCCTCCCCATTCTCTCTCCCTCTCCCCTCCCCGTTCTCTTTCTTTCTCTTGCTCTCTCCACCCCTTTACTCTCTATCTCCTCTCCCCTCTCTACCCCATTCATGCTCTCTCTCTGCCTCAATGTCTCTGCCTCCTCCCCATTTTCTCTCTTCCTGCTCCCCAATCTCTCTCTCCTACCTTCCCATTCTCTCTCTCTCCCCCCCTCCTCCCCATTCCCTCTCTGTCTCCCTTCTCCCCAGTCTCTTTGTCTCCCTCTCCCCATTCACTCTCTTTCCCTCTCCCCATTCACTCACTCCCTCTCCCCATTCACTCTCTCTCCCTCTCCCCATTCACTCTCTCCCTCTCCCCATTCACTCTCTCCCTCTCCCCATTCACTCTCTCCCTCTCCCCATTCACTCTCTCCCTCTCCCCATTCACTATCTCTCTCCCTCCCTATTTTCTCCCGATCTCTCTCTCCGTCCTCCCCATTCTGTCTCTCTCCCCATTATCTCTCTCCCTGCACCCCGATTTCTCTCTCTCCCTCCTCCCCATGCCCGCTCTCTCTGCACCCTTATCTCTCTCCCCCTCCTCCCCATTCCATCCCTCTCCCCATTCACTCTCTCTCCCTCTCCCCATTCACTCTCTCTCCCTCCCTATTTTCTCCCGATCTCTCTCTCCCCGTCCTCCCCATTCCCTCTCTCTGTCCTCCCCATTCTTTCTCTCTCCCTATTACCTCTCTCTCTCCCTCCTCCCCATTCTCTCCCTATCTTTCTCACCATTCTCTCAATATCTCCGTCCTCCCCATTCCCTCCCTCTCTCCCTCCTTCCCATTCCCTCCCTCCACCCCATTCCCTCCCTCCCTCTCTCCCTCTCCCCCCCTCTCCCCCATTCCCTCCCTCTCCCCCATTCCCTCCCTCCCTCTCCCCCATTCCCTCCCTCCCTCTCCCCCATTCCCTCCCCCTCTCCCCATTCCCTCCCCCTCTCCCCATTCCCTCCCCCTCTCCCTCTTCCACATTCCCTCCCTCTCTCCCTCCTTCCCATTCCCACACTCTCTCCCTCCTCCCATACAAGTGGCAAAGATTAGTGGGAGACTAGAGGATTGGGAAATCTTTAGGGGGCAACAGAAAGCTACTAAAAAAGCGATAAAGAAGTGCAAGATAGATTGAGAGTAAACTTGCTCAGAATGTAAAAAGATAGTAAAAGTTTCTACAAATATATAAAACAAAAAAGAGTGGCTAAGGTAAATATTGGTCCTTTAGACGATGAGAAGGGAGATTTAATAATAGGAGATGAGGAAATGGCTGAGGAACTGAACAGGTTTTTTGGGTCGGTCTTCACAGTGGAAGACACAAATAACATGCCAGTGACTGATAGAAATGAGGCTATCACGGGTGAGGACCTCGAGAGGATTATTATCACTAAGGAGGTAGTGATGGCAAGCTAATGGGGCTAAAGGTAGACAAGTCTCCTGGCCCTGATGGAATACATCCCAGAGTGCTAAAAGAGATGGCTAGGGAAATTGCAATTGCACGAGTGATAATTTACCTAAATTCACTAGGCTCTGGGGTCGCCCGGCGGATTGGAAATTAGCAAACGTGACACCACTGTTTAAAAAAGGAGGTAGGCAGAAAGCTGGTAATTATAGGCCAGTGAGCTTAACTTCGATAGTAGGGAAGATGCTGGAATCTATCATCAAGGAAGAAATAGCGAGGCATCTGGATGGAAATTGTCCCATTGGGCAGATGCAGCATGGGTTCATAAAGGGCAGGTCGTGCCTAACTAATTTAGTGGAATTCTTTGAGGACATTACCAGTGCGGTAGATAATGGGGAGCCAATGGATGTGGTATATCTGGATTTCCAGAAAGCCTTTGACAAGGTGCCGCACAAAAGGTTGCTGCGTAAGATAAAGATGCATGGCGTTAAGGGTAAAGTAGTAGCATCGATAGAGGATTGGTTAATTAATAGAAAGCAAAGAGTGGGGATTAATGGGTGTTTCTCTGGTTGGCAATCAGTAGCTAGTGGTGTCCCTCAGGGATCAGTGTTGGGCCCACAATTGCTCACAATTTACATAGATGATTTGGAGTTGGGGACCAAGGGCAATGAGTCCAAGTTTGCAGACGACACTAAGATGAGTAGTAAAGCAAAAAGTGCAGAGGATACTGGAAGTCTGCAGAGGGATTTGGATAGGCTAAGTGAATGGGCTAGGGTCTGGCAGATGGAATACAATGTTGACAACTGTGAGGTTATCCATTTTGGTAGGAATAACAGCAAAAGGGATTATCATTTAAATGATAAAATATTAAAACATGCTGCGTGCAGTAAGACCTGGGTGTGCTAGTGCATGAGTCGCAAAAAGTTGGGTTACAGGTACAACAGGTGATTAAGTAGGCAAATGGAGTTTTGTCCTTCATTGTTAGAGGGATGGAGTTTAAGACTAGGGAGGTTATGCTGCAATTTTATAAGGTGTTAGTGAGGCCACACCTGGAGTATTGTGTTCAGTTTTGGTCTCCTTACTTGAGAAAGGACGTACTGGCACTGGAGGGTGTGCAGAGGAGATTCACTAGGTTAATCCCAGAGTTGAAGGGGTTGGATTACGAGGAGAGGTTGAGTAGATTGGGACTGTACTCGTTGGAATTTAGAAGGATGAGGCGGGATCTTATAGGAACATATAAAATTATGAAGGGAATAGATAGGATTGATGCGGGCAGGTTGTTTCCACTGGCGGGTGAAAGCAGAACTAGGGGGCATAGCCTCAAAATAAAGGGAAGTAGATTTAAGACTGAGCTTAGGAGGAACTTCTTACCCAAAGGGTTGTAATTCTATGGAATTCCTTGCCCAGTGAAGCAGTAGAGGCTCCTTCATTAAATGTTTATAAGATAAAGACAGATAGTTTTTGGAAGAATAAAGGGATTAAGGGGTATGGTGTTCGTGCCGGAAAGGGGAGCTGAGTCCACAAAAGATCAGCCATGATCTCATTGAATGGCGGAGCAGGCTCGAGGGGCCAGATGGCCTACTCCTGCTCCTAGTTCTTATGTTCTCCCAATTCCCTCTCTCTCCCTCCTCCCCATCCCCTCTCTCCCTACCTCCTCGCCCTCTCCGCTCCTCGCCCTCTCGCTCTCCTCCCCACCCTCTCTCTCTCTCTCTCCTCCCCACCCTCCCTCTCTCTCTCTCCTCCCCACCCTCTCTCTCTCCTCCCCGCCCTTTCTCTCTCTCCTCACTGTCGGACACTCACCCATTGCTCTGATGAAGAATCCTCGCGGTGCTCTCAGAGTTCGCCGAATCCAGGCATCCCTCAGGGCCTCCAGGTTTGAGGCGCTGCCACCCAGCAGCAGGGTGGAGTTATCAAGCCAGCCGAGGAGCTGGAGGCCGGACACGGTCTGTACTAACCGCCTATCCCACACACTGCGCCCGTTTTCCGTCTTCAGCTCCGCCAGAAGCTGCTTACCGCTCCGGCTGTGCTCCAAGCCTGTCTCCTCTTCCCGCACACCCAGAACCAAAGCCAGCGAGCTCCTGGACAACTGCACAGACATTGCGACAATCGACCGGTGCTCCCTCACCGTTCGCAGGCCGTGCCTGGATGCTGCTGCCGGGCCAACCGGGTGGAAACGAAACCACCACCCAGCCCCATGGCAACTGGGCGGGGCCGGAGCCGCCAAACACCCAGCCCCATGGCAACTGGGCGGGGCCGGAGCCGCCAAACACCCAGCCCCATGGCAACTGAATGCGTTCTGCATTTTTATATCTTTGCCAATTGTTTTAACCCTGGCTGTCATAATATTTTACTACTTTTTGCAGGGGGTTGGGAACCAGAGCGTTAGCTTAGAACAGTGTTCTTCAAACTTTTTTTCCGGGGACCCATTTTTACCAACCGGTCCACCTTCGCGGCCCACGCCGGCCGACCTTCGCGGCCCACCATTTTCTCTTATCTTGTTTGCTGCTAATAAAAATGGAGGAAATGGTTTTGGGTCCCTTTGGCCCTCGTACACGCTCCTCCAATGGAACCTGTTGGATGAAGGTGAAGCCTTCCGGTGTCGGAAATTATGGAGTCGCCATCTGTCCAAAGTTTTGCATTTTTTATCGTAAAATTTTATTAAATAAATAACATTTATTTATTTTATAAATAAATTTGTAAATTTATTTTACAATAATTTGTAAATTGCCACCCACGGGTCGCACACGTTTGTTTGAAGAGTTTGGAGAACACTGGCTTAGAAGGTGGAATAACTGAAGGGGAAATAGAGAACAAAAATAAGAGAACATTACCCTGTCTGCTCAAACGCAGTGGTTTCATTGTTTCAGAAGTATAGCGGGTAAGGCAGATGAACTTATTAGTACTTAAAACTATGATATTGTGGCTATCACATAAACTTGGCTGAAGGAACAGGATTAAAATCCCTGACCACAACAACCCTGTTACTTTTGCACCTATCCAAAATCTCTCTACCTATCTGCTCCTCTATCTCTCGCTGGCAGTTGGGAGCCTGTAATAAACGCCTAGCATTGTGATTGCCTCCTTCCTGCTCCTGAGCTTTACCCAGATTGCCTCATTGAATTGGCCTCCAAGGTGTCCTCCAAGGTACAGTATGGCTGTAATAGTCTCCTTAACGAGTAATCCTATTCCCCCACTCCTTTTACATCCCCCTCGATCTCTCATGAAGCATCTATATCCTCCAATGTACAGCTGCCAATCCTGCCCTTCCTTGAACCACGATGTGTTGTCTCCCGGGTGCCAGGGCCAGGGATGTCTCGGATTGAGACAACAGGATTCTTATGAGGGAGGGGAAACAACCAGAAGTCGTGGTGCACCTTGGCACCAACAACATAGCTAAGAAAAGGGGTGAGGATCTAAAAAGTGATTTTAGGGAGTTAGGGTGGAACCTAAAGAGCAGCTCGAGCAGAGTAGTAATCAGGAATGCTACCGGTGCCACGTGCAAGTGAGGGAAAGAACAGAGAGCGAGTGCAGCTGTTCACGTGGCTACAGGGCTGGTGCAGGAGGGAAGGCATCAGAAACGTGGATCATTGGGATACCTCCTTGGGAAGGTGGGACCAGTACATGAAGGCCGATTGCACCTAAACTGGAGGGGCACCAATATCCTGGGTGGGAGGTTTGTTAGAGCTCTTCGGGAGGGTTTAAACTAGTTTGGCAGGTGGGTTGGAACCATAGCTATGGATCAGAGGATAGGGTAGCTGTTGAACAGGCAGAAATAGTGTGCAGCAGGACTGTGAGGAAGGATAGACAGTTGATAGGGCAAAGTTGCACTCAGTGGAATGGGTTAAAGTGTGTCTGTTTCAATGCATGGAGTGTCAGGAATAAGGGAGATGAACTTAGAGCATAGATCAATACTTGGAACTGCGATGTTGTGGTCATTACGGAGACATGGATTTCACTGGGGGCATGAATGGTTGTTGAATGTTCCGGGGTTTACATGTTTTAAGAAGAATAGGGAGGGAGGTAAAAGAGGAGGGGGAGTGGCACTGTTAATTAGGGAGTGCATCACAGCTGCAGAAAAGGAGGTAGTCGAGGAGGGTTTGTCTACTGAGTCAGTATGGGTGGAAGTCAGAAACAGGAAAGGAGCAGTCACTTTATTGGGAGTTTTCTATAGAACCCCCAATAGCAGCAGAGAAATGGAGGAACAAATTGGGTGGCAGATCTTGGAAAGGTGCAGAATTAACAGAGTTGGGTTATGGGTGACTTCAACTTCCCAAATATTGACTGGAACTTCCTGAGTGTTTGGATGGAGCAGATTTTGTCAGGTGTGTCCAGGAAGGATTCCTGACCCAATATGTAGATAGGCCGACTAGGGGGGAAGTCATATTGGATTTGGTGCTTGGCAACGAACCCGGCCAGGTGTCAGATGTCTCGGTGGGAGAGCATTTCGGTGACACTGACCACAACTCCTTGACCTTTACCATAGTCATGGAGAGGGATAGGAACAGCCAATATAGGAAGGTATTTAATTGGGGGAGGGGAAATTATACTGCTATTAGACAGGAGCTGTTGAGCATAAAGTGGGAACAGTTGTTCGTGGGGAAATACACAGTAATCTGGGGCTTGCTTAAGGAGATCTTGCTGCGAGTGCTGGATAGTTCTGTCCCACTGAGACAAGGAAGGAATGATAAGGTGAAGGAGCCTTGGATGACAAGAGAAGTGGAGCTTCTAGTCAAGAGGAAGAAGGAAGCTTACAAAAGGTTGAGGAGCCAAGGATCTGACACGGGTCCTGTTGACACGGCTCTAGAGGGTTATAAGGTAGTCAGGAAGGAACTCATAAATGGACTTAGGAGAGCTCAAAGGGGGCGTGAAAAAGCCCTGTCGGGAAGGATTAGGGAAAGCCCCAAGGCGTTCTACACTTGTGTGAGAAATAAGAGGATGATCAGAGTGAACAGGGATAGTGGAGGGAACTTGTGCGGAGAATTTGAGGAGTTAGGGGAGGTCCTAAATGAATATTTTTCTTCAGTTTCACTAGAGAGTGGGATCTTGTTGCTCATGAGAACAGTGTGAACCAGGTTAATAGACTTGAACAGGTTGATATTAAGAAGGAGGATGTGCTGGAAATTTTGAAAAGCATCAGGGTAGATAAGTCCCCTGGGCCTGACGGGATGTACCCAAGGTTACTACAGGAAGTGAGGGAGGAGATTGCTGCACTGTTGGCAATGATCTTTGCTTCCTCACTCTCCACTGGAGTAGTACCGGATAATTGGAGGGAGGCAAATATTTTGTTCCCCTGTTCAAGAAAGGGAATAGGGAAATCCCTGGGAATTGCAGACCCATCAGTCTTACATCTGGTGAGCAAAATATTGGAAGGATTCTGAGAGATAGGATTTATGATTATTTAGAAAACAGTTTGATTAAAGATAGTCAGCATGGCTTTGTGAGGGGCAGATCATGGCTCACAAGCCTCATTGAATTCTTTGAGGATGTGACGAGACACAATGAAGGTCAGGCAGTGGATGTGGTGCATATGGATTTCAGTAAGGCATTTGATAAGGTTCCCCATGGTGTGCGCAGTCAGAAAGTTAGGGGGCATGGGATACAGGGAAATCTGGCTGTCTGGATACAGAATTGGCTGGCCAAAAGAAGACAGTGAGTGGTAGTGGATGTATTCTGCCTGGAGGTCAGTGACCAGTGGTGTCCTGCAGGGATCTGTTCTGGGACCTCTACTCTTTGTGGTTTTTATAAATGACTTGGATGAGGAAGTGGAAGGGTGAGTCAGGAAGTTTGCTGATGACACGAAGGTTGGTGGAGTTGTAGATAGTGTTGAGGGCTATTGCAGGTTACAACAGGACATTGACAGGATGCAGAGCTGGGCTGAGAAGTGGCAGATGGAGTTCAACCTAGATAAATGTGAAGTGATTCATTTTGAAAAATGAATACTTTGCATCAGTGACGTGGATATTAGGGAAGTTGAAGTCACCCATAACCCAACTCTGTTAATTCTGCACCTTTCCAAGATCTGCCGCCCAATTTGTTCCTCCATTTCTCTGCTGCTATTGGGGGTTCTATAGAAAACTCCCAATCAAGTGACTGCTCCTTTCCAGTTTCTGACGTCAACCCATACTGACTCACTGGACTTTGTGGAAGATGGTTCTTGGGTAGGGTGTATAGAACATAGAACGATACAGGGCAGTACAGGCCCTTCGGCCCACGATGTTGCACCGAAACAAAAGCCATCTAACCTACACTATGCCATTATCATCCATATGTTTATCCAATAAACTTTTAAATGCCCTCAATGTTGGCGAGTTCACTACTGTAGCAGGTAGGGCATTCCACGGCCTCACTACTCTTTGCGTAAAGAACCTACCTCTGACCTATATCTATTACCCCTCAGTTTAAAGCTATGTCCCCTCGTGCCAGCCATTTCCATCCGCGGGAGAAGGCTCTCACTGTCCACCCTATCTAACCCCCTGATCATTTTGTATGCCTCTATTATGTCTCCTCTTAACCTTCTTCTCTCCAACGAAAACAACCTCAAGTCCATCAGCCTTTCCTCATAAGATTTTCCCTCCATACCAGGCAACATCCTGGTAAATCTCCTCTGCACCCGCTCCAAAGCCTCCACGTCCTTCCGATAATGCGGTGACCAGAACTGTACGCAATACTCCAAATGCGGCAGCACCAGAGTTTTGTACAGCTGCAACATGACCTCCTGACTCCGGAACTCAATCCCTCTACCAATAAAGGCCAACACTCCATAGGCCTTCTTCACAACCCTATCAACCTGGGTGGCAACTTTCAGGGATCTATGTACATGGACACCGAGACTTCCAAGAACTTTACCATTAGCCAAATATTCTGCATTCCTGTTATTCCTTCCAAAGTGAATCACCTCACACTTCTCTACATTAAACTCCATTTGCCACCTCTCAGCCCAGCTCTGCAGCTTATCTATATCCCTCTGTAACCTGCTACATCCTTCCACACTATCGACAACACCACCGACTTTAGTATCGTCTGCAAATTTACTCACCCACCCTTCTGCGCCTTCCTCTAGGTCATTGATAAAAATGACAAACAGCAACGGCCCCAGAACAGATCCTTGTGGTACTCCACTTGTAACTGAACTCCATTCTGAACATTTCCCATCAACCACCCCACCCTCTGTCTTCTTTCAGCTAGCCAATTTCTGATCCACATCTCTAAATCACCCTCAATCCCCAGCCTCCGTATTTTCTGCAATAGCCTACCGTGGGGAACCTTATCAAACGCTTTGCTGAAATCCATATACACCACATCAACTGCTCTACCCTCGTCTACCTGTTCAGTCACCTTCTCAAAGAACTCAATAAGGTTTGTGAGGCATGACCTACCCTTCACAAAGCCATGCTGACTATCCCTGATCATATTATTCCTATCTAGATGATTATAAATCTTGTCTCTTAAAATCCCCTCCAAGACTTTACCCACTACAGACGTGAGGCTCACCGGTCTATAGTTGCTGGGGTTGTCTCTGCTCCCCTTTTTGAACAAAGGGACCACATTTGCTATCCTCCAGTCCTCTGGCACTATTCCTGTAGCCAATGATGACATAAAAATCAAAGCCAAAGGTCCAGCAATCTATTCCCTGGCCTCCCAGAGAATCCTAGGATAAATCCCATCAGGACCCGGGGACTTCTCTATTTTCAGCCTGTCCAGAATTGCCAACACCTCTTCCCTACGTACCTCAATGCCATCTATTCTATTAGCCTGGGTCTCAGCATTCTCCTCCACAACATTATCTTTTTCCTGAGTGAATACTGACGAAAAATATTCATTTAGTATCTCGCCTTCAGCTTCAGGGAATTAGTTACACCAAAGATTGGAGATAGATGGGTAACTGTAAGAGGGACTGGGAAGAAGCAGTCAGTGCCGGGACCCCCTGCGGTCGTTCCCCTGAGTAACAAGTATACCGCTTTGGATACTTGTGGGGTGGGGGGGGGGACTTACCAGGGGTAAGCCATGGGGTACGGGCCTCTGGCACGGAGTCTGTCCCTGTTGCTCAGAAGGGAAGGGGGGAGAGGAGCAGAGCATTAGTAATTGGGGACTCGATAGTCAGGGGCACAGATAGGAGATTTTGTGGGAGCGAGAGAGACTCACGTTTGGTATGTTGCCTCCCAGGCGCAAGGGTACGTGATGTCTCGGATCGTGTTTTCCGGGTCCTTAAGGGGGAGGGGGAGCAGCCCCAAGTCGTGGTCCACATTGGCACTAACGACATAGGTAGGAAAGGAGACAAGGATGTCAGGCAGGCTTTCAGGGAGCTAGGATGGAAGCTCAGAACGAGAACAAACAAAGTTGTTATCTCTGGGTTGTTGCCCGTGCCACGTGATAATGAGATGAGGAATAGGGAGAGAGAGTAATTAAACACGTGGCTACAGGGATGGTGCAGGCGGGATTCAGATTTCTGGATAACTGGGGCTCTTTCTGGGGAAGGTGGGACCTCTACAGACAGGATGGTCTACATTTGAACCTGAGGGGCACAAATATCCTGGGGGGGTGATTTGTTAGTGCTCTTTGGGGGGGGGGGGGGTTAAACTAATGCAGCAGGGGCATGGGAACCTGGATTGTAGTTTTAGGGTACGGGAGATTGAGAGTATAAAGGTCAGGAGCACAGATTTGACTTCACAGGAGGGGGCCAGTGTTCAGGTAGGTGGTTTGAAGTGTGTCTACTTCAATGCCAGGAGTATACGAAATAAGGTAGGGGAACTGGCAGCATGGGTTGGTACCTGGGACTTCGATGTTGTGGCCATTTCGGAGACATGGATAGAGCAGGGACAGGAATGGTTGTTGCTGGTTCGAGGGTTTAGGTGTTTTAGTAAGCTCAGAGAAGGAGGAAAAAGAGTGGGAGGTGTGGCGCTGCTAGTCAAGAACAGTATTACGGTGGCGGAGAGGATGCTAGATGGGGACTCTTCTTCCGAGGTAGTATGGGCTGAGGTCAGAAACAGGAAAGGAGAGGCCACCCTGTTGGGAGTTTTCTATAGGCCTCCAAATGGTTCTAGGAATGTAGAGGAAAGAATGGCGAAGATTATCCTGGATAAGAGCGAAAGTAACAGGGTAGTTATTATGGGAGACTTTAACTTTCCAAATATTGACTGGAAAAGATATAGTTCGAGTACATGAGATGGGTCGTTTTTTGTACAATGTGTGCAGGAGGGTTTCCTGACACAATATGTTGACAGGCCAACAAGAGACGAGGCCACATTGGATTTGGTTTTGGGTAATGAACCAGGCCAGGTGTTAGGTTTGGAGGTAGGTGAGCACTTTGGGGACTGTGACCACAATTCGGTGACGTTTACGTTAGTGATGGAAGGGGATAGGTATACCCCGCAGGGCAAGAGTTATAGCTGGGGGAAGGGCAATTATGATGCCATTAGACATGACTTGGGAGGGGTCGGTTGGAGAAGTAGGCTGCAAGTGTTGGGCACACTGGATATGTGGAGCTTGTTCAAGGAACAGCTACTGCGTGTTCTTGATAAGTACGTACCGGTCAGGCAGGGAGGAAGGCGTCGAGCGAGGGAACCGTGGTTTACCAAAGAAGTGGAATCTCTTGTTAAGAGGAAGAAGGAGGCCTATGTGAAGATGAGGAGTGAAGTTTCAGTTGGGGTGCTTGATAGTTACAAGGTAGCGAGGAAGGATCTAAAGAGAGTGCTAAGACGAGCAAGGAGGGGACATGAGAAGTATTTGGCAGGTAGGATCAAGGAAACCCCAAAAGCTTTCTATAGGTATGTCAGGAATAAAAGAATGACTAGGGTAAGAGTAGGGCCAGTCAAGGACAGGGATGGGAAGTTGTGTGTCGAGTCTGAAGAGATAGGCGAGACACTAAATGAATATTTTTCGTCAGTATTCACTCAGGAAAAAGAGAATGTTGTGGAGGAGAATGCTGAGACCCAGGCTATTAGAATAGATGGCATTGAGGTACGTAGGGAAGAGGTGTTGGCAATTCTGGACAGGCTGAAAATAGATAAGTCCCCGGGGCCCGATGGGATTTATCCTAGGATTCGCTGGGAAGCCAGCGAAGAGATTGCTGAGCCTTTGGCTTTGATTTTTATGTCATCATTGGCTACAGGAATAGTGCCAGAGGACTGGAGGATAGCAAATGTGGTCCCTTTGTTCAAAAAGGGGAGCAGAGACAACCCCGGCAACTATAGACCGGTGAGCCTCATGTCTGTAGTGGGTAAAGTCTTGGAGGGGATTATAAGAGACAAGATTTATAATCATCTAGATAGGAATAATATGATCAGGGATAGTCAGCATGGCTTTGTGAAGGGTAGGTCATGCCTCACAAACCTTATCGAGTTCTTTGAGAAGATGACTGAACAGGTAGACGAGGGTAGAGCAGTTGATGTGGTGTATATGGATTTCAGTAAAGCGTTTGATAAGGTTCCCCACGGTAGGCTATTGCAGAAAATACGGAGGCTGGGGATTGAGGGTGATTTAGAGATGTGGATCAGAAATTGGCTCGCTGAAAGAAGACAGAGGGTGGTGGTTGATGGGAAATGTTCAGAATGGAGTTCAGTTACAAGTGGCGTACCACAAGGATCTGTTCTGGGGCCGTTGCGGTTTGTAATTTTTATAAATGACCTAGAGGAGGGCACACTGAGAAATCAGAAAAGTCGCAACACGGACTTAACCCTGTATGAGATATTAATGGGATGCCCCATGACAACTGGAACTAAACCCCCAATGACTCCAGTGGCAGTAGCCTTAATATGGGCAGATGAGGCATTGCTAAAATATGCCCAGGCTATGTGTGAAACTGCTCGAAAAATACATGAAAAGATGAGACATGCTCAGATGCAACCAAAAGAGGGAAATACACCCCCATTTGAACCTGGAGATCAGGTATATGTGAAAGCATTAAACAAAGATTATTTTTCTCCCAGGTGGAAAGGGCCCTATCAAGTGCTGCAAACAACCCGAACAGCCATTAAAGTAAAAGAAAAGCCAGATTGGATCCATGCAACTTGGTGTAAACTACATCATACATCATACGGAACTTTGAGAGTACTAGCGAAACGCTGACCTGAAGAGCTGCTGTTCTTATGTATTATCATATTAATCCAACATCATGTAGGAAGTGAACTGCATACTAACACCTTAATATACATGTCTCAACCATACGCAGAGAGGGTAAATAAATCCAGTTGTTGAGTTTGTACACAAATTCCCAGATGCTCGGGGGAGGGCATCCCTGTGTGACCTATCCCATTCACCAGTAACGAGATAGCAGAATGGGCCCTAAGACGAAATAGTACAGGTCGTGGTGAAGATACACAGAATATGTTATACTGGGGATCAGCTGGATACGATATGAATAGGTTTGAGGGATGGTGGTGGCCGAGATTTAATGTTCCACGCCAGCCGCCCTGTTTGATCCTTCCCACTTCTACTGGAGTCCCAAAAGGTAGCATATGCTTTCGGAAACATAAAACATATGGGACCCACTCAGCAGGCACAAGTCATTGTGATGAGACCTTGAATTGGCAACCCCCTATGTTCCACCTTACAGCTAAAGGACTATTCATCTTTGATTGAAAATCAAACGAATGGAGGCTCCTGAGAAGGGGATCCAATTAGAATAATGATAACTGATAGTAAAGGAAACCTGATCGCATATAATAGCACATATTTTATCTGTGGCCGTAAGGTGTATCCGTGGTTACCAGAAAATTGTGACGGCTCCTGTTCTTTGGGATACGTAGTCCCTTATGTGCATCTGGTTCAGCAATTGACGAGATATTCTTGAGCAGGTAGCTAATGATACGGCAGAAGCTGTTAACCAGATAGAATTTGGGATGGTTGCTATAAGAGTAGGTTTAGCTCAGTGGGCTAGACAACTGGTTTGTAATGCAGAACAAGGTCAGCAGTGCGGGTTCAATTTCTGTACCGATTTACCCAAACAGGCGCCGGAATGTGGCGACTAGGGATGCCCTCCCCCGAGCATCTTGGAATTTGTGTACAAACTTCATACTTGTGACAATAAACGATTATTATATTATTATTATAATTATTATTAAGAGCGGTTGCCTTGTAGAATAGAATGGCCCTTCATGGACGAGGCAGGGGTGTCCCCTGTCTCCGCTATTGTTTGCATTGGCGATTGAGCCCCTGGCCATAGCACTGAGGGGCTCCAGGAAGTGGAGGGGAGTACTCAGGGGAGGAGAAGAACACCGGGTATCATTGTATGCAGATGATTTATTGCTGTATGTTGCGGACCCAGTAGAGGGGATGCCCGAGATAATGCAGACACTCAGGGAGTTTGGGGAATTCTCGGGGTACAAATTGAATATGGGGAAGAGTGAGTTGTTTGTGGTGCATACGGGGGAGCAGAGCAGGGGAATAAATGATTTACCGCTGAGGAAGATAACAAGAGATTTCCGGTACTTGGGGATTCAGATAGCCAGGAGTTGAGGAACCTTACATAGGCTTAATTTAACACGATTGGTGGAACAGATGGAAGAGGATTTTAAGAGATGGGACCTGGTGCCCCTGTCACTGGTGGGTGGGGTGCAGGCGGTCAAAATGGTAATCCTCCCGAGATTCCTTTTTGTGTTTCAGTGCCTTCCCCGGTGATGGTCATGAAGGCTTTTTTCAAGAAAATCGAGAAAAGTGTCATGAGTTTTGTGTGGGCTGGGAAGACCCCGAGAGTGAGGAGGGGGTTCTTGCAGCGTAGCAGGGATAGGGGGGGACTGACACTACCGAGCCTAAGTGAATACTACTGGGCCGCCAATATCTCAATGGTGTGTAAGTGGATGGGAGAAGGGGAGGGAGCGGCGTGGAAGAGACTGGAAATGGCGTCCTGTAAAGGAACCAGCCTGCAAGCATGGCAACGGCGCCGTTGCCGTTCTCCCCGAAGAAATACACCACAAGTCAAGTGGTGGTGGCAATACTGAAAATTTGGGGGCAGTGGGGACGGCACAGGGGAAGGACGGGAGCCTCGGTGCGGTCCCCGATAAGAAATAATCATAGGTTTGTCCCGGGGAGAATAGATGGGGGATTTGGAGCATGGCAGAGAGCTGGGATTGTGCAACTGAGAGATCTGTTCTTAGACGGGACGTTTGCGAGTCTGGGAGCGCTGATGGAAAAATATGGGTTGCCCCAAGGGAATGCATTTCGGTATATGCAACTGAGGGCTTTTGCGAGGCAACAGGTGAGGGAATTACCGCAGCTCCCAACGCAGGAGATTCAGGATAGAGTGATCTCAGGGACATGGGTGGGGGATGGTAGGGTGTCGGATATATACAGGGAAATGAGGGACGAGGGGGAGATCATGGTGGATGAGCTGAAGGGAAAATGGGAAGAGGAGCTGGGGGAAGAGATTGAGGAGGGGCTGTGGGCTGATGCCCTACGTAGGGTAAACTCGTCGTCCTCGTGTGCCAGGCTAAGCCTGATACAATTCAAGGTTTTGCACAGGGCGCATATGACCGGAGCAAGGCTCAGTAAATTTTTCGGGGTAGAGGATAGATGTGGGAGATGCTCGAGAAGCCCAGCAAACCACACCCACATGTTTTGGTCATGCCCGGCACTGCAGGGGTTCTGGGTGGGGGTGGCAAAGGTGCTTTCGAAGGTGGTGGGGGTCCGGGTCGAGCCAGGCTGTGGGTTGGCTATATTTGGGGTTGCAGAAGAGCCGGGAGTGCAGGAGGCAAGAGAGGCTGATGTTTTGGCCTTTGCGTCCCTAGTAGCCCGGTGAAGGATATTGCTTATGTGGAAGGAAGCCAAACCCCCGGGCGTGGAGACCTGGATGAATGACATGGCAGGGTTTATAAAATTCGAACGGATAAAGTTCGCGCTAAGGGGTTCGGATCAAGGGTTCACCAGGCGGTGGCAACCGTTCATTGACTACCTCGCAAAACGATAAAGGAAATGGGAAGGTGACAGCAGCAACCCAGTGGGGAGGGGGGGGGGGGCTCGGGTGGGTCCTCAGGAGCGGTTTTTGTATAGATATTTGTACTTGGTTATGTATATTGGACTGTTTGATTCTATTATCTGGAGAGTTATTATTTTTGTTATGGCAGTTGCCATTTAGTTTATATATTATTTATTTACTTGTTAAAACGGTCACTGTTATTTATATTGTTTTATTGTTGTGAAAAGGGAAAACCTTTGTATTGTTTTGTTTGGCCGAAAAATTTGAATAAAATATATATTATTTTAAAATGGCCCTTCATTTCTTGTTAGCTGCAAAAGGGAGATACTTGTGCTCTGATTTCAAGTGACTGTTGCACGTACATCCCTGATAACTCAGAAAAAATTGATATTCTGGCAGATCACGTTCGTAGAGAGGTAACAAGATTACACTTGCCTTCATTGGCCGGGGCATTGAGTATAAGAATTGGCAAGTCATGTTGCAGCTTAGTTAGGCCACACTTAGAGTATAGTGTTCAATTCTGGTCGCCACACTACCAGAAGGATGTGGAGGCTTTAGATCTCTTTGCAGAAGAGATTTACCAGGATGTTGCCTGGTATGGAGGGCATAAGCTATGAGGAGCGGTTGAATGAACTCGGTTTGTTCTCACTGGAACGACGGAGGTTGAGGGGGCGACCTGATAGAGGTCGACAAAATTATGAGGGGCATAGACAGAGTGGATAGTCAGAGGCTTTTCCCCATGGTAGAGGGGTCAATTACTAGGGGCATAGGTTTAAGGTACGAGGGGTAAGGTTTAGAGGAGATGTACGAAGCAAGTTTTTTTACACAGAGGGCAGTGGGTGCCTGGAACTTGCTGCCGGAGGAGGTGATGGAAGCAGGGACGACAGTGACATTTAAGGGGCATCTTGACAAACACATGAATAGGATGGGAATAGAGGAATATGGACCCAGGAAGTGTAGAAGATTTTAGCTTAGACGGACAGCATGGTCGGCACGGGCTTGGAGGGCCGAAGGGCCTGTTGATGTGCTGTACTTTTCTTTGTTCTCTGTTCTTTGGACATGAGGATGTGGGATGGGACTTTGGCTTTGGGTGGTTGGGATCGTTAAGACAGAGGATTGTGTTCTTTATTATAATCGCCATTGTAATCTTGATAGTCGTATGGTTACTGTTTAAATGTTGTGGAGGACATTACAAGGGCATGGGAGTGGGCCTGTCAGCATTGCTTCCTTGGTCCCAGCCTCTTGACAATCAGGAACCTGTCATATGTCTATTCCCCTTCCATGAAAACCTACCCTTTTCTGCGGAGGACGCTATTATGGGCCAGGGTTTAGAGAACACCAAAGTATATCATGGCGTTCACCTGACTCTCAACTTTTAATAGATTTTGGTTATGGGGAGCACAAGGGCCCACTTTACAGGTATGATGTAACAGAGATCTAAAGTATTTTTAAACAAATCAATGTTTATTCTATGAAGCCAGTTCACATTTTATAAACACACAATAAACATCTTTTCAACTACCAACACTGATACTACCCCCAAAGATACAATAGTCTACAAGTAACCCTTAGTAACTTTCCTAACAACATCCATAAGTCAAAAAACCTTTTTAACAAAGACAATAAGTTTGCATTCCTTACAGAAACAGGTATTACTTTGAAATCATCAAGTGATCTGGAAACATTCTTTAGCAGGCAGAGAGAGAGGCCAAAAAACACCTTCTTGTTTGAATGCAGCTCTCCGACTGAAAACGAAACTAAAAACACAGCTACAAAACAGCTTCCAGCTCAAAACGAAAGTAAAAAGCAGAGCCAGAGCTCAGCTCAAACCACACAATGACATCACTGCAGCCACTTGAGAAGACAAATATTTCTTAAAGTCACATTCCCATGACACCTCCCCCCAAGAAAAACAAAATAAACCATCAACTTTAAGATGGTTTAATTTTTCACCTTTTCACTTTCTTTTAAACAACATTGACAGTAAATATACTTTTTTGAAGACACAAACAAAACATGCAAACATTTATAATAACATAGTCCATTTTAGTTCTTCTTCCTGCAACTGGAATCCCTCTTGATTGACAGTCTCGTTGGACAAGAAGGTCTCTGCACGATCCATCCATTTCCCTACGCTTCGGCATTTCTCTTTAAGGTCAAATACTTTAGGCCAATCCGATCACAGAGCCCCTAGTAATTCTCCAACACAACCTTCAGGCAGTCAAATGCCTGTTGACACTCGCTGTCCATTGAAATTTGCTACGCTTCTTTAGCAAGTCAGTCAGTGGAGCAACCACACAGCTAAAATTCGGCACACATCTCCGGTAAAATCCACTCATGCTAAGAAATCGCATTATTTTCCTTAGTGCCGAGGGTATTGGAACTCCCCAATAACTTTTGTTTTCATATCACTTGGGACCATTCGACCCTGTCCAATTGTATGGCCAAGGAAAGTGACTTGGGCTTTTCCAAATTCCCTTTTGGCTAAGTTTACCACCAAACCCGCCTCCTGAAGTCGATCAAATAACTCCACCAGATGCTTCTAATGTTCTTTCCGTGTCTGACTAAAAATTACCAGATCGTCGATGTATACCGCACAATTGGGTGACCCTGAAACGACTTTGTTAGTTAACCGTTGAAATGTGGTTGGAGTGTTTTTCATGCAAAATGACATAACGTTGAATTGGTAAATACCATCTGGAGTCACAAAAGCTGAAATCTCCTTCGCCCTTTTGGATAAAGGTACCTGCCAGTAACGTTTAAGTAAATCCAGTTTGGAAATAAAAGCTGATTGTCCCACCTTGTCAATGCAATCCTCCAAACGTGGGATAGGATAAGAGTCCGTTCTTGTAACTGCATTAACCTTTCTATAGTTCACACACAACCGTTGGTACCATCCGATTTCGGTACCATCATGATGGGTGAGCTCCATTGGCTGCAACCCACTTCAAATTGTGTCATTTTTAAGCATACTTTCAATTTCCTTGTTAACCTGTGCCAATTTTAAAGGGTGAAGTCTATATGGATGTTGTTTAATTGGAAAAGCATTTCCCACATCCACATCATGTATAGCCATTTAAGTACTTCCCAACTTATCTCCACAAACTTGCCCATGTGATATCAATAACTCTTTCAGGTCAGTTCGTTTTTCCTCTGGAAGGTAACTCAACAATTTATCCCAATTTTTAAGAACATCTTTGTTTTCCAATTTAATTTGAGGATTGTCAAACTCAAAGTCATCTGAATTTGGTTCTTCACTTTGAGTTAGAATTATTAAAACCTCCTCCTTTTGCTCTCCTTCCCTTTCAAAGTACCTTTTAAGCATATTCACATGACACACTCGGTGAGTTTTCTTTCTATCTGGTGTTCTTACCACCTCACTTAATTTCCTTTCAATTTGATAAGGTCCACAAAACCTTGCTTTTAAAGGTTCACCTACCACTTGTCGCTAACTTTTGGTTGGTTCACTTGGCTCTGTTTTATAACCTTTGCTCTCGAGTTGCCAGGTATCTTTATGATACTGCCACGAGGTTCAAGTTCGAGTAATGACCAATAACTCAATACACCGATTAGTAAGATTTAAATCAAAGCACATTTATTATACACAGTAATCGCTACTCATGCACAAATTCTACGTCTAAGCTACTTCTACGACTAACAGGCCTGTACTTAACTTCGGACTGGCCCACCAGGTCGGGGAACAAATGGCCTTTCATTCGGGTTGTGAGTCTGCGGGATTCGAAGTTGGTGCGGATTGATAGCTAGGAGCACCTATCTCGTAGCGAGCGTTGACTTAAGACTTACGATCTCTCGGCGGCCGTTGGACCGGTCACGGTCAATGTTGGTTCGCGTTGCTGGGTGAAGAAGAGGGCCGATTTGAGCTTGGGGGCTTAACTTTATAGTCTCCAGGGGCTTCCCGCCTTTCAGGGTGGACCCTGTACCTGGTTCTAGGTGATTGGACTTTGTTCCAATCGCTTGGTTCGATTTCTCCAATACTGGAGTGGTTCCCTGATCGATGGGCGGTCTTGAGGTGTCCGTTAACCTCTTGTGTTGACTCCTGCTGGCGTCGGGGTGTCTGGCTTAGTTTTGTTTGTCCCAAATGTTGCTATTGTTCCCGGGGATTCCTTATTAGTATGTAGATGGTTGCTACATTATTATGCAGATGGCTGTCTGGGCCTTTGCAGAGTTAAATATACAGCAAACCTGCACCTGCTGGTTTTTGCCTGTGTTGGCTGAATTTCCCTTCAGCCTTTGCCGTTCGCCATTTTAAATCGGGACTTGGCCAACTCAGGTGGCTACACACCCTCCTTGTGATCCTAACGCGAAGCGTGAAGGATCACATAACTGCGTTGCTTTCCATTCCCTGACCCAGCGAGCACTCTTCGATGGCCTCTACACTGACCATAACTATGCAAAGAAATTTTAACTAACAATTCTGAGGGGTGCTATGTCAAACAGGGACATGCATTACAAAACAAGAAAATGGGAACCTCTAACTATCCTTAATAAAATACACTCACTCAAATATTTCATCACACTAACTTCCTAAATCATACAAACAAAATCATAGCAGTTTTATACACATTTTCCTGGCTTGGCAGGATCGTACAATTGCTCATGAACATTTCTTTATTTACAACAAATCGCAAATGAAAGCTCTTTACTATAGATCGCGGGAGTCGGGGGTCTGGTCATATCCGAAAATAGGGGATCTTATTCTATATACTGGGGTGCGAGCGTGGTAGGCTCTCCTTCTCCATTTTCTCAGACGAATAGTCTGCACGATGCAGCAGAGTATCGCCAATACCAATACGGATTCTATCACTTAGGACAGGGAGTACCAGGTTATAAACCTGTCACACCAAGATGGTGTGGTGTCGCTTGTGACTGGGCTCTGAGTACTGTGGGGAAGTGAATCATCAACGGCTGGGGGAGGTGAGGTCAGGGGGTTCGCGTTCGCGCGCAACCAAATGTCCATTATAACGATGAGCCACGCGGAGGATGTCCTCATGGTGTCTGTTACTACCTTGTGTTAATATCTCGTATGATAGCCTGTCTGTCCTTTAGTGCCAATTACTCCCATTATTAATTGGTCACTATGTGTGACTCCCTCATTTTTTTTTCAAAAACCGAATTTCAGGACAAGACACACATACAGATAATGAACCAGTGTGAGCCGTCTCGCAGACTGTGCGGTTTACCATCCCAATGTTTCAGGATGTAAATAGCAGAGGGTTGGCAACCTAAGGGTTACCTGAAACAAAACAAAACTTTTTGAACCAAATTTTTCCGAAATGAGGTGCGTATGGGCCGCGACGGGTAAGAGTTGGATGGATTCCCTAGGTAGGACGGCGACCAATGCCGTGTGTGCCCTACCCGAGCGTAGCTGACCAGAGGGGGGGTTCCCAGGCAGGGTGGGTCCCAAGCCGTTTCTCCACTGCCTGAGCAACCGACAAGAATGGGCAAGAAATGTAGTCATCGTGGGGGGCTGCCATATTGGTTCCTTCCTCGAACCAGAAGAGCAGTTATGAACGGGGATCTGTGTTTCCGTCGACAGACGAGGTCTGCTGAACTGGCGCCTGGGACCTTAACAAGTCTCTGCGGACAAACTAGTTCTGCTGAACTAGCGTCTGGCCAAACAAGTTTCTCTGACTGCCAGTGGGCGTCAGAAGGGTGGTGTCGTGGGGCCGTGGAAAACAAAATTCCGGTCTGACATACAACATTTAACAAAACACTACAAACAACATAAAACATGCTGCAGGTTCCATCAGAAAGGACACCGTTTCTCCCAAGCGGTTCCTTTTAAAACATCATCTGGACACCTCAGTTATTGTTTGCGAACAGGGTTCTCGTTTTGGGAATCAGACTCAAGGTCGTCATCTTCTCCCGGATGCCAAACTCTTGAGTGTATCAGGGCTGGTAGGGCTGCATGGTGTGATCTGGGATCACACTCGTCGTTCCGGACGAGTCTGTATGAATTATCTCTGTGCCAATAGGTAGTGTCCAGTTCTGTGGGGACGGAATCGGGGTCATCATTGTAGGTCAGTGGTGGGGTTTGTTTAGGAAAGTGATCATGCAGGGATCACTCGAATCGTGGTCAGATTCGCTGGGTGTGGGTCCTGTTGCATTGGGATAGTAGGGAGGCGTGCTGTGGCTAGTGTCCGAGTCACAGTCGCTGTCGCTGCTGCTGCTGTCTGTGGGCGTTTCGGGGCGGAGTGTATATTTCGGGGGTGGAGTCGGGGTTGAGTCATAGAATTTTACATAGAACTTACAGTGCAGAAGGAGGCCATTCGGCCCATCGAGTCTGCACCGGCTCTTGGAAAGAGCACCCTACCCAAGGTCCGTGGCTGGGCTGGACGTGTTGGGGGATGGTAGAGTTACATTGGCTGTGGGCGGGGTGTGGTGTGCTGTGTCGAGCATGATGTGGTGTGCGTGGTTAGACTGTGTTCCATATGCCTTCAGCTGGTTGATATGGAACCACGCAGTCTTTCCATTGGGGTACATTATTTTGTAGATGGAAGGGCTTACTTTGTCCACAATAAAGTATGGACCCGAGTACTTTGGTGACAGGAATGTGCTGGGGTTGTATACGGAGAGCATAACTTGCTGTCCTACACTGAACTCAGTCGCATGCACTGTCTTATCGAAACAAGCCTTGCTCTGTTTCTTTCTTGTGCCCAATTTCACTTTGGCTGCTAGCTGAGCCGTTTTAACATTCTCTACTAATTGTTTGACTGTGTTCTCGTGTGTGAGGGCCGTCACTTCGGGGCTGATCAAGTCTAAACCTAATAAAAATTCTGTGCCTTTCTTGGGGCGTCCGGTCATGAGGGTGTGTGAGGTGTAACGGGTGGAGGTGGAAACTGTATTTCGCAGAAACATCAGCACAAAAGGAAGGACTGAGTCCCAAGTGGTGGACCATTTTCCTGAGGGTGGATTTTAGGGTCCGATTCATGCGCTCCACGATACCACTTGACTGGGGGTGGTATGCAATGTGGAATTTTTGGGTAATGCCAAATATCGTGAGGACGTTCTTCATGACACGTCCCGTAAAATGGGAACCTTGGTCGGATTCAATGCTGCGGGGGAGTCCCCATCTCGTAAAGATGTGGTGGGTTAAAATCTGGGCTATGGTCTTTGCCGTGTTTGTTCTGGATGGGAATGCTTCCACCCATTTTGTAAACGTGTCTATCACCACGAGTACATATTTATAACCATTCCTACAAGGGGCCAATGGTCCTATAAAATCAATCTGGAGGTTAGTCCAGAGGCCATTAACGGGCCGTGTGTTACTGAGTTGAGCTTTTTTGACGTATCTGTCCGGATTATTCTGGGCGCAGATAAGACAATTCTCAACGTAGTGAGTAACATCTTCTTTTGAACTCGGCCACCAGCAGAGCTGCCTGAGGTGGGCTGTAGTGGGGGCGATTCCCTGATGTCCATGACTGTCATGGAATAAACAAATCAGTTGATTCCTGTCCTGTTCAGCAACCACATAAAGGGTGTCTTTTAACACCACACCGTTATGTGTGGTCAGAGCATTTTTAAACTTCTCATAGGGCGCTGGATAGTTTCCTTTTAAAATCTCCCTGCAATTGCTGTCCTGTTTCTGGGCCTGCACTAAATTCTCGATCTTAGTCTGCGAGACCTGAACTGCATTCACTGGTGCGCTTTCGGGGGGTGTCCAAAAATATCCGTGCCTGGAACCTGCTTTAGCCAGTGCGTCAGCTTTTAAATTTCCAGGGGGGGAGGAACGATGGTGACTACGAACTTTGACTATCCCAAAAGTCCTGTTCTGTGCTCTCTCTAAGATGTGACGGAGCAATGGGGCTGAGGGGAGGGGTTTTCCGTCTGCGGAAACTAATCCTCTTGCTTTCCACAGGGGTAGGAATTCCGTGAGGCTGTTGCAGACATAGAGGCTGTCCGAGTATATGTCTGCTGGGCTGGGGAAGGAATCTGGGTGTTCCACTATATATGCGATGGCCGCAAGCTCTGCTGCCTGCTCGCCTAAGTGTCCTGGAAGTTTTATTGCTATTTCTTCCAGGGCGCGCCCCTGCGCGTCCTCGACGTAAATACCGCATCCTGTTATGTGCTTCCCTTCTAATGTGGAAGATCCATCCACATATATCTTTATGGGTTCGCACGTGTCTGTGTGCTTGGGGCTCTGGGTTGGACTGCCTATCTTTCTGGGGGGTGTTTTAGCAATAAAGCAGCCTGTGTTGTGGTGTGGAGATATAATTTCACATTCTGGGGGGTTCCGGGGTACTGTAAGTTGTCGGCTAAAATGGTTTGGGTCTTTGTCCTTTTAACAGTGATGTCCCATCCCTGCAAACGAAGGGTCCATCGAGCTGCTCTTACCTAACTAACTGTACCGTCCTTGAGTCGTCCGTCCAGTAAAAGTTGGGTGGGGGTGTGTTCTATGAGGATTGTGATGGAGTTCAGTCCAGTAATGTACGAAATATACTGGACTGCCCAGAATACCGAGAGCAGGTGCCTTTCACAGGCTGAAAATCCCTGCTCCACAGCATCTAAAACTCTGGAGGCGTAAGCCACAGGCCTTAACTGTTGGTGCCGTTCCTGAGGAGCATGGCCGAAAGGGTGCGGTCTGTGCTTGCTACCTCTATCGCGTAAGGGGAAAGTGGGTCTGCAACTTGTAGCGCGGGGGCTGCTATGAGTGCTTGCTTCAACGCATTCACAGCATCCGTATGCTGTGGAAGCCATTCCCAGGGGGCTCCTTTCTTTAGGAGGTCTGAGAGGGGCGCTGCCTTGCTGGCGAAACCATCAATGTGGTTTCGGCAGTAGCCAACCAGTCCGAAAAACAACCGGAGGGCTGAACTGTTCTGGGGGAAGGGGCAATTTAGCAATCGAGTCAATCCTTTTATGCTCGATCGCACGTTTACCATGTGTGATAATTGTACCCAAATATATCACCTTATCTTCCAAAATCTGGACCTTTTTGGGTTAACTTTACAACCAATGCGACGGGACGTTTGCGAGCCTAGGGGCACTGGAGGAGAAGTTCGAGTTACCCCCGGGAAATGCCTTTAGATATATGCAGGTGAGGGCTTTTGTGAGGCGACAGGTGAGGGAATTCCCGTTGCTCCCGGCACAAGAAGTTCAAGATAGGGTGATCTCAGGTGTATGGGTCGGGGAGGGCAAGGTGTCGGAAATACACCAGGAGTTGAAAGAAGAGGGGGAAGCGCTGGTAGAAGAGTTGAAGGGTAAATGGGAGGAGGAGCTAGGGGAGGAGATCGAGGAAGGTCTGTGGGCTGATGCCCTAGGTAGGGTTAATTCCTCCTCCTCGTGTGCCAGGCTCAGCCTGATACAATTTAAGGTGGTCCACAGAGCACACTTGACGGGGGCGAGGTTGAGTAGGTTCTTTGGGGTAGAGGACAGATGTGGAAGGTGCTCAGGGAGCCCGGCGAACCATGTCCATATGCTTTGGTCATGCCCGGCACTGGAGGGGTTCTGGAGAGGAGTGGCGGGAGCAATATCTCAGGTGGTGAAAGTTTGGGTCAAGCCAAGCTGGGGGCTAGCAATATTTGGAGTAGTGGACGAGCCGGGAGTGCAGGAGGCGAAAGAGGCCGGCATTCTGCCCTTTGCATCCCAAGTAGCCCGGTGAAGGATCTTGCTAATGTGGAAGGAGGCGAAGCCCCCCAGCCTGGAGGCCTGGATAAATGATATGGCTGGGTTCATAAAGTTGGAGAGGATTAAGTTCGCCTTGAGAGGGTCTGCGCAGGGGTTCTACAGGCGGTGGCAACCGTTCCTAGACTATTTCGCGGAGCGTTAGAGGAAGGTCGGTCAGCAGAAGCAGCAACCTTGGGGGGGGGGGGGGGGTGTGTGGAGGGGACGTCCTGGGAGGGGGGGTGAGGGGGGGGGGAAAGGGGGGACTGCCTGGGAGGGTGGATGAGCAAGAGATAACATGAAGGGTTGAGGAAACTGGCACGTACGGGTGAGGGCCAGTGTACAAAGCTGTGTAAATATATCATTTTGCCATGTATATATCTTGCTCTGCGCGATTTCTCGTTTTTTTTTGTTACGAAGGGGGGGGGCGGTTATTGTTTGCAAGGGAGAAAAATTGTGTTAAAAAACTTTAATAAATATATATTTTTTAAAAAACTTTACAACCAATTGAGTGTAAGAGTTCCAGGAGTTCAGACAGAAGCTCAATGTGCTCTTCCTTGGTGTCTGTCTGCAATAGTAGGTCGTCTACGTACTGGACCAGACATTCGGGGTGAGAAAATTTAGCTAAACCATTTGCCAGCTGTCGGTGGAAAATGGAGGGGGAGTTGTGGAATCCTTGTGGAAGGCATGTCCACGTGTACTGTTGGTTTTTAAAGGTGAAGGCAAATTTGTACTGGCACGCCTTTGTCAATGGAATGGACCAGAATCCATCACTGATGTCCAAAACCGTAAAGAATCGGGAATTGAGTCCCTGCTTGAGCATGGTCTCGGGACTTGTGGCTACTGTGGGGGCTGCTGCGGGGGTGATTTTGTTGAGTTCCCGGTAATCGATGGTCAGTCGCCATGATCCATCGGGCTTTCTCACTGGCCAAATCGGGGCATTATTAGGGGAGGCTACTGATCTAAGTACGCCCTGCTCTAATAAGCTTTCGATTACTTTTGCGATTTCTCCCTCTTGCCTCTTGGGGAAATCCATACTGTTTTGGGGTCTAGGGTCAGGTCCTGTGATTTGTACTGAACCAGCCATCCGGCCACAGTCGTGTTTGTGGGTCGCGAATGCTGTCCTGTTCTTTTGCAGAACTGCCCTAACCTGCTTGTCCGTGCTAAGCGTGGTCGGGTTAAACCAAAATTCGCCTACTGCCCTAATTTTGTTGGCGTATTCACCTATTGTGAGCGTTGCGGGGGCTCTTGCAGATTTTGCCATTTTCCAGACACACTGGTTGACTGGATCAAATGATAGATTGTGGGAATTCATGAAGTCTATTCCCAGAACGTGTTCTGCTGTGTGGGGCAGGTCAACTAAAACTACGGGGTGCTTGGTGGTGATGGTGCCGATTTGAATGGGTACAGGGGCTGTGATATGTCCCTGCTGTGAGTGGCCTGTAAAGCCGCTGAGGGTGATGGTGGCGGTAGTGGGCCACGTGTCCTTTTGGAACATGGTGGAGGAATTTATTGTGGTGCGGGACCCTCCTGTGTCCCAGAGAAACTCGATGGGCTGTCCCCGCATTTTTGCTGCGACTACCGGTCGTCCGGACCTATCCCAAAGGGTGTCGCAGACCCAACTGTGGGAGCCCGAACACCGTCAGTCCGTCCCGGTCAGGTCCGTCTGATCTGAACGGGCGCTAACGCTATGAATGGGCTCTGTCTTTTTCTTACTCAGAGTGCCCGTCTGTTGGTCTCTCTGTGGCTTTCGTGGGGCATTGCATTCCCTTGCAAAGTGTCCCAACTGTCCACAGTTGTAACACTCCTGTGACTTTTGTGGGAGGCTGTTCTTTCCTTCATTTACCCATGTGGGGTTCTGGTGTGTTTTAACTGCCTGTATATCTGCGTCGGCCTGCTTTTCTTCAGGATTTTTAACTGCGGGTTTGTTTTGTACAGACTGCTTCCAAGTGCAGGACAATCTTTTTACTACCTATATTTCATTATGAGCCTCCTCTGAGGGATCATAATTCGCGCAAGCTTTTTGTCCTGTTTCTGTGGCATGGGAGATAAGGGTGCGGGTCCATTTGGCCATGTTGTCTGGGGACAAATGGGCGCAGTCTAAGTCTCCAAAAACTGCTGCAAAGTGGATCCACAGGCGTCCAGCAAACGCTGTGGGGTGCTCGGTTTTCTTTTGCCAGCATTTATTGAGGCCATCTACGGGGTCACCCCAGTTATACCCGATCGCATCCAGCATTTCTGCAAGGGTGCCTTCTCCTACATTCTTTGGGTCGGGAAGGGCTGCTACGACTGAAGGGTCTAAACTTAAAACTGTGAGCTTTACATGCTCTTGCTCATCCAGGCCATACATGGTCGCCTGCTGCTTTACTCTGGCAAAGAAATGGTGGGTGTCTGAGGTGGGGAGGAACGGTTTGATTTTATCGCACGCATCCCATAATTGGGTCACTGTTAAGGGGGTTGTATACAAAAATTCCGTGTCGTCCGATGTGGCTGCGCGGTGGGTGGTTACTGGGTTCACAGGAGCCTGAACTATCTGCTCTGTGGGGGGTTGGGCCGCTTTTCTCTTTTGGGGCTTTCCCTGCGCACATGTTCCCAAAGTTCTCTGCACTGTTCCATTTAACTCTTCCCAATCAGGGCTGTCTTCCTCATCTAATTTTGCTCCAAAGGTTTCCTGGAATCCTTTTTTGACTGAAAGCAGCGATTGCAGCTCTGCAATCTGCTTCCAGCACTTTGCGTGGTCTAATGAGCTTTGTCTTTGCTCAGTGGTGGCAGCATGGAGTGCTCTTAATGCTGCCTTCAGGTCACTGCACTGCCTCTGCAATGCTTCTACCTGCTTCTCGGTTTCTTAACGTACCAGGACTGCACGTTGCGTGTCCTGATAGGCCTTTTCATACTGGGACTGGAAGCTGCTTAAGTGCACCAGACAAGACTGGTGAGCCCGCTTGGCATCGTCCACCTCTCCGTCTTTTGCTGCCAACTTCCTCCTCAACTCTAAGTTCTCTCTTTCTACCTCACTAACATCGACCTTACTCATTCGATGTATGCCTTCTACCTCTTTCCGGTGCGTCCTAATGACCTCCTCTGTGCCTCGCAACTGTGCCAAGCAGGACAGGATTGCCATCGGCTTGCGAGCTTTCCCTAAGCTCTTCTTGTGGATCTCGCTCAGGTTCCCCCACCAAGTATGTCCTATACTCCCGGGACCTGTTTCCTCGTTGTTACAGAATTCGCTCCAAAGGGGCCATCCTTTCCCTTTGAGGTTCTTCCTCCCATACGGGACACTGACCTACTCTACTGCTGCTGGTCGCTGTGACCGCAAATTCCTATGGGTTCATGAGGCGCTGCATTGCCTGCATTGCAATCTTTCTTGTCCGAATGCTTCTTTTAAATTTGGAACAGGGGAGCTAAGGCGGTGCTGTAAATACGGGTACGGCTTTCGCTAATTTCCGAAGTACAAACGCCCGACAGTTTTGTCGCAACAAAAAATCTAGCAGTTTACCTTATAGCCCTGTTAGTTACGCATGCATACACACACTTCCGAATTATGAGGATTGGTCAGAACTGCTTGAACACTTGTGGTTTGCTGTTCCCAATTGTATCTCTAATTCAAATTTTTGGGTTCTCCCGGAGTGGTTAAGCCACCTCTAGTTCGGGTCCCGTCAGAATGTCGGCAGTAATATGTTGCTAACGTTTGGTTGGTTCACTTGGCTCTGTTTTATATCCTTTGCTCTCGAGTCGCCAGGTATCTTTATGATACCGCCACGAGGTTCAAGTTCGCGTAATGACCAATAACTCAATACACCGATTAGTAAGATTTAAATCAAAGCACATTTATTATACACAGTAATCGCTACTCATGCACAAATTCTACAAAAGCTACTTCTACGGCTAACAGGCCTGTACTTAACTTCAGACTGGCCCACCAGGTCAGGGGAACAAATGGCCTTTCGTTCGGGTTCTGAGTCTGCGGGATTCGAAGTTGGTATGGATTGATAGCTAGGAGCGCCTATCTCGTAGCGAGCGTTGACTTAAGACTTACGATCTCTCGGCGGCCGTTGGACCGGTCACGGTCAATGTTGGTTCGCGTTGCTGGGTGACCCGGTCAAGAAGAAGAGGGCCGATTTGAACTTGGGGGCTTAACTTTATAGTCCCCAGCGGCTTCCCGCCTTTCGGGGTGGACCCTGTACCTGGTTCTAGGTGATTGGACTTCATTCCAATTGCTTGGTTTGATTTCTCCAATACTGGTTCTCTGCTCGATGGGCGGTCTTGAGGTGTCCGTTAACCTCTTTTGTGTTGGCTCCTGCTGGCGCCGGGGAGTCTGGCTTAGTTTTGTTTGTTCCAAATGTTGCTATTGTTCCCGGGGATTGCTTATTAGTATGTAGATGGTTGCTACATTATTATGCAGATGGCTGCTAGTATCGATGTTATCTGGGCCTTCACAGAATTAAATATACAGCAAACTGGCATCTGCTGGTTTCTGCCTGTGTTGGCTGAATTTCCCTTCCGCCTTTGCCGTCCGCCATTTTAAATCGGGACTTGGCCAACTCAGGTGGCTACACACTGGTAACAATACTAAAACTTTATCTCCACTTGCAAAACTACGAACTTTTGATTTCTTGTCCGCTACCTGTTTCATCACATGTTGTGCAACCTTTAAATGTTGGCTAGCCAATTCCACTGCTCTATTTAATCGTTCCCTAAAATTTGACTCGTAATCCAATAATGTAAGTTTCGACTGCTCACCCAATTTTTCCTTAATCAATTTAAGTGGTCCTCTTACCTCATGACCAAAAATTAGTTCAAAAGGACTGAATTTGGTTGACTCATTAGGTGCATCCCTAATTGCAAACAGTACAAATGGAATTCCTTTATCCCAATCCTCTGGATAATCTTGACAATAAGCCCTTAACATTGTCTTTAATGATTGATGCCACCTTTCTAATGCTCCCTGCGATTATGGATGGTACGCAGTTGATTTAAATTGTTTTATTCCTAAACTATTCATAACTTCTTTGGATATATTTATTTTGAATTTTGTAGATTTAGCAACCAGATTTAGTCAATCAACGATTGTACGAAGTAAAGAAAAGAGAGTAATTCTGGATCAAATCGTGGAAAAATGGATAGGGACAGGAATGGGTCCACCGGCAAAATTCCTTATGGACAATGGGGGAGAATTTGCTAATGGGGAGTTTAGGGATGTGTGTGAAAACATGAATATCAGAGTTATGAATACGGCTGCAGAAAGCCCATTTAGTAATGGTGTCTGTGAAAGAAATCATGCTATCATCGATGACATGCTTCGCAAAATTGTGGCAGATCGACCAAATTGCAGGCTAAATTCAGCTTTAGCATGGGCAGTACATGCAAAGAATTCATTGCCGATGGTTGGGGGCTATAGTCCTTTTCAATTAGTGTTTGGTAGAAATCCTAAAATTCCGTCCATTTTGGATGACCAGCCTCCAGCTTGGGAGGAGATACAATTAGCTCTGGTTTTGCTGAACATTTAAATGCATTACATAGCAATAGAAACGTTTTTTTGGAAGCAGAATTATCATAGATTATCATAGAAGTCTCTGACAGAATTTGCAGAGCTTTAAGACATAACGTACGGCCATCAGATGCCGTTTTTCAGCAAGGAGGCATGGTATACTATAAGAGAGACAATTCTAATGAATGGAAAGGCCCAAGGAAGATCATAGGCATAGATGGCAAAACAATTATTTTGCAACATGGTAATCAAACTGTTAGGGTCCATTCATCAAGGATAATGGGTACAGATTACAAACTTTCAAATTTAGACAGAGCAGACAGACATGACGAGGAACCAGAGTCATCTGGTACGCATGTGTTACAGAACTATGCGGACAAATTAACTGATATAGACAGGGTTTCTGTGGAGGAACACAACACTCCTGGTGAATTAAAACAGGCCATTTTTCCGAAAGGGCAACTGCCAAAAGTTGGTACAAAAGTGACATACTTGCCTGAAGGGTCTAGTCAATGGAAGGATGCAATAGTCATTAGTAGAGCAGGGAAGGCCATTGGAAAGTATAAACATTGGTTGAATGTACAGCATTCAGGGGAAGGAGTCAAGCCAATGGTTGTGAAAACGAAGTTCAAAAATGGAGGGCACAGAAACACAGTGCATCGGATAGTGAACAAGTCCGCAGGAAAAGGTCGAGAACTATTGAAAGGACATCCCACAGCAGAAAGGAAAGATCAAGCAGTAGCAGTACAGAATGAGATACCAGGCGGGAGAGGGGATGTCGTTTGTCAAGATCTCAGAACATGAGTAAGACTACGAATACTAATAGGAGTAGAAGCCCACATGCATGTGAGATTTTGGTGGCTTCAAATAAATTAGATGAAAAAGTTATTAAAGACGTTAAACAGCAAGAATTGCATAGTTGGATTGAATTTGGGGTATACACGAAAGTACCGGATAGGGGACAAAGAGCTGGAGCCAAATGGACCCGCACCCTTATCTCCCATGCCACAGAGGCAGGACAAAAAGCCTGCACGAATTATGACCCCTCAGAGGAAGCCCACAATGAGAAATGGGTTTTAAAAAGATTGTCCCGCGCCTGGGACCAGTCTATTCAAAACAAACCTGCAGTTAGGAAACCCGAGGAACAGCAGGCAGAAGCAGACATCCAAGTGGTGAAAACACACCAGAACCCCGCATGGGTGAACGAAGGCAGGAACAGCCCCCCACAGAAGTGTTACAACTGTGGACAGTTAGGACACTTTGCACGTGAATGCAATGCCCCACGAGAGCCCAGCAGGCAGGCACTCTGAATAAGAATAGGACAGAGCCCATACATAGTGTGAGCACCCGTTCAGACCAGACGGACCTGAACGGAACGGACTGATGGTGTTCGGGCTCCCCCAGTTGGGTCTGCGATACCCTTTGGGATAGGTCCGGCCGACCAGTAGTTGCAGCAAAGATACGGGGACAGCCCATTGAATTTCTCTGGGACACACCACAATCAATTCCTCCACCATATTCCAGAAAGACACATGGCCCACTACAGCCACCATCACCCTCAGCGGCTTTACAGGCCACTCACAGCAGGGACACATCACAGCCCCTGTACCCATTCAGATTGGCAATATAATGACAAAGCACCCCATAGTTTAGTCGATCTACCCCACACAGCAGAACACATTTTGGGAATTGATTTTATGAATTCCCACAACCTGTCCTTTGACCCAGTCAACCAATGTGTTTGGAGAATGGCAAAATCCGCAAAGGCCCCTGTAACGCTTACAATAGGAGAATATGCAAACAAGATTTGCGCAGTTGGCGAATTTTGGTTTGACCCGACCACGATTAGCACAGACAAGCAGGTTAGGGCAGTTCTGCAGAAGCACAGGACAGCATTCGCAACCCATAAACACGACTGTGACCGGATGACTGGTTCCGTTCAAATAACAGGACCCTGACCCTAGACCCCAAAAGCAATACGGATTTCCCCAAGAGGCAGAGGGAGAAATCGCAAAAGTTATCGACAGCTTATTAAAGCAGGGCGCACTCAGCCTCCACTAATAATGCCCCGATTTGGCCAGTGAGAAAGCCCGACGGATCATGGCGACTGACCATCGATTACCGGGAACTCAACAAAGTCACCCCCATAGCAGCCCCCACGGTAGCCACAAGTCCCAAGACCATGCTCAAACAGGGACTCAACTCACAATACTTTATGGGTTTGGACGTCAGTAATGGATTCTGGTCCATTCCATTGGCAAAAGCGTGCCAATACAAATTTGCCTTCACTTTTAAAAATCAGCAGTACACGTGGACATGCCTTCCACAAGGATTCCACAACTCCCCCTCCATTTTCCACAGCTGGCAAATGGATTATCAAAATTTTCTCGCCCCGAATGTCTGGTCCAGTATGTGGACGGCCTATTACTGCAGACAGACACCAAGGCAGAGCACATCGAGCTTCTGGCCGAACTCCTACAGAAGATTGGTTTAAAGCAAACTCCAAAAAGGCCCAGATTTTGGAAAACAAAGTGATATATTTGGGTACAATTATCACGCACGGTAAACGCGAGATCAAGCACAAAAGAATTGACTCGATTGCCAAATTGCCCCTTCCCCAGAATGTTTCAGCCCTCCGGTCGTTTTTAGGACTGGTTGGCGATTGCCGAAACCACATTGACGGTTTCGCCAGCAAGGCAGCACCCCTCTCGGAACTCCTAAAGAAAGGAGCTGTTTGATTTTGTCGTAAAATCCATTCAACCGTCTCTGCGATATGAAAGGGGAGGGATTGGAGCGGTATTCCTTCCCTCGAATGGACGGGGATGTAGGTACAAACCCAACACTTGCTTACGTTCAATTTTTCGGCATAAAGATATGACATATAGAAATAGGTATTGAAAGGCAGGTCTCGTTAGGTCGTTTTTTACTACCGAGTGGCCATTAAGGCTAAATAGTCCAGAGAGTCCAAAAATTATAATGAAGATCTTCATCCTGTGTTCTCGTCTGGGTTGGAGACTATCTTCTTGCAATCGGATAGATGTATCCAACTTGAACGTCCTTCAAGTTTGACGGAAGTTGGTGTAGTCAGCAGTACGAGGAAGGGTCCGCTCCAGCGTTGTCCTAGTTTCTTTCTGTCCCAGTTTTTCACCAACACGAGGTCTCCGGGTTTGATCACTGGATATCGAGGGACGGCTGTCCCTGCCATTACTGGGAGATGTGCCTGTTTTACCTGAGTGGAGAAACTTCAGAGAAAGTGTTAATTGCTTCAAATAGTTCTGCATTTGTTCCCCCATCACGTGGAGGTCTACTCCCTCTAGGGGTTTTTCATGGACATCCCAGGGAGTCCTCATTGGCCGACCATAGACTATCTCTGCAGCTGACCGGTCCGCGAATGGGGAGTCACTCGCATGTGAAACAGTGCCAAGGGTAATACTTTTCGCCAATTTAACCCAGTTTCTTCAGTTAATTTTTCTTTTAAAGTCCAGTTGGCTCTTCCCACAATTCCTGCAGCCTGCGGGTGATACGTGCAGTGCAGTTGCTGTTTAATTACGGGTGCTTCGCACAATTCAGTCTTGATCCGAGCTACAAAACGTGGTCCATTGTCTGAGCTCACCATTTTGGGTACCCCAAAACGAGGAATGACTTCTGTTAACAACAACTTCACCACTGTATGTGCCGTGCAATTAGTGGTGGGGAAGGCTTCAATCCATTTACTAAACACATCGATTATTACTAAACAATATTTATAGCACTGTGTTTTTGGCAATTCGATAAAATCAAGCTGTATACAGGCAAAAGGGCCATCTGGCAAGGGAGTGGTTCCTAGAGGGCATTTAATGCCTTTACCCTAATTATGTTTAATGCAAATAACGCATCGATCCAGCCGCGTTTGCGCTGCTGTATTCAAATCTGGGTGCCACCAAGTTTTCAGGAGTACAAAGAAATGTACAGCACAGGAACAGGCCCTTCGGCCCTCCAAGCCCGTGCCGACCATGCTGCCCGACTAAAGTACAATCTTCTACACTTCCTGGATCCGTATCCCTCTATTCTCATCCTATTCATGTATTTGTCAAGATGCCCCTTAAATGTCACTATCGTCCCTGCTTCCACCACTTCCTCAGGTAGCGAGTTCCAGGCACCCACTACCCTCTGTGTAAAAAAAACTTGCCTCGTACATCTACTCTAAACCTTGCCCCTCTCACCTTAAACCTATGGCCCCTAGTAATTGACCCCTCTACCCCGGGGAAAAGCCTCTGACTATCCACTCTGTCTATGCCCCTCATAATTTTGTAGACCTCTATCAGGTCTCCCCTCAACCTCCTTCGTTCCAGTGAGAACCAACCGAGTTTATTCAAACGCTCCTCATAGCTAATGCCCTCCATTCCAGGCAACATTCTGGTAAATCTCTTCTGCACCCTCTCTAAAGCCTCCACATCCTTCTGGTAGTGTGGCAACCAGAATTGAACACTATACTCCAAGTGTGGCCTAACTAAGGTTCTATACAGCTGCAACATGACTTGCCAATTCTTATACTCAACGCCCCGGCCAATGAAGGCAAGCATGCCGTATGCCTTCTTGACTACCTTCTCCACCTCTCTTGCCCCTTTCAGTGACCTGTGGACCTGTACTCCTAGATCTCTTTGACTTTCAATACTCTTGAGGGTTCTACCATTCACTGTATATTCCACTGCATTAGACCTTCCAAAATGCATTACCTCACATTTGTCCGGATTAAACTCCATCTGCCATCTCTCCGCCCAAGTCTCCAAACAATCTAAATCCTGCTGTATCCTCTGACAGTCCTCATCGCTAAGCGCAATTCCACCAACCTTTGTGTCGTCTGCAAACTTACTAATCAAACCAGTTACATTTTCCTCCAAATCATTTATATATACTACAAAGAGCAAAGGTCCCAGCACTGATCCCTGTGGAAAACCACTGGTCACAGCCCTCCAATTAGAAAAGCATCCTTCCATTGCTACTCTCTGCCTTTTATGACCTAGCCAGTTCTGTATCCACCTTGCCAGCTCACCCTTGATCCCGTGTGACTTCACCTTTTGTACTAGTCTACCATGAGGGACCTTGTCAAAGGCCTTACTGAAGTCCATATAGACAACATCCACTGCCCTACCTGCATCAATCATCTTAGTGACCTCCTCGAAAAACTCTATCAAGTTAGTGAGACACGACCTTCCCTTCACAAAACCATGCTGCCTCTCACTAATATGTCCATTTGCTTCCAAATGAGAGTAGATCCTGTCTCGAAGAATTCTCTCCAGTAATTTCCCTACCACTGAAGTAAGGCTCACCGGCCTGTAGTTCCCGGGATTATCCTTGCTACCCTTCTTAAACAGAGGAACAACATTGGCTATTCTCCAGTCCACCGGGACATCCCCTGAAGACAGTGAGGATCCAAAGATTTCTGTCAAGGCCTCAGCAATTTCCTCTCCAGCCTCCTTCAGTATTCTGGGGTAGATCCCATCAGGCCCTGGGGAGTTATCTACCTTAATATTTTTAAAGACACCCAACACCTCGTCTATTTGGATCTCAATGTGACCCAGGCTATCGACACACCCTTCTCCAGACTCAACATCTACCAATTTCTTCTCTTTGGTGAATACTGATGCAAAGTATTCATTTAGTACCTCGCCCATTTCCTCTGGCTCCACACATAGATTCCCTTGCCTATCCTTCAGTGGGCCAACCCTTTCCCTGGCTACCCTCTTGCTTTTTATGTATGTGTAAAAAGCCTTGGGATTTTCCTTAACCCTATTTGGCAATGACTTTTCGTGACCCCTTCTAGCCCTCCTGACTCCTTGCTTAAGTTCCTTCCTACTTTCCTTATATTCCACACAGGCTTTGTCTGTTCCCAGCCTTTCAGCCCTGACAAATGCCTCCTTTTTCTTTTTGACGAGGCCTACAATATCTCTCGTTATCCAAGGTTCCCGAAAATTGCCGTATTTATCCTTCTTCCTCACAGGAACATGCCGGTCCTGAATTCCTTTTAACTGACACTTGAAAGCCTCCCACATGTCAGATGTTGATTTGCCCTCAAACATCCGCCCCCAATCTATGTTCTTCAGTTCCCGTCTAATATTGTTATAATTAGCCTTCCCCCAATTTAGCACATTCATCCAAGGACCACTCTTATCCTTGTCCACCAGTACTTTAAAACTTACTGAATTGTGGTCACTGTTACCGAAATGCTCCCCTACTGAAACATCTACAACCTGGCCGGGCTCATTCCCCAATACCGCTCCTTCCCTAGTTGGACTGTCTACATATTGTTTTAAGAAGCCCTCCTGGATGCTCCTTACAAACTCCGCCCCGTCTAAGCCCCTGGCACTAAGTGAGTCCCAGTCAATATTGGGGAAGTTGAAGTCTCCCATCACCACAACCCTGTTGTTTTTACTCTTTTCCAAAATCTGTCTACCTATCTGCTCCTCTATCTCCCGCTGGCTGTTGGGAGGCCTGTAGTAAACCCCCAACATTGTGACTGCACCCTTCTTATTCCTGATCTCTACCCATATAGCCTCACTGCCCTCTGAGGTGTCCTCCCGCAGTACAGCTGTGATATTCTCCTGAACCAGTAGCGCAACTCCGCCTCCCCTTTTACATCCCCCTCTATCCCGCCTGAAACATCTAAATCCTGGAACGTTTAGCTGCCAATCCTGCCCTTCCCTCAACCAGGTCTCTGTAATGGCAACAACATCATAGTTCCAAGTACGAATCCAAGCTCTAGGTTCATCTGCCTTACCCGTGATACTTCTTGCATTAAAACATATGCACTTCAGGCCACCAGACCCGCTGTGTTCAGCAACTTCTCCCTGTCTGCTCTGCCCCAGAGCCCCACTGTCCCTATTCCCTAGTTCTCCCTCAATGCTCTCACCTTCTGACCTATTGCTCCCGTGCCCACCCCCCTGCCATACTAGTTTAAACCCTCCTGTGTGACACTAGCAAACCTCGCGGCCAGGATATTTATGCCTCTCCGGTTTAGATGCAACCCGTCCTTCTTATATAGGTCACACCTGCCCCGGAAGAGCTCCCAGTGGTCCAGATAACGGAAACCCTCCCTCCTACACCAGCTGTTTAGCCACATGTTTAGATGCTCTATCTTCCTATTTCTAGCCTCACTGGCACGTGGCACAGGGAGTAATCCCGAGATTACAACCCTAGAGGTCCTGTCTTTTAACTTTCTGCCTCGCTCCCTGAACTCCTGCTGCAGGACCTCATGCCCCTTCCTGCCTATGTCGTTAGTACCAATATGTACAACGACCTCTGCCTGTTTGCCCTCCCCCTTCAGGATGCCCTCTACCCGTTCGGAGACATCCTGGACCCTGGCACCAGGGAGGCAACATACCATCCTGGAGTCTCTTTCACGTCCACAGAAGCGCCTATCTGTGCCCCTGACTATAGAGTCCACTATTACTATTACTCTTCGGCACTTTGACCCTCCCTTCTGAACATCAGAGCCAGCCATGGTGCCACTGCTCTGGCTGCTGCTGTTTTCCCCTGATAGGCTATCCCCCCCGACAGTATCCAAAGAGAGGGGGACAACCACAGGGGATTCCTGCACTGACTGCCTGCCCTTTCTGGTGGTCACCCATTTCTCTGCCTGCACCTTGGGTGCGACCACATTTACATAACTGCGATCTATGACGCTTTCCGTAGCTGTACCATTCGTCCTAGCGCTGGGGCGGTAGCCAGGGCGTTTTTGAGAGTAACAAAAAATTGTTTTGCTGAATCAGGAAGTTCAAACTTAAGAGGAGCATTTTGAGAGGAGTATGGAGTTAAATCTTTAGCATGGACAGAAACATTCGGAATTTATTGTCTGCAAAAGTTCACCAATCCTAAAAAGGCTCGCACCTGCTTGGGCGATGTAGGAAATGGGGTCTGTAGTATAGGAGTAATGCATTCCTGAGTAAGGGAGCGATCCGCAGCACTTATTAGGACAGCCAAAAATTTGACCTGCCGTTGGCCTTCATGAACTTTAGTGGGCGGGATCACATCCCCATGAATGGAGACGGATGAGCAGGTAAATGGTGTCACGCTGGTTAGTCTTGAAGTCAGGGCTGGCAAGGAGTAAGTCATCAACATATTGGATGATGGTGGAGCCACCAGGAGTTGATAATGTCGCTAACTGGGAGTGCAATGCTTGTGAGAAAAGGGTTGGAGAATGAATGAAGCCCTGTGGGAGCCTAGTCCAAGTGCATTGGTTGCCCTTAAATGTTGCCCTTAAAGGCAAACAAATACTGTGATTCAGGGGCGAGGGGTATCGCAAAAAAGGCATGTTGTAAATCAACAAGGGTGAAAACAGTCGCTTCCGGTGGGACATTACTAAGGATTGTCGCCGGGTTTGGGACAATAGGATGTAAGGGTTCCACTATCTGATTAATACGTCGGAGGACTTGGACCAAACGCCATTCGGATGGTCTTCCTATCTTAGGAACTGGAAGAATCGGGGTGCTACAGGGCGATTGGCATGGTACCACAATTCCCTGTTGAAGGAACAATTGAATCATGACCAAGACTCCTTCTTAAGCCTCGGGGCGCAAAGGGTACTGTGAAATCGAGGGCAAGGGCATGTTAGGTTTAACTTTACTAACAACGGGAGGGACATTAGTGAGACCAACTTTGTGTTTGGAGGCCGCCCCTAAATCTGCGGGTAGTCCAGAAGTCGTTGATTGGACTGAACGATGGTGGTGCAGTGTGCCAATGAGGACAAATTCTCCGACAGGAGAATGTTTCTCACCGTCACACACCTATTCACCTGAAACCTTTTAGCTCTTTCCAACGGACACCCACCGCGGCCTGACGCTTGTTCAGTGGTACCAACTTGTCCACAGATACCTGGTCAACAGACCATACGCTCGGTCAATGGAACTAACTTGTCCACAGATACAACAATGGTACCAACCTGTCCACAGATACCTGGTCAACAGACCAGACGCTTGTTCAGCGGAACTAGCTTCTCTGCAGATACCTGGTCAGCAGACCACACGCTCGTTCAGAGGAACTAGCTTTTCAGCTGGTACTGGTTCGAGTACCAGACGCCCGATCTGATTGGAGGGTAGAATCACAGCAGCAACCCCACCATGATGACTACACTTTTGCCCATTCTTGTCGGTTGCTCAGGCAGTGGAGAAACGGCATGCGACCCGCCCTGCCGGGGGACCCCCCCCGCTGGTCAAAAACGCTCGGGTAGGGGACATACGGTATTGGTAGCCATCCTACCCGGGGACTCCATCCAAATCTTACCTGTCGCGGCCCATACGCACCTCATTCGACCTTTTCCTTTCAAAACAGTTTTATTTATTTAGGCGACCTTTGGGTTGCTGCCTCATGCTATTTACATCCAGGAACATTTGGATGATAAACTTAGCACTGGTCCACCATTGGGAAGTGGTGTCCTAACATTTGTTTTGAAAGAAAAATGGGGGAGTCACATATAGTGACCAATTATAAGGGTTTAATTGGCCCCAAGAAGGACAGACACACTAACATCCCGGATATTATACCAAGGTAGTTACAGATACTATGCTTGCTTACAGAACTCCAGAAGCTCCAGGACCGGAGAAAACAGAGAACACAAAGAAAGACAAAGAAAGAGGACAGCCATGAGGACTTCGTTCATTGTGCTCAACATTTTTTTCACGAACATTTGGTTGCGCGGGAACGCGGACCCCATTACTCCAAGCCCCCCTGCCGTTAATGTTTCACTGCCTCGCAGTACCCAAAGCCCAGTCACCAGCGACACTGCATCTTCCTGGTGTGCCAGGTTCATAACCTGGTACTCCCTGTTTTACGTAATTGAAGCACTGTTAGCGTTGGCAATACTCTGCTGTGCAGTGCAGACTATGCGCCTCCGCAAATGGAGGAGAGCGTACCGCGCTCGAACCCCGGTATATCGGATCCAATCCCCTATATTCGGGTATGACCAGACCCCAGACCCCCGCGACCTATAAAACAATAATAATAAAACATGCACTTGCGTTTTTCTATAAATAAAATAATGTACAAAACCCCATTAACAGAAAATGTATGATCCTGAGCTTGACTGCCAAGCCAGGAAAGAGTATATTGAATGTTATGATTGTTGTTGTATGTTTTAGAGAGATAGGATGATGCAATGCTTGATGAGTGTATTTAGGTAAAATTGGAGGTTCCAAGTTCTTATTTTGTAGATGCATGCCCCTGCCTGACATAGCGCCCTCAAGAATTGATTAGGTAATTTTTTGTGCATAGCTAGGGTCAGAGTAGTGGCCATGTAGGAGGTGTTCCCCCCCCCCGGTCAGGGAACGGAAAGGACAAAATTTAGGTGATCCTTCACGCTTCGCGTTAGGATCACAAGTAGGGAATGTAGCCACCTAAAATGGCTGATTCCCGATTTATTTGGCCAAAACCCGATATAAAATGGCTAACCGAAAAGGCTGATGGGAAAAGCAGCCAACAGGGCACAAACGGACAGCTGCAGACAGAATAGCGTATTCGGCTCTGGGGAAGCCGGCCCAGATTGATACCTGCGACCATTAGCAGCACATCAACACCGACATCTGCAGTTTAATCGGCTATCCCCGGGAACAATTGCAACATATTAGCAATTGAATGCCGGGCCAGACCTCACGGCGCCAGCAGTGGCCGAAACAAAGACAGATGAACGATCACCCCCCGATCGAGGAATCACCCCATTATTGGAGCGTATCGAACCCAGTGATTGGGAACAAGTCCAATCACTTGGGACTCAGGGTCAAGGTCCGCCCCGAGAGGCGGGAAGCCCCTGGGCCCTATAAATTGAGGGGCCAAGTTCAGATCGCTTTCTCTCTCCCTTCTTCTCCTGCTCGCAACCTTCGCAAGAACCATCGATCAGAAACCGTAAGTTTGACTCCAGCGATCGCTACCCGATAGAGACTCCTAGCCATCGACCCGTATCAGCCTTTTGAATCCCGCAGGCCAGACCCAATTCGATAAGCCATTCGTTTCCCTGACCTGGTGGGCCATCCCCACAAGTTAAGTATTGGCCAGTAGTGGTAGGTAGTGATATAGAAAGTAGGATTATTGTGTAAGTATTTATTGCTGTACACAATAAATGACCGTTGATTTCACTCTTACTAAGCGGTGTGCTGACTTATTAATCATAACTCAAGCTTGAACCACGTGGCGGTATCAGAATGATACCTGGCGACTCGTGAGCAAAGGTAACATAATCAGAGCTAATAAAACTAAGGCTAATAAGAGCAACAAAGGTCCCTAATGTTTCTGACTCAACTACTTCCACAGGCAGTGCATTCCATGCCCCCACTACTCTCTGGTCAAAGAACCTACCTCTGACATCCCCCCCTATATCTTCCACCATTCACCTTAAATTTATGTCCCCTTGTAATGGTTTGTTCCACCCGGGGAAAAAGTCTCTGACTGTCTCATCTATCTATTCCCCTGATCATCTTATAAACCTCTATCAAGTAGCTCCTCATCCTTCTGCGTTCTCATGAGAAAATGCCTAGCACCCTCAACCTTTCCTCGTAAGACCTACTCTCCATTCCAGGCAACATCCTGGTAAATCTCCTTTGCACCTTTTCCAAAGCTTCCACATTCTTCCTAAAATGAGGCAACCAGAACTGTACACAGTACTCCAAATGTGGCCTTACCAAGGTTTTGTACAGCTGCATCATCACCTCACGGCTCTTAAATTCTATCCCTCTGTTAATGAACGCTAGCACACCATAGGCTTTCTTCACAGCTCTATCCACTTGAGTGGCAACTTTCAAAGATGTATGAACATAGACCCCAAGATCTCTCTGCTCCTCCACATTGCCAAGAACCCTACCGTTAACCCTGTATTCCGCATTCATATTTGTCCTTCCAAAATGGACAACTTCACACTTTCCAGGGTTAAACACCATCTGCCAATTCTCAGCCCAGCTCTGCATCCTATCTATGTCTCTTTGCAGCCGACAACAGCCCTCCTCACTATCCACAACTCACCAATCTTCGTATCGTCTGCAAATTTACTGATCCACCCTTCAACTCCCTCATCCAAGTCGTTTATGAAAATCATAAACAGCAGAGGACCCAGAACTGATCCCTGCGGTACGCCACTGGTAACTGGGATCCAGGCTGAATACTTGCCATCCACCACCACTCTCTGACTTCTATCGGTTAGCCAGTTCGTTATCCAACTGGCCAAATTTCCCACTATCCCATGCCTCCTTGCTTTCTGCATAAGCCTACCATGGGGAACCTTATCAAATGCCTTACTAAAATCCATGTACACTACATCCACTGCTTTACCTTCATCCACATGCTTGGTCACCTCCTCAAAGAATTCAATAAGACTTGTAAGGCAAGATCTACCCCTCACAAATCCGTGCTGACTATCCCTAATCAAGCAGTGTCTTTCCAGATGCTCAGAAATCCTATCCCTCAGTACCTTTTCCATTCCTTTGCCTACCACCGAAGTAAGGCTAACTGGCCTGTAATTCCCAGGGTTATTCCTAGTCCCTTTTTTGAACAGGGGCATGACATTCGCCACTCTCCAATCCCCTGGTACCACCCCTGTTGACAGTGAGGACGAAAAGATCATTGCCAATGGCTCTGCAATTTCATCTCTTGCTTCCCATAGAATCCTTGGATATATTCCGTCAGGCCCGGGGGACTTGTCTATCCTCAAGTTTTTCAAAATGCCCAACACAGCTTCCTTCCTAACAAGTATTTCCTCGAGCTTACCAGTCTCACACTGTCCTCTCCAACAATATGGCCCCTCTCATTTTTAAATACTGAAGAAAAGTACTCGTTCAAGACCTCTCCTATCTCTTCAGACTCAATACACAATCTCCCGCTACTGTCCTTGATCGGACCGACCCTCGCTCTAGTCATTCTCATATTTCTCACATATGTGTAAAAGGCCTTGGGGTTTTCCTTGATCCTACCCGCCAAAGACTGTTCATGCCCTCTCTTAGCTCTCCTAATCCCTTTCTTCAGTTCCCTCCTGGCTATCTTGTATCCCTCGAGTGCCCTGTCTGAACCTTGTTTCCTCAGCCTTACATAAGTCTCCTTCTTCCTCTTAACAAGACATTCAACCTCTCTTGTCAACCATGGGGTTCCCTCACTCGACCCTGCCTGACAGGGACATACATATCAATGACACGTAGTACCTGTTCCACATTTCACTTGTGTCCTTCCCTGACAGCGTATGTTCCCAATTTATGCACTACAATTCTTGTCTGACAACATTGTATTTACCCTTCCCCCAATTGTAAACCTTGCCCTGTTACACGCACCTATCCCTCTTCATTGCTCGGGCAATCTACATACTGTGTTAGAAAAGCTTCCTGGACACACTGCACAAACACCACCCCATCCAAACTATTTGATCTAAAGAGTTTCCACTTAATGTTTGGGAAGTTAAAGTCACCCAAGACTACTACCCTGTGACTTCTGCACCTTTCCAAAATCTGGGGCGTCATTCTCCGACCCCCCTGAGGGTCGGAGAATGGCCGTTGGCCGCCGTGAATCCCGCCCCCGCTGGTTGCCGAAGTCTCCGAAGGGAGAAAAGTCGGCGGGGCGTTAATGGCGCCGCTGCCGTCGGAGAATGGCACGGGTCTGCGCAAGGCAGCCGATTTTCGGCCTGCCGATATTCTCCCTTCCGGATGGGCCGAAGTCCCGGCGACGTGATGACCGTTCACGTCGACGTAAATTAAACCTCCTTTTCATCGGCGTGAACCTGTGCTCCAGGTTCACGCCGACCAGCGTGGAGGTGAGTGACAGTCTGGGGGGGTTGGCTCTGGGCAGGCGATGGCGTGGCCGCAGTCTGAATGTGTGGTGAGAGGTGTGTCTCGGGATGTGTGTGTGTGTGCGCGGCGGGGGGGGGGTGGTTAGAGTGGGCTGGGCTCCGGGGGAGTGCCGGGAGGGGGGTCTGTGCCGGGGAGGAGGATGGGGGGGGTCCGTGCCGGGGAGGAGGATGGGGGGTCCGTGCCGGGGAGGAGGATGGGGGGGGTCTGTGCCGGGGATGAGGTTGGGGGGATCCGTGCCGGGGAGGAGGATGGGGGGTCCGTGCCGGGGAGGAGGTTGGGGTCCGTGCCGGGGAGGAGGTTGGGGGGGTCCGTGCTGGGGAGGGGGATGGGGGGGGGGGTCCGTGCCGGGGAGGAGGTTGGGGGGGTCCGTGCCGGGGAGGAGGATGGGGGGTCTGTGCCGGGGTGGAGGTTGGGGTGGTCTGTGCCGGGGAGGGGGATGGGGGGGTCCGTGCCGGGGAGGGGGATGGGGAGGAGGATGGGGGGTCCATGCCGGGGAGGAGGTTGGGGTCCGTGCCGGGGAGGAGGTTGGGGGGGTCCGTGCTGGGGAGGGGGATGGTAGGTCCGTGCCGGGGAGGGGGATGCGAGGGCAAGTGAGTTGGTCCACCTGGCCAGGTGCCAGCCTCCAACAGTTGGACCCATTCGGTCCATGCCACCTGGCTAGGGGGAGGAGGGGATATGGGCAATGATGACATGTCGTCGTTCCCCTCCCCCCCACCAGGCCGTCATGTTTTCCGATCATCCAGCGATGATGGCCGCCGTGGCGGCAGGCACTAATGTCTATGTTGCCCTGGATGAGGAGGAGGAGCGTGCCAGAGAGACAGAGGGACAGGCGGCAGCCGCCCAGGCTGGAGGGACACCTGACCGACAGGATGAGGAGGGGGAGGAGGACGTCGCGGCCCCACGGCAACGGAGGCACCCGAGGGCGCCCCGTGTGTACCGGCCCTGGCAGTCATACCAGGACCTCACGGACCGGGAATTTTGGAATTTTTTTTTAGAATTTAGAATTTACAGTACAGAAGGAGGCCATTTGGCCCATCGAGTCTGCACCGGCCCTTGGAAAGAGCACCCCACCCAAGGTCAACACCTCCACCCTATCCCCGTAACCCAGTAACCCCACCCAACACTAAGGGCAATTTTGGACACTAAGGGCAATTTAGCATGGCCAATCCACCTAACCTGCACATCTTTGGACTGTGGGAGGAAACCGGAGCACCCGGAGGAAACCCACGCACACACGGGGAGGATGTGCAGACTCCGCACAGACAGTGACCCAAGCCGGAATCGAACCTGGGACCCTGGAGCTGTGAAGCAATTGTGCTATCCACAATGCTACCGTGCTGCCCGGAATGCAGGAAGAGACTCCGGATGAGGCGGGAAACCGTGGCACACATCTGCCACCTGCTGGCACACCTGTCACCGCATGGCACTGGCGGGGGACACCCTCTCCCCGTGTCCGTCAAGGTTACGGTGGCCCTGAACTTTTATGCAACGGGGTCATTCCAGGCACCGAGTGGGGTCCTGTCCGGCATATCGCAGACATCGGTGCAGTGACAGATGCCCTATATGCCATGGCGCACCGCTACATCCGCTTCCCTGTGGACCGGGCCAGACAAGATGCCTGGGCCGTGGGCTTCTCTGCCGTGGCCGGGTTCCCCATGGTCCAGGGCGCGATTGATGGGATGCACGTCGCCGTGCGGCCACCTGCAGATAACAGGGCCGTGTTCACCAATAGGAAGGGGACCTATTCGATGAACATACAGGTGGTCTGTGACCACCGCATGATGATCCTGCACGTCTGCGCCCGTTACCCAGGCAGCGTACACGACTCATACGTGTTGTCGCGGTCATCCATCCCCGGCATGTATGAGGGACGCCATCCCCGGCTGAAGGCTGGTTGCTGGGCGACAGGGGCTACCCATTGCGATCGTGGCTGATGACGCCTATATGGAGGCCACGCAATGAGGCGGAGAACCGCTACAATGATGCCCATGTAGCGACAAGGGGAGTGATAGAGAGGTGCTTTGGCGTGCTGAAGATGCGTTTCAGGTGCCTGGACCTCTCTGGGGGCGCCCTCCAGTATCGGTCAGATAGGGTCGGCCGCATCATTGTGGTGTGCTGCGTCCTGCACAACATAGCCCAGCAGAGGGGCGATGTGCCGCAGGCAGAGGAGGGCGGAGTGGAGGAGCAGCAGGAAGAGGCGCAGTCCTCCCCAGATGAGGGGGATGGGGGTAATGGTCAGGGCAGACGGGGTAGACACAGGCAGGTGGCTGTCCACCGCTACCGGCTGGCCCAGCGGGCACGGGACAGGCTGATAGCCGCCGGCTTCACTAACTAGATGGGCGTGGGAATCGGGTAGTATGGCCACAGACCGCACACCATGGCAACAGCAGACCACCCACACCCCCCACCCATCCACCCACCCAGCACCCTCACCCCCCTCCCCAACCCCACCCCCCACCCGCATGCACACCACCCCCCCCATTGCCGATCCACCTGCGGCACAACGGGCCGGGCTCACACAGTTGCGGGTGGACGCGTGTCTATTGCAGGCCATGGAGGATGATGACAACCCGCCCTGCGATGAGCTCCTGGCTCCACATCGTTGGACTATGTCTGACCCATGGCCGCAGTACCACCATCCACCCGGACCATCCCTGCATGCGGCTGTGACACTGCAGCGCACGGTCCCGTCCTCTGCCCGGGGGGATGTTGATGGCGGCCCAGGGGGAACGGGGCAGACTCACCTGGGGCTGAGGTAAGACCACCCCTCACGGAGTTGTGCTACTGGTTCGGGAAAATATCACAGCTGTACTGCGGGAGGACACCTCAGAGGGCAGTGAGGCTATATGGGTAGAGATCAGGAATAAGAAGGGTGCAGTCACAATGTTGGGTGTTTACTACAGGCCTCCCAACAGCCAGCGGGAGATAGAGGAGCAGATAGGTAGACAGATTTTGGAAAAGAGTAAAAACAACAGGGTTGTGGTGATGGGAGACTTCAACTTCCCCAATATTGACTGGGACTCACTTAGTGCCAGGGGCTTAGACGGGGCGGAGTTTGTAAGGAGCATCCAGGAGGGCTTCTTAAAACAATATGTAGACAGTCCAACTAGGGAAGGGGCGGTACTGGACCTGGTATTGGGGAATGAGCCCGGCCAGGTGGTAGATGTTTCAGTACGGGAGCATTTCAGTAACAGTGACCACAATTCAGTAAGTTTTAAAGTACTGGTGGACAAGGATAAGAGTGCTCCTAGGATGAATGTGCTAAATTGGGGGAAGGCTAATTATAACAATATTAGGCGGGAACTGAAGAACATAGATTGGAGGCGGATGTTTGAGGGCAAATCAACATCTGACATGTGGGAGGCTTTCAAGTGGAAGTTGAAAGGAATTCAGGACCGGCATGTTCCTGTGAGGAAGAAGGATAAATACGGCAATTTTCGGGAACCTTGGATAACGAGAGATATTGTAGGCCTCGTCAAAAAGAAAAAGGAGGCATTTGTCAGGGCTAAAAGGCTGGGAACAGACGAAGCCTGTGTGGCATATAAGGAAAGTAGGAAGGAACTTAAGAAAGGAGTCAGGAGGGCTAGAAGGGGTCATGAAAAGTCATTGGCAAATAGGGTTAAGGAAAATCCCAAGGCTTTTTATACGTACATAAAAAGCAAGAGGGTAGCCAGGGAAAGGGTTGGCCCACTGAAGGATAGGCAAGGGAATCTATGTGTGGAGCCAGAGGAAATGGGCGAGGTACTAAATGAATACTTTGCATCAGTATTCACCAAAGAGAAGAAATTGGTAGATGTTGAGTCTGGAGAAGGGTGTGTAGATAGCCTGGGTCACATTGAGATCCAAAAAGACGAGTTGTTGGGCGTCTTAAAAATATTAAGGTAGATAAGTCCCCAGGGCCTGATGGGATCTACCCCAGAATACTGAAGGAGGCTGGAGAGGAAATTGCTGAGGCCTTGACCCAAATCTTTGGATCCTCGCTGTCTTCAGGGGATGTCCCGGAGGACTGGAGAATAGCCAATGTTGTTCCTCTGTTTAAGAAGAGTAGCAAGGATAATCCCGGGAACTACAGGCCGGTGAGCCTTACTTCAGTGGTAGGGAAATTACTGGAGAGAATTCTTCGAGACAGGATCTACTCCCATTTGGAAGCAAATGGGCGTATTAGTGAGAGGCAGCACGGTTTTGTGAAGGGAAGGTCGTGTCTCACTAACTTGATAGAGTTTTTCGAGGAGGTCACTAAGATGATTGATGCAGGTAGGGCAGTGGATGTTGTCTATATGGACTTCAGTAAGGCCTTTGACAAGGTCCCTCATGGTAGACTAGTACAAAAGGTGAAGTCACACGGGATCAGGGGTGAGCTGGCAAGGTGGATACAGAACTGGCTAGGCCATAGAAGGCAGAGAGTAGCAATGGAAGGATGCTTTTCTAATTGGAGGGCTGTGACCAGTGGTGTCCACATGGATCAGTGCTGGGACCTTTGCTCTTTGTAGTATATATAAATGATTTGGAGGAAAATGTAACTGGTCTGATTAGTAAGTTTGCAGACGATACAAAGGTTGGTGGAATTGCGGATAGCGATGAGGACTGTCGGGGGATACAGCAGGATTTAGATTGTCTGGAGACTTGGGCGGAGAGATGGCAGATGGAGTTTAATCTGGACAAATGTGAGGTAATGCATTTTGGAAGGGCTAATGCAGGTAGGGAATATACAGTGAATGGTAGAACCCTCAAGAGTATTGAAAGTCAAAGAGATCTAGGAGTACAGGTCCACAGGTCATTGAAAGGGGCAACACAGGTGGAGAAGGCATACGGCATGCTTGCCTTCATTGGCCGGGGCATTGAGTATAAGAATTGTTAACTAAATAAAAGAAAGACTAGACTTTAGATAAAAATGAACCCTTGTACTCCCTCTCAATCACCAAACTCTCACGAGAGCATTCAAATGCACCAAATACAGCACTCAGTGCAAACAAAGCAGGCTACAGATCAAATAAACACGAAAGAATAAACTTCAGCCCAGCCTCTACAATACACAGGAAAAAGGCCATCTCCAGGCCATCCCAGGAACAACAGAACTGTCCTGTGAATCACACCTCTTTACCAGACACAATGACATGTAAACTCCTTATTTGGAAGAGCCTGCCTGCATCCAACAGCACTGAGTGCCCACCCCAAATTCGATGTGGCAGCCCCTGATTTGACTTGATCAGGGTGAAGAAGCCCTGATCAATTGATTGACAATGACCCAGAGACCACGCACCAAAGGGCATGAAATCCAAATAAAAGATGGCTGCATCCACTTAGAACCTCTCTGCAGCAGCAACCAACAACGATGACCATTCACTGGCCGAAGAGAAAGACCAATTGATGGAAGACCAGACCAAGAATGGATATTGAGGACTACAAGATTCGAGACACTGATAAAGGCTGGTACTGTCTGGTGCTGGCTAGTCAGTCTGAGTTAAATTAAGGACTTGTGCGAACTAGCTTTGTAGTTTGACTTAAGTGTGTATGTGATCAATTAACAGTAACAATTGTGTGATAGTGCATAAATATTGAATCGTTGTATGACACGGACTTGTAGTCATTTGTCCACCATATACGGGTTTAGGCACAACACCGGTAAAGGCAAATTCCATACAATTAAAGAGAAAAGACGCTTCTGGAAAAAAATGGGATTTTCTCCTAAAAGTGAGAAAATAACTTCCGGTGAAAAATGCAAATTTAGCCAAGAAAACTGTGAAAAAGCACTTTTGGTGGAAAAATTCAAATTTCATCCTAAAACAATGAAAAACACTTCTGGTGAAAAATGCTACTTTCCCCTAAAACAGTGAAAACTATTTTGGCTGGTAAAGGCAAATTTCATGCACAAAAAAATTAAAAAGAGGAGACTTCCGGGTGCGGCGATGACCAGCTAAGTCGCACGTTTCGGCACCTCCCGTTATAACGGACATTTGGGCTCTTATCGGGAGCCCCAACGGCAATTTTCGAAGGCTAAACCCACTGTGAGGCGACATAGAAGGGAGTCCCCCCGGATGTGAATGGATAGAAGAGATAATAGTGACCAGAATAGTGACCAAAGAAGGGCAGTGAGAAGCAAGATGGCGGAGGAGGGCGGCCAGTTGGTATGGGGCCTGGAACAGCAGGAGTTCCTCCGGCGATGTGTGGAGGAGCTCAAAAAGGAGGTGCTGGCGCTGATGCTGCAGGCGATTGAGGGGTTAAAGGAGGCGCAGAAGACCCAAGAGATGGAGCTCCGTGGAGTGAAGGCAAAAGCTGCCGAAAACGAGGACGAGATACAGGGCTTGGTGGTGAAGACGGAGACGCACGAGGCACTGCATAAGAGGTGTATGGAGAGACCGGAAGCCCTGGAAAATAGCTCAAGGAGGAAGAACTTAAGAATCTTGGGTCTTCCCGAAGGGGCAGAGGGAGCGGATGTTGGGGCATATGTGAGCACGATGCTCCATACCTTAATGGGAGCTGAGGCCCCGATGGGCCCCCTGGAAGTGGAGGGAGCGTACCGAGTCCTCGTGAGAAGACCAAAGGCAGGAGAAATACCTCGAGCAATAGTGGTGAGGTTCCACCGCTACAAGGACAGGGAGATGGTCCTGAGATGTGAGAAAAAGACATGGAGCAGCAGGTGGGAGAACGCGGTGATCCGCGTGTATCAGGATTAGAGTGCGGAGGTGGCGAGAAGGAAGGCGAGTTTCAATCGGGCCAAGGCGGTGCTCCACAAGAGGAAAGTGAAATTCGGAATGTTGCAGCCGGCAAGACTGTGGGTTACACACCAGGGTAAACACCACTACTTCGAGACGGCAGAGGAGGCGTGGACATTTATTGAAGAGGAGAAGTTGGACTAGATTTGAGAATGAGTGTTTGAAATGAAGTAGCGAGGTGGTGGCAAGGGACTGTGAATCAGATGGGGGCAAATTTTCTTTCCCCTCGAAGGGGGGGGGAACACGAAGAAATGTGGGCGCCGGTGGGGAAGGGGAGGGGGAAGGAGAGAGGGAGCTGCGTCATCAGGGGCGGGGCCGAGGGAAGCGCGGGCTTTGTTCCTGCGCTATGGAAATTGTGGCGGGAAAAGGGGGCAGGAAGGAGGGGGCCTCACATAATGGGAGGCTGAAGATAAACGGGGGAAGCTGAGGTCAGCCAGAGTTTGCTGACTTCCGGAAGCAATATGGGGGAAGCAACTAAGCTAGAGAAGGATCTAGTGGGGGGGGGGGGGGGGGGGGGGGGGGGGGGGTGGGGGTTTAACTGAGTTGCTGCTGCTAAGGGGAAGGGGGAGCTGTTACGGGATGGGATGGTCGGGACGGGAGGGCACCGTCCGGGGGATAAGCGGGTGCGTGGGAACCGGGTGAGGAGCTGGTCTAAAAAAGGGGATGGCTCGTCGACGAGGGGTGGGGGGTAAAGAGCCCCCCAACCCGGTTGATCACGTGAGAGGGTTGAATGGGCCGATTAAGAGGGCGAGGGTATTTGCGCACCTAAAGAAACTAAAGGCAGACGTGGTCATGCTTCAGGAGACGCACCTGAAACTGGCGGATCAGGTCAGATTAAGAAAAGGATGGGTGGGACAGGTATTCCACTCGGGCTTGGATGCGAAAAATAGAGGGGTGGCAATACTGGTGGGGAAACGGGTATTGTTTGAGGCGAAGACCACAGTGGTGGACAGTGGGGGTAGATACGTGATGGTGAGTGGCAGATTGCAAGGTGAGGCGGTAGTGCTGGTGAACGTATATGCCCCGAACTGGGATGATGCGAACTTTATGAAGCGTATGCTGAAGTGCATCCCGGACCTGGAGACGGGAAAGTTGGTAATGCGGGGGGGGGGGGCAACATCAACACGGTGCTGGACCCAGGGCTGGACCGGTCCAGATCTAGGACCGTGAGGAGGCCGGCAGCGGCCAAGGTGCTTAAGGGCTTTATGGAGCAGATGGGAGGAGTGGATCCCTGGAGGTTTACCAGACCAAGGAGTAAAGAGTTTTCCTTCTTCTCCCATGTCCACAAAGTGTACTCCCGGATAGACTTCTTTGTCCTGGGAAGGGCGCTGATCCAGAAGGTGGCAGGAACGGAGTATTCGGCTATAGCATTTTCAGATCATGCCCCACATTGAGTAGATCTGCAAGTAGGAGAGGAAAAGGAGCAGCGCCCACTCTGGAGATTAGATATGGGACTGTTGGCGGACGAGGGGGTATGTGTAAGGGGGGGGGGGGGGGGATGTATTGAAAGGTACCTAGAGATCAATGATGACGGAGAGGTCCAGGTGGGAGTGGTCTGGGAGGCGCTGAAGGCGGTGGTTAGAAGGGAGCTGATCTCCATAAGGGCCCATAAGGGGAAACAAGAGGGTAAAGAAAGGGAGAGATTGTTGGGGGAGATTTTGAGGGTGGATAGGCAATATGCGGAGGCTCCAGATGAAGGGCTATACAGGGAAAGACGGAGATTGCACACGGACTTTGACTTGTTGACCATGGGTAAGGCGGAGGCACAATGGAGGAAGGCACAGGGAGTGCATATGAATATGGAGAGAAGGCGAGCCGGCTGCTGGCCCAACAACTTAGGAAGAGGGGGGCGGCGAGAGAGATTGGAGGGGGTTAGAGACGAGGAGAGAAAGATGGAACGGGGAGCGGAGAGGGTGAACGGGGTGGTTAAGGTATTTTATGAGAGGCGATATAAGGCTCAACCCCCGGAAGGGAAAGAGGGAATGATGCATTTCCTAGAGCAGCTGGAGTTCCCGAAGGTTGAGGAACTGGGAGCGCAGAGGAGGTGGTAAAAGGAATTGGGAACATGCAGGCAGGGAAGGCCCCGGGACGGGATGGGTTCCTGGTGGAGTTCTATAGGAAATACGTGGACCTGCTGGCCCCACTTCTGACGAGAACCTTTAATGAGGCTAGGGAAAGGGGGACACTACCCCCGACGATGTCGGAGGCGACGATATCGCTGATCTTGAAAAGAGACAAAGACCCGCTGCAGTGCGGGTCATACAGGCCTATTTCCCTCTTGAACGTAGATGCCAAGCTTTTGGCCAAGGTGATGGCGACAAGGATAGAGGACTGTGTCCCTGGGGTGGTGCATGATGATCAAACAGGGTTTGTTAAAGGGAGGCAATTGAATGCTAACATACGAAGGTTGTTGGGGGTGATGATGATGCCCCCACCGGAGGGGGAGACGGAGATAGTGGTGGCGATGGATGCAGAGAAAGCATTTGATAGAGTGGAGTGGGACTACCTGTTGGGAAGTACTGAGGAGATTTGGATTTGGAGAGGGGTTCATTAGATGGGTTCAGCTCCTGTACAGGGCCCCATGGCAAGTGTGATTACAAATAGGCAACGATCTGACCACTTCCGACTATATAGGGGTACAAGACAGGGATGTCCCCTGTCCCCGTTACTGTTTGCGTTGGCAATTGAGCCATTGGCCATAGCGCTGAGGGGCTCGAAGAAGTGGAGGGGGGTACTTAAGAGGAGAAGAGCATTGGGTGTCATTATACGCGGATGATTTGTTGCTGTATGTCGCGGACCCAGTGGAGGGGATGCCTGAGATAATGCAGACACTCAGGGAGTTTGGAGAATTTTCAGGATATAAATTGAATATGGGGAAGAGTGAACTGTTTGTGATGCACCCCGGGGATCAGGGCAGGGGAATAGACGATTTACCGTTGAGGAGGGTAAGAAGAGATTTCCGGTATTTAGGGATCCAGGTGGCCAGGAATTGGGGAACCTTGCATAAGCTTAACTTGGCACGACTGGTAGAGCAGATGGAAGAGGACTTTAGGAGGTGCCCGTCATTGGCGGGCAGGGTGCAGGCGGTTAAAATGGTGGTCCTTCCGAGGTTTCTTTTTGTGTTCCAGTGCCTCCCTGTACTGATTACAAAGGCCTTTTTTAAGAAGGTGGACAAGAGTATTATGAGCTTTGTGTGGGCTGGAAAGACCCCAAGAGTAAAGAGGGGGTTCCTGCAGCGCAGTAGGGACAGAGGGGGACTGGCACTGCCGAGTCTAAGTGATTATTATTGGGCCGCCAACGTGTCAATGATATGTAAGTGGATGAGGGAAGGGAAGGAGCGGCGTGGAAAAGACTGGAGATGGCGTCCTGTAGGGGAACTAGCTTAAAAGCACTGGCGACGGCGCCGTTGCCGTTCTTCCCGAAAAAATACACCACAAACCCAGTGGTGGTGGCAACTCTGAAAATTTGGGGGCAGTGGCGACGACATAAGGGAGTGACGGGTGCTTCAGTGTGGTCCCCGATAAGGAACAACCATCGGTTCGTCCCGGGAAGGATAGATGGGGGATTTAAATCTTGGCAGCGAGCAGGAATTGTGAAATTGCAGGACTTGTTCTTAGACGGGACGTTCGCGAGTCAGAAAAATATGAGTTGCCACCTGGGAACGCATTTCGCTATATGCAAGTGAGGGCATTTGTGCGGCAACAGGTGAGGGAATTTCCGCAGCTCCCGGCGCAAGAGATCCAGGACAGAGTGATATCGGGGGCATGGGTGGGTGATGGTCGGGTGTCAGATATATATAGGGAAATGAGAGACGAGGGGGAGACGATGGTAGCTGAAGGGAAAATGGGAGGAGGAGCTGGGGGAAGAGATTGAGGAGGGGCTGTGGGCAGATGCCCTTAGGGTAAACTCTTCGTCCTCGTGTGCCAGGCTCAGCCTGATACAATTCAAGGTTCTACACAGGGCGCATATGACGGGAGCTAGGCGGAGTAGGTTTTCTGGCGTGGAAGATAGGTGCGGGAGATGCGCGGGAAGCCCGGCGAACCACACCCACATGTTTTGGTCATGTCCGACATTGCATGGGTTCTGGGTGGGTGTGGCAAAAGTGTGTCTTCAGGGGTTTTATGTGTGTGTTTATATATTAGTTATTTATATTTGATTTCACAAAGTTACTATCTTAATTATTATTTCTGTTGTTTCTTATTTTGTTATTGGCAGTTGCCGATAGTCAGCATATTATTTATTTAAAAAACGATCAATGTATATAGTATTACAAAGTTGTAAAATGGGAAATTTTTGTTTGATCGAAAAACTTTAATAAAATATATTTAAAAAAAAGAAATTAAAAAGAGAAAGCTTCTGGAAGAAATGCGATTTTCTCCCTAAACTGTGTAAAGATGAAACACAGTTAGCGAAAAATGCAAATGTTGTCCTAAAACAGTGAAATGACGTTTTGGTGAAAAATGCAAAATTCGACCGAAGACAATGAAATTGCTAAAAAAGGCAATTTTCGAACTAAAACAGTGAAAACACACAGTTGGTGAAAAGGCAAATTTCGCCCAAAAACAGTGAAAAAATTGTGGTGAGAAATGTACACTTCTCCCAAAATCAGTGTAAAACCATTTGTGGTGAAAAATAAGAATTTAAATGTAAAACAGAAAATACACTTCTGGTGAAAAATGCGATTTTCACATTGAACAGTGGAAAAACATTTTTGGTAAAAGTGCAAATTATGGCCCAAAAATAGGGAAAGGACACTTCTGGTGAAAACTGCAACTTTCTCACTGAAACGGTGTAGAAACACTTTTGGTGCGAAAAAGGAGAATAAAGAAATATTTTTTAAAAAAGGAACACTTTTGGTGGAAAATGGCAAATTACCTCAAAACAACTGCGAAAAATGCAAACATAGTCGCAAAAATTGGTGCAAAAATGCTTTTGGTGAAAAGTATAAATTTCAGCCGAAAACAATGAAAATTGTTGAAAAAGGCAATTTTGGCCCTAAAACAGTCAAAACACATCGTTGGTGAAAATGCAACCGTTGCCCCTAAAACAGTGACAAACGCTTTTACTGAAAAAGGCAAATGTCGCCCAAAAGCAGTGAAAAAGCACTTCTGATGAAAAATGCAAATTCCGCCCTAAAACATTGAAAAAAACAATTGTGGTGAAGAATGTGAATTTCGACCTGAAATACTGAAAGCTTTTGTTGAAAAAACTGAAAACCGCGAGATGAGATCTTGGTGCACAGGTCCACAGATTACTGAAAGAGGCAACACAGGTGGAGAAGGTACTCAAGAAGGCATACGGCATACTTGCCTTCATTGGCCGGGGCATTGAGTATAAAAATTGGCAAGTCATGTTGCAGCTGTATAGAACCTTAGTTTGGCCACACTTGGAGTATAGTGTTCAATTCTGGTCACCACACTACCAGAAGGCTTTAGAGAGGGTGCAGAAAAGATGTTTTACTGGTATGGAGGGCATTAGCTATGAGGAGAGGTTAAATAAACTTTGTTTGTTCTCACTGGAACGAAGAAGGTTGAGGGGCGACCTGATAAAGGTCTACAAAATTATGAGGGACATAGAGTGGATAGTCAGAGACTTTTTCCCAGGGTAGAGGGGTCAATTACTAGTGGTCACAGGTTTAAGGTGCGAGGGGCAAGGTTTAGAGGAGATCTACAAGGCAACTTTTTTTACACAGAGGGAATTCACTGCCGGAGGAGGTGGTGAAAGCAGGGACAATAGTTTAAGGGGCATCTTGACAAATACATGAAGAGGATGGGAATAGTGGGATGCGGACCGCGGAAGTGTAGAAGATTTTAGTTTAGATAGGCTGCATAGTCAGCGCAGGCCTGGAGGGCCGAAGGGCCTGTTCCTCTGCTGTACTTTTCTTTGCTCTTTGTTATGAAAAATGCAAATTTTGCCCCAAAAGCTTTGAGAAAACTCTTATTGTCAAAAGTAACATTTCTCCCCAAAACAGTGAAAAAAACACTTTTTTTTAGTGAAAACTGCAACTTTTGCCCTAAAACACTAAAAAAAACTTTTTTTGAAAAAGGCAAATTTTGACCTCAAATAGATTAAACAAACACTTTTAAGCGAAAAATGCAAATTCAGCCCCAAAACAGTGAAAAATCACATTTCTTGAAGAATGCAAATTTCATCCAAAATCGGAGAAACCAATATATGAAAAATGCAAATTTCGCCCTAAAACACTTCTGGTGAAAAATGTGAGGAAAGAAAACTGTGAGGAAAGATTTTTGTTGAAAAATTCAAATTTCGCTCGAAATCAGTGAAAAACACTTCAGATGAAAAATGCTACTTTCTCCCAAAACAGTGAAAATGTATTTTTGATGAAAAATGCACATGTTGCCGTAAAACAGTGAAAAAAATATTTCTAGTGAAAAATGCGATTTTCCCCAATAACAGTGCAAAAACACTTTTGATGAAGAATGCAATTTTGTCCCAAAACAGGGTTCTGGTGAAAAATACAAAATTCGCCCTAAAACTGTGAAAACACTGATTTGGTGGAAAAAGGCAAATGAATGAAAATCGCTTATTGTCACAAGTAGGCTTCAAATGAAGTTACTGTGAAAAGCCCCTAGTCGCCACATTCCGGCGCCTGTTCGGGGAGGCTGTTACGGGAAATAAAGTGTGAAAAACCACGAGATGATAAACGCAAAAATCTATGCAAATGCTTTTGGCGGAAAATGCAAATTTCGCCATAAAACTGTGAAAATACACTTTCATTGAAACATGCAAATTTCACCCGAACACAGTGAAAAATCACTTTTGGTGAAAAATGCAAAATTCGTCCAAAATGAAAATTCGCTTTTACTGAAAAGTGTACATTTTGCCCTGAAAGAGTGAAAATACGCTTTTGGTGAAAAGTGCAAATATCACCTGAAAACAGAAAAGAAATTCTTCTCGTGAAAAATGCGATTTTCCCCAATAACAGTGAAAAAACACTTTTGATGAAAAATGCAAATTTCGTCCCAAAAGAGGGAAAGATAGTTTTGGATAAAAATGCGAAATTTTCCCTATAACAGTGAATACACCGTTCTGGTGGAAAAAGACAAAAAAAGTGTGAAAAACCACAAGATGGTAAATGCAAAAATCGATGCCACATGCTTTTGGTGGAAAATGCAAATTTTGCCCAAAGACAGTGAAAATACGCTTTCATTGAAAAATGCAAATTTCATCCGAACACCTGAGAAAAAACACTTTGGCATTTGTTTTCATAGAGGCTGTCATCACAATTTACTACATTTTGCCAAACATTTCTTTTGTAATCAAAACGATTTGTCATTAAATTAGGAATTCTGATGTTTTCAGAGAGGCTGCCAGCATAATTTAATAGATTTTGCCAAACAGTCCTTTTGCAACCAATGTGATTTTTTTCAACGAGTTAATGGTTATGAGTTATTTTCCATTTATTTTCTGCCAGGCTGTCATCATAATTTACTTCTTTTTGCGAAACAGTTCTTTTGAAACCAAAGTGATTTTCTCATCGGGTTAAGCATTTTGCCGTATTTGTCATTTGTTTTCAGAGAGGTTATCATCATATCTTACTACTTTATGCCAAACATTCCTTTTGCAACCAAAGTGTTTTTTACGACGTCTTGCCAACAATTCATTTTGCAACCAAAGTGTTTTTCTCATCGAGTTAAGCATTCTGAGTGATTTGCCATTTGTTTTCAGAAAGGTTAACATAATAGAATAGAATTTACAGTGCAGAAGGAGGCCATTCGGCCCATCGAGTCTGCACCGGCTCTTGGAAAGAGCACCCTACCCAAGGTCAACGCCTACACCCTATCCCCATAACCCAGTAACCCCACCCAACACTAAGGGCAATTTTGGACATGAAGGGCAATTTATCATGGCCAATCCACTTAACCCGCACATCTTTGGACTGTGGGAGGAAACCGGAGCACCCGGAGGAAACCCACGCACACACGGGGAGGATGTGCAGACTCCGCACAGACAGTGACCCAAGCCGGAATCGAACCTGGGACCCTGGAGCTGTGAAGCAATTGTGCTATCCACAATGCTACCGTGCTGCCCCTAATAATTTAGTACATTTTGCCAAACATTTCTTGTGCAACCAATGTGATTTTTTCAACGAGTAAATCATTATCAATTGTTTGCCATTCATTTTCACATATGCGGTCATATAAGTTTACTTCTTTTTTGCCAAACTATTCTTTTCCAACCAAGTGACTTTATCATCGAGTTAAGCGTTTTGCCTCATTAGCCATTTGTTTTCAGAGAGACTGTTATTACAACTTACTACGTTTTTCCAAGCAAACCTTTTGCAACAAAGTAAATTTTCTCATTGAGAAAATTTTGCGTTGTTTGCCATGTGGTTTCTGAGAGACCGTCATCATTCCCTACTACTTTGTGCCAAATGTTCCTTTTGCATTCAAAGGGATTCTCTCATCGAGTTAAGCATTTTTGCCTTATTTGCCAATCGTTTTCAGAGAGGCTGGAATCACATTTTTGCCAAACATTCCTTTTGCAACCAAAATTATTTTCACATCGAATTAAGAATTCTGACATTTTGCCTTCAGAGATGCATGATTTAATACATTTTGCCAAACATTCCTTTTGCAACCAATGTGATTTTTTTAACGAATGTCTTGTTTGCCATTTATTTTCTGCGAGGCTGTCATCACAATTTATTTCTTTTTGCCAAACATTCATTTTGCATCCAAAGTGAATTTCTCATCGAATAAAGCATTTTGCCCCCTTTGCCATTTGTTTTCAGAGACTTTCATCATAATTTGCTATTTTAACGAAAAGTTCATTTTGCAATCAGTGTTAATTCATTGAAGTATGCATTTTGACGAATGTGCCATTACTTTTCAGAGAGGGTGTCATCATAATTGAATACTTTCTGCCAAACATTCCTTTTGCAAACAAATTAATTTTCTCATCAAGTTAATCTTTTTGCATAATTTGCCATTTGTTTTCAGAGAGACTCCCATTATACCGTACAACTTTTTGCCATATATTCCTTTTTCATTCAAACGGGTTCTCTAATTCAGTTAAGCATTTTACCTTCTTAATCATTTGTTTTCAGAGAGACTGTCATCACAATTCACTACATTTTGCCAAACATTTCTTTGGCAACCAAAGTGATTTTCACACCGAATTAAGAATTCTCACTTTTGTTTTCAGAGAGGCTGCAAACATTCCTTTTGCATACAAGTTAATTTTCCCAGCGAATTCATCTTTTTGCGTTATTTGCCACTTGTTATCAGAGGGGCTCCCATCATACATTCCTACGTTTTGCTAAATATTCCTTTCAAAGGGATTCTTTCACCGAGGTAAGCATTTTGCCTTATTTTCCATTTGTGTTCAGAGAGGCTGTCATCATAACTTTCTCCGTTTTGCTAAACATTCCTTTTGCAACGAAAGTGATTTTTTTCAACGAGTAAATCATCATGAGTTGTTTGCCATTTATTATCAGTAAGGCTGTCATCATAATTTACTTCTTTTTGCCAAACATTTATTTTCCAATCAAAGTGATTTCGTCATCGAAATCTACATTTTGACTTATTTGCCATTTGCATTTGGAGAAAATGTCATTATTATTCACTCATATGTGCCAAATAATCCTTTTGCAACCAAAGTAATTTTCTCCGAGTTAAGCATTTGTCCTTATGTGCCATTTGTTTACAGAGAAGCTCTCAGCATAATTTACTATTTTTTGGAATCATTCATTTTGCAACCAAAGTGTTCAATGTATTGAGTAAAGCATTTTGCCTCATTTGACATTTGTTTGCAGAGAGGCTGTCATCATACTTTTTTATGCCAAAAACTCTTTTGCATCCAAAGTGATTTCCTCATCGAGTTAATCATTGTGACTTATTTGCCATTTGTTTTCAGAGAGGCTGCCATCAGAATTTAACACATTTTGCCAAACATTCATTCTGCAACCAATGGGATTTTAAATGTAAAATTCTGAGTTGTTTTCCATTTATTTTCTGCGAGGCTGCCATCATAATTTACTTTGTTTTGCCAAACACTTCTTTTCCAACTAAAATGAATTACATTGAATTCTGTATTTTGACTTAATTGTCATCTGTTTTTGGAGAGGATGTCATCATAATTTACTATGTTTTGCCAAATTTTACCGTTGCAATCAAAGTGATTTTCTCATCGAGTGCGTTATTTGCCATTTGTCTTCAGAGACATTGTTGTTGTAATTTACATCATTTTGTCAAACATTCCTTTTGCAATTAAAGTGATTTTGAGTTGTTTCCCATTTGTTTTCAGAGAGGTTGGCATCATTGTTTTACTGTATTTTACCGAACATTTCAAAACTTCCGACTTTTTGCCAAACATTCAGTTTGGACAAAATGTGATTTTCTCGGCAAGTTAAGCATTTTGAGTAGTTTGCCGTTGCTTTTCAGAGCGGCTTGCTTCAAAATTGACTATTTTTTGCCAAACATTCATTTTGGAAAAAAAGTGATTTTCTCGGCGAGTTAAGCATTTTGAGTAATTTGCTGTTTGGTTTCAGAACGGCTTGCATGAACATAGAAAATACAGCACAGAACAGGCCCTTCGGCCCACAATGTTGTGCCGAACCTTTGTCCTAGATTAATCATAGATTATCATTGAATTTACAGTGCAGAAGGAGGCCATTCGGCCCTTTGAGTCTGCACCGGCTCTTGGAAAGAGCACCCTACCCAAACTCAACACCTCTACCCAACACCAAGGGCAATTTTGGACATTAAGGGCAATTTATCATTGGCCAATTCACCTAACCTGCACATCTTTGGACTGTGGGAGGAAACCGGAGCACCCGGAGGAAACCCACGCAGACACGGGGAGGACATGCAGACTCCGCACAGACAGTGACCCAAGCCGGAATCGAACCTGGGACCCTGGAGCTGTGAAGCAATTGTGCTATCCACAATGCTACCGTGCTGCCCTTAAGAATAAATAAATCTACACAATATCATTTTACCGTAATTCATGTACCTATCCAATAGCTGCTTGAAGGTCCCTAATGTTTCCGACTCAACTACTTCCACAGGCAGTGCATTCCATGCCCCCACTACTCTCTGGGTAAAGAACCTACCTCTGATATCCCTCCTATATCTTCCACCTTTCACCTTAAATTTATGTCCCCTTGTAATGGTTTGTTCCACCCGGGGAAAAAGTCTCTGACTGTCTACTCTATCTATTCCCCTGATCATCTTATAAACCTCTATCAAGTCGCCCCTCATCCTTCTCCGCTCTAATGAGAAAAGGCCTAGCACCCTCAACCTTTCCTCGTAAGACCTACTCTCCATTCCAGGCAACATCCTGGTAAATCTTCTTTGCACCTTTTCCAAAGCTTCCACATCCTTCCTAAAATGAGGCGACCAGAACTGTACACAGTACTCCAAATGTGGCCTTACCAAAGTTTTGTACAGCTGCATCATCACCTCACGGCTCTTAAATTCAATCCCTCTGTTAATGAACGCGAGCACACCATAGGCCTTCTTCACAGCTCTATCCACTTGAGTGGCAACTTTCAAAGATGTATGAACATAGACCCCAAGATCTCTCTGCTCCTCCACATTGCCAAGAACTCTACTGTTAACCCTGTATTCCGCATTCATATTTGTCCTTCCAAAATGGACAACCTCACACTTTTCAGGGTTAAACTCCATCTGCCACTTCTCAGCCCAGCTCTGCATCCTATCTATGTCCCTTTGCAGCCGACAACAGCCCTCCTTACTATCCACAACTCCACCAATCTTTGTATCGTCTGCAAATTTACTGACCCACCCTTCAACTCCCTCATCCAAGTCATTAATGAAAATCACAAACAGCAGAGGACCCAGAACTGATCCCTGCGGTACGCCACTGGTAACTGGGATCCAGGCTGAATATTTGCCATCCACCACCACTCTCTGACTTCTATCGGTTAGCCAGTTCGTTATCCAACTGGCCAAATTTCCCACTATCCCATGCCTCCTTACTTTCTGCATAAGCCTACCATGGGGAACCTTATCAAATGCCTTACTAAAATCCATGTACGCTACATCCACTGCTTTACCTTCATCCACATGCTTGGTCACCTCCTCAAAGAATTCAATAAGACTTATAAGGCAAGACCTACCCCTCACAAATCCGTGCTGACTATCCCTAATCAAGCAGTGTCTTTCCAGATGCTCAGAAATCCTATCCTTCAGTACCCTTTCCATTACTTTGCCTACCACCGAAGTAAGACTAACTGGCCTGTAATTCCCAGGGTTATCCCGAGTCCCTTTTTTGAACAGGGGCACGACATTCGCCACTCTCCAATCCCCTGGTACCACCCCTGTTGACAGTGAGGACGAAAAGATCATTGCCAACTGCTCTGCAATTTCATCTCTTGCTTCCCATAGAATCCTTGGATATATCCCGTCAGGCCCGGGGGACTTGTCTATCCTCAAGTTTTTCAAAATGCCCAACACATCTTCCTTCCTAACAAGTATTTCCTCGAGCTTACTGTTTCACACCGTCCTCTCCAACAATATGGCCCCTCTCATTTGTAAATACAGAAGAAAAGTACTCGTTCAAGACCTCTCCTATCTCTTCAGACTCAATACACAATCTCCCGCTACTGTCCTTGATCGGACCTACCCTCGCTCTAGCCATTCGCATATTTCTCACATATGTATGTGTAAAAGGCCTTGGGGTTTTCCTTGATCCTACCCGCCAAAGATTGTTCATGCCCTCTCTTAGCTCTCCTAATCCCTTTCTTCAGTTCCCTCCTGGCTATCTTGTATCCCTCCAATGCCCTGTCTGAACCTGGTTTCCTCAGCCTTACATAAGTCTCCTTTTTCCTCTTAACAAGACATTCAACCTCTCTTGTCAACCATGGTTCCCTCACTCGACCATCTCTTCCCTGCCTGACAGGGACATACATATCAAGGACACGTAGCACCTGTTCCTTGAACAAGTTCCACATTTCACTTGTGTCCTTCCCTGCCAGCCTATGTTCCCAACTTATGCACTTCAATTCTTGTCTGACAACATCGTATTTACCCTTCCCCCAATTGTAAACCTTGCCCTGTTGCACGTACCTATCCCTCTCCATTACTAAAGTGAAAGTCACAGAATTGTGGTCACTATCTCCAAAATGCTCCCCCACTAACAAATCTATCACTTGCCCTGGTTCATTACCAAGTACTAAATCCAATATTGCCCCTCCTCTGGTCGGACAATCTACATACTGTGTTAGAAAAGCTTCCTGGACACACTGCACAAACACCACCCCATCCAAACTATTTGATCTAAAGAGTTTCCACTCAATATTTGGGAAGTTAAAGTCGCCCATGACTACTACCCTATGACTTCTGCACCTTTCCAAAATCTGTTTCCCAATCTGTTCCTCCACATCTCTGCTACTATTGGGGGGCCTATAGAAAACTCCTAACAAGGTGACTGCTCCTTTCTTATTTCTGACTTCAACCCATACTACCTCAATAGGGTGATACTCCTCGAACTGCCTTTCTGCAGCTGTTATACTATCTCTAATTAATAATGCCACCCCTCCCACCTCTTTTACCACCCTCCCTAATCTTATTGAAACATCTATAACCAGGGACCTCCAACAACCATTTCTGCCCCTCTTCTATCCAAGTTTCCGTGATGGCCACCACATCGTAGTCCCAAGTACCGATCCATGCCTTAAGTTCACCCACCTTATTCCTGATGCTTCTTACGTTGAAGTAGACACACTTCAACCAATCTCTGTGCATGCAAGTACTCTCCTTTGTCAGTGTTCCCTTCCCCACTGCCTCATTACACGCTTTGGCGTCCTGAATATCGGCTTCCTTAGTTGCTGGACTACAAATTCGGTTCCCATTCCCCAGCCAAATTAGTTTAAACCCTCCCGAAGAGTACTAGAAAACCTCCCTCCCAGGATATTGGTGCCCCTCTGGTTCAGATGCAACCTGTCCTGCTTGTACAGGTCCCACCTTCCCCAGAATGCGCTCCAATTATCCAAATACCTGAAGCCCTCCCTCCTACACCATTCCTGCAGCCACGTGTTCAACTGCACTCTCTCCCTATTCCTAGCCTCGCTATCATGTGGCACCGGCAACAAACCAGAGATGACAACTCTGTCTGTCCTGGCTTTTAACTTCCAGCCTAACTCACTAAACTTGTTTATTACCTCCACACCCCTTTTCCTACCTATGTCGTTGGTACCAATGTGCACCACGACTTCTGGCTGCTCCCCCTCCCCCCTAAGGATCCTGAAGACACGATCCGAGACATCCCTGGCCCTGGCACCCGGGAGGCAACATACCTTCCGGGAGTCTCGCTCGCGACCACAGAATCTCCTATCTATTCCCCTAACCATTGAATCTCCTACAACTATTGCTTTTCTATTCTCTCCCCTTCCCTTCTGAGCCCCAGAGCCAGACTCAGTGCCAGAGACCTTGCCGCTAGGGCCTTCCCCCGGTAGGTCATCCCCCCCAACAGTATCCAAAACTGTATACTATTTTTTGCCAAACATTCATTTTGGAAAAAAAGTGATTTTCTCGGTAAGGTAAGCATTTTAGGATGTCGTTTAGGAGACCCAATAGTTCCGAAAAATGCAAAGTGTGCTCTTCCTTGGTGTCAGTGTGTAGGAGCAAGTCATCCACATAGTGAATGAGGCATTCGGGTCGGGGAAATTTTGCTAATCTGTTCGCCAAATGTCAGTGAAAAATGGAGGGGGAGTTGTGGAAGCCTTGTGGAATGCATGTCCACCTGTACTGCTGTCCGTTAAAGATGAACACAAATTTGTACTGGCACGTTTTATCCAATGGAATGGACCAAAAGCCATTGCTAATGTCCAGAACCGTGAAACATTTTGACTGTAGTCCCTGCTTTAACATGGTCTCGGGACTCGTGGCAACGGTGGGGGCTGCTAACGGAGTTACTTTGTTTAATTCTCTATAATCGATGGTCAGTTGCCATGAACCATCTGGATTTCTTACGGGCCAAATCGGGGCATTGTTCGTTGAGGGTACGGGCTGAATTACACCTTGATCTAATCAACTTTGGATTACTTTAGTTGTCTCCCCCTTGGTTTGCTGTGGAAATCTGTACTGTTTCTGGGGCTTGGGATCAGAACCTGTAACGGTGACCATTCCTGGAATTTTACCGCAATCGTGCCTTTGCTGGGCAAATCTCTTATTTGGAAGAGCCTGCCTGCGTCCAACAGCACTGAGCGCCCACCACAAATTCGATGTGGCAACCCCTGATTGGACTTGATCGATAAGGGTGATGGAGCCCTGATCAATTGATTGACAATGACCCAGAGACCGCCCAACAAAGGGCATGAAATCCAAGCGGGTTAAAAGGTGCCGCAACCAACAACGAATAAGGCTGAAGAGAAAGACCATCCATCACCCGACCAATTGATGGAAGACCAGAGCCAGGAACAGACCAGACCAAGACTGGACATTGAGGACTACAAGATTCGGGATACTGATAACGGCTGGTACTGGTACGGTCTGGTCACTCTGAAGTTAAGTTAAGGCCTTGTGCGTACTAGCTTTGTAGTTTGACTTAAGTGTGTGTGTGACCAATTAACAGTAACAATTGTGTGATAATGAATAAATATTGAAATATTGGGTAATGAACCGGGCCAAGTGTTAGATTTGTTTGTGGGAGAGCTCTTTGGAGACAGTGACCACAATTTGGTGTCTTTCACTATTGCAATGGGGAGGGATGGGGCCATACGGCAGGGCAAGGTTTATGATTGGGGGAGGGGTAATTGATGCGATTCGACAAGAATTAGGGAGCATAAGATGGGAACAGAAACTGTCAGGGAAAGGCACAAATGAAAAGTGGAGCTTGTTCAAGGAACAAACACTGCGTGTCCTTGATGGCCGTGTGAGGGAATCATGGTTCACAAAAGAGGTTGAATGTCTTGTCAAGAGGAAAAAGGAAGAGTTTGTAAGGATGAGAAAACAAGGTTCAGTCGGGTCGCTTGAGGGCTACAAGGTAGCAAGGAATGAACTGAAAAAAGGGCTTAGGAGAGCTGGGAAGGGGCATGAGAAGTCCTTGGCGGGTCGGATCAAGGAAAACCCCCAAGGCTTTTTACTCTTATGTGAGAAATAAAAAAATGACCAGGGTTGTTGCCGATTTTGCCTTAGTTCAATTGCTGTTTTATTACCTTTGCTCTCGAGTCGCCAGGTATCTTTATGATACTGCCACGTGAGTCAAGTCAGAGTAATGATCAATAATCCAATACACCGATTAGTAAGATTTAAATCAAAGCACATTTATTATACACGGTAATAAAACGGTAACTCATGCACAAATTCTACGTCTAAGCTACTTCTACAACTAACAGGCCTATACTTAACTTGGAACTGGCCCACCAGGTCAGGGAAACAAATGGCCTTTCGTTCAGGTTCTGAGCCTGCGGGATTCGAAGTTGGTACAGATTGGTAGCTAGGAGCGCCTATCTCGTAGCGAGCATTGAATTAAGACTTACGGGTTCGATCTTCACTGCTCCGGTCACTGTCAATGTTGGTTCGTTGTTGCTGGGTGACCCGGGTAGGAAGAAGAGCTGAAGAGGAGCTGCTGAAGAGTTGGAGAAGCGAGCGATTTGAACTTGGGACTCAATTCTTCTAGTCCCCAGGGGCTTCCCGCCTTTCGGGGCAGACCCTGTACCTGTCCCAAGTGATTGGACTTTGTCCCAATCGCTTGGTTCGATTTTCTCCAATGCTGGAGTGGTTCCCTGATCGATGGGCGGTCTTGAGGTACTCATTCACCTCCTTTTGTGTAGGCTCCTACTGCCACTGGTTTTGCTTTGTGTATCTAAATGTTGCTTATTGTTCCCGGGGATTGCTCATTAGTATGCAGATGGCTGTTGTTTTGTTATGCTGATGGTTGCTGGTATCGAGAGTGTCTGGCCTTTCCAGATGTAAATACACAGCCAACCTGCAGCTGCTCGTTTGTGCCTTGTTGGCTGACTTTCCCATCAGCCTTTGCCGTTCGCCATTTTGAATCAGGAGTTGGCCATTTTAAGTGGCTACAGGGTGAAGGACAGTAGTGGGAACTTGTGCATGGAGTCAGAAGAAATAGGAGGCGTTGAATACTCTTCTTCAGTGTTCACAAAGGAGAGGGGCCATGTTTTTGAGGATGTGTGTGTGATTCAGGCGGGTAGGCTGGAGGAAGTACATGTTCTGAGGAAAGATGTTTGAGCAATTTTGAAAAACATGAGTCGACAAGTCCCCTGGGCCAGATGGGATATACCCAAGGATTCTTTGGGAGGCAAGGGCTGAGATTGCAGAGCCTTTGGCTTTGATCTTTGGGTCCTTGCTGTCCACGGGGATAGTGCCAGCGGACTGGAGAGTGGTGAATGTTGTTAATCTGTTCAAGAAAGGGAATAGGAATGACCCTGGTAATTATAGGCCAGTTAGCCTTACTTCGGTGGTCGGGAAGATAATGGAAAAGGTCCTGAAGGATAGGATCTCTGACCATTTGGAAAGATGCAGCTGAAACCGTGATAGTCAACACGGATTCATGAAGGGTAGGTCTTGCGCCTCACAAATTTGATTGATTTCTTTGAGGCGGTAACTAAGTGTGTAGATTAAGGTAGAGCAGTTGATATTGTATACATGGATTTTAGTAAGGCGTTTGATAAGGTTCCCCATGGTCGGCTCATGAAGTAAGTAAGGAGGTGTGGGATAGAGGGAAATTTGGGCAATTGGATAAGTAACTGGCTATCACATAGAAGCGGGTGGTGGTGGATGGAAAATTTTCAGACTGGAGACCAGTTACCAGCGGTGTACCACAGGGATCAGTGCTGGGTCCTCTGCTATTTGTAATATTTATCAATGACTTGGAGGAGGGGACTGAAGGGTGTGTCAGTAAATTTGCTGATGACACCAAGATTGGTGGAGTAGTGGATGAGGTGGAGGGCTGTTGTAGGCTGCGGAGACATTGAGAGGATGCAGATCTGGGCTGAAAAATGGCACATATGTTTAACCCTGATAAGTACGAGGTGTTTCATTTTGGTAGAAAAAATTTGATTGTGGATTACAGGGTCAACGGCAGGGTTCTGAGGAATGTGGAGGAACAGAGAGATCTTGGGGTTCATGTCCACAGACCTCTGAAGGTTGCCACTCAAGTGGATAGAGCCGTGAAGAAGGCTTATAGTGTGTTAGCGTTAATATTAACAGGGGGCTTGAGTTTAAGAGCCACGGGTTTATGCTGTAACTATACATGACCCTGGTGAGATCACATTTGGAGTATTGTGTGCAGTTCTGGTCACCTCATTATAGGAAGGATGTGGAAGCATTGGAAAGGGTGCAAAGGAGATTTACCAGGATGCTGCCTGGTTTGCAGGATAGGTCCTATGAGGAAAGGTTGAGGGTGCTCGGGCTTTTCTCTTTGGAGCGGAGGAGGAAGAGAGGCGACTTAATAGAGGTTTATAAGATAATGAGGGGGACGTTCAGAGACTATTTCCTCGGGTGGATGTAGCTGTGACAAGTGGGCATAACTATAAGATTGAGGGTGGGTGATATAGGAGGGATGTCCGAGGTAGGTTCTTTACTCAGAGAGTGGTTTGGGTGTGGAATGGACTGCCTACTGTGATAGTGGAGTCGGACACTTTAGGAACTTTCAAGCGGTTATTGGATAAGCACATGGAGCACACCAGAATGACGGAGTGGGAGAGCTTGATCTTGGTTTCGGACAATGCTCGGCACAACATCGAGGGCCGAAGGGCCTGTTCTGTGCTGTTCTATGTTCTTGTTACACTTGTGGTTTCTTTTACTTTTCCAATTAGGATTTCTAATTCAAACGTTTTGTGGGTTCTCTCGGAGTGACCCAGTCACGCCTGGGTCGAGTCCTGTCAGATGTCGCCAATAACTTGCATTTTTGTTACCTGCTACAAACTACAAATGACAGTCAATAATGCTGCCCTTCTTTCTTTAGATATCGATATTATATTGTTTTCAGAGTCGCCAGGTATCAAATGATACCGCCACAAGGTTCAACCGGGTATCGATCAAAGAGCCAAACAACCAGTTAGTTCAAGATCAATGGTACTTTATTTACACACAAGATTAACTGACACATGCAACATACACAATACCAGTTGAACTACACCTAACAACTATAACAACCTGTACTTAACTTCAGGCACCCGACTTAGGTCAGAGGCCTTTGTTCGAATCTGGATCTACTGGGTCTGGAGAAGTAACTGCTGCTCAGCTAGGCTCATCCGTCTGGTAGCGAGTGTTGAACTTACTTCTGGCGGAGCTACGATTGGAGATGGACGTTGCCGGAGCACCAGGTCCAAAATTGAAGTAACACATGGCAGTGTCTCTCTTTATCCTTGGGGAGTTTCACGCTCTTTTGGGCGATCCTCAGGTTTGGACCCAATTAATTGTGCAGTTCTCGATCACTGCCTTTGATCTGAGATGGCTGGGCGTGTCCTAAGCGGTCATTGACCCTGTTGTTTATGCTTCCTGAGTAAAGGGAGTGGCGCCGAAATGTCTGGACTTGTATCGGTTACCTGAGTATCAATCCTTTGTCTTACGGAGATGGGCCATAAAATGCTAATCGGTTGGGGGTTTCGATGCTGTCTGGATTCTTTGCTCACAAATATACATTCAGGCTTGGTGCCTGCCTGAATCTTACATTGTCCACATTTCCCTTTAGGCTTTGCGAACGTCCATGTTTCTTGTTGTAAGTGGCCATCCCAGATGGCTGCAATTCATTTTAAACAAAAGAGATATTCTTGGCGAGTTGAGCATTTGGAGCAATTTGCCATTTGGTTTCATAGCGGTGGCGAGACCAAGGCAGTCCCTGAGTTGGTTGGTGGGCCCGTGTCGCTCGCCGCACTGAGGATTCGGGCCTGGAGAGCGACTGTCCGAAGGCTGTCAGCTGCCCAGTGTCGGGAGCACAGGGTTCACGAGACGCTCTGTAGCGGGGTGCGGGTCTCACTCGTGCCTGACACTGTGTCGCCCCTCACCCCCTCTGGGGAACTCCCAGATTCTGGCACATCAAAATTGAAGGTTCTTTTGTTTTTCTGCCTCTGTAGATAGTTCAGGCAGTGCCCTACTGGGCCCCCCTTCACCAACACTCCGACTCCCTCCCTCTCCATCACCCTCCCCCCCCCCCCCCCTTCCTTTCCCTTCTGTTGGTACAGAGTTGAGGGTATCTGGTCTCTCCAGCGCAAAGTTTAGTGCTTGTACCATTTGTATTTTGTAGAAACGTGTTGTGAACTGTTTTAATAATCAGAGCCTCCCCTCCCTGTACATTGGTACTGAGCTGTACTCTATATCTAACCCGTTACACCATCATTATAATCTCAAAAAATTACTCACTGCGATAATGTAATGTACCCAATTGGGGGGGGGGGGGGGGGGGGGGGAGGCACAGTGGTTAGCACAGCTGCCTCAGGGCGCTGAGGTCCCAGGTTCAATCCTGGCGCCTGGTCACTGTCCGTGTGGAGTTTGCACATTCTCCCCGTGTGTGCGTGGGTTGCGCCCCCACAACCCTAAAGATGTGCAGGATAGGTGGATTGACCACATTAAATTGCTCCTTAATTGGAAGAAATTAATTGGGTACTCTAAATTTAGAAAACAATACATACCCAATTGGTGTACACTTGTCACAGTTTGATATAAAGCAGAGTCAAATGTTTTGAGACTGATCAGCTCAGCCTAATTAGATTAGATAGATAAAATGTGACCAATCACAGTTTCTTATCCTTTTATTAACATAGAAAGTTAATGTTTCTCTAAAAACATTTTGCAATGCAAAAGTATCTCCAGTTGTGTAACTACTAATCATTGAAGCAATTAAGAAGTCCACTTTTGCTTTCTTTTTGTTCCAAACAGTTCAGTTATTCAGAACTTTGTACATCTTTTGTTCTACAAACACATCCTTAAACTACAAAAATCCACGACACATGCAGTGCTTTGGTCAGCTGCAACTCTCTGAAATTATATAACAATATGGTTGACTACCCTGGGAACCCCGAATCACACATCATGCAGGTGCTCCGTTTGCCCTGGTCTTCCCTGCGTCTTCACATGAGATTTCACCCTGTTTCAAAAAAAGTGAAAGGAATAGAATACATTAGTGACAAATATGAAAGGTCACACAAATATGAAAGATAAGAACAAGTGGAAGCACAGAGGTTTGTAACTCCCGAGATGCTTCTGACTGAAACACTGGGACCTCCACCGATGGCCCCAGTGGGACCTCTGCCGACGGCCCCAGTACAATTTGTGCTGTGACTGATGCTCTTAGCAAAATTAAACAATACAACAGGGTTGAGTGCCCATAAAAGATGCCAGTACACAAGGTAAATCTTTGTGCACTTCTCTGCATCGATATGAATTGCTGACACAAGCAGATGATCCTTTATACATCCTGAAGGCAGCACACCATTTCTTCAGTACTGCACTGTCTGGTAAGCCTGAATTACATACTCAAGTTTCGGAGTGGGACACAAATTCATCAGTTCCAATTCCCTTAACAGTGCTATTAAGCAAAGCTGACTGGGTAGATTGCACTTTTGGAGGGGCAGAACCTTGGGAGAGCCAAACTGCCAGTGGAGCAGTTACATTAAATAAATTAAGTGGTTCAGTGGTCACTGTCCGTGTGGAATTTGCACATTCTCCTAGTGTCAAAGAACAAAGAACAAAGAAATGTACAGCACAGGAACAGGCCCTTCGGCCCTCCAAGCCCGTGCCGACCATACTGCCCGACTAAACTACAATCTTCTACACTTCCTGGGTCCGTATCCTTCTATTCCCATCCTATTCATATATTTGTCAAGATGCCCCTTAAATGTCCCTATCGTCCCTGCCTCCACTACCTCCTCCGGTAGTGAGTTCCAGGCACCCACTACCCTCTGCGTAAAAAACTTGCCTCGGACATCTACTCTAAACTTTGCCCCTCTCACCTTAAACCTATGCCCCCTAGTAATTGACCCCTCTACCCTGGGGAAAAGCCTCTGACTATCCACTCTGTCTATGCCCCTCATAATTTTGTATACCTCTATCAGGTCGCCCCTCAACCTCCTTCGTTCCAGTGAGAACAAACCGAGTTTATTCAATCGCTCCTCATAGCTTATGCCCTCCATACCAGGCAACATTCTGGTAAATCTCTTCTGCACCCTCTCTAAAGCCTCCACATCCTTCTGGTAGTGTGGCGACCAGAATTGAACACTATACTCCAAGTGTGGCCTAACTAAGGTTCTATACAGCTGCAACATGACTTGCCAATTCTTATACTCAATGCCCCGGCCAATGAAGGCAAGCATGCCGTATGCCTTCTTGACTACCTTCTCCACCTGTGTAGCCCCTTTCAGTGATCTGTGGACCTGTACTCCTAGATCTCTTTGACTTTCAATACTCTTGAGGGTTCTACCATTCACTGTATATTCCCTACCTGCATTAGCCCTTCCAAAATGCATTACCTCACATTTGTCCAGGTTAAACTCCATCTGCCATCTCTCCGCCCAAGTCTCCAGACAATCTAAATCCTGCTGTATCCTCAGACAGTCCTCATCGCTATCCGCAATTCCACCAACCTTTGTGTCGTCTGCAAACTTACTAATCAGACCAGTTACATTTTCCTCCAAATCATTTATATATACTACAAAGAGCAAAGGTCCCAGCACTGATCCCTGTGGAACACCACTGGTCACAGCCCTCCAATTAGAAAAGCATCCCTCCATTGCTACCCTCTGCCTTCTATGGCCTAGCCAGTTCTGTATCCACCTTGCCAGTTCACCCCTGATCCCGTGTGACTTCACCTTTTGTACTAGTCTACCATGAGGGACCTTGTCAAAGGCCTTACTGAAGTCCATATAGACAACATCTACTGCCCTACCTGCATCAATCATCTTAGTGACCTCCTCGAAAAACTCTATCAAGTTAGTGAGACACGACCTCCCCTTCACAAAACCGTGCTGCCTCTCACTAATACGTCCATTTGCTTCCAAATGGGAGTAGATCCTGTCTCGAAGAATTCTCTCCAGTAATTTCCCTACCACTGAAGTAAGGCTCACCGGCCTGTAGTTCCCGGGATTATCCCTGCCACCCTTCTTAAACAGAGGAACAACATTGGCTATTCTCCAGTCCTCCGGGACATCCCCTGAAGACAGCGAGGATCCAAAGATTTCTGTCAAGGCCTCAGCAATTTCCTCTCCAGCCTCCTTCAGTATTCTGGGGTAGATCCCATCCGGCCCTGGGGACTTATCTACCTTAATATTTTTTAAGACACCCAACACCTCGTCTTTTTGGATCACAATGTGACCCAGGCTATCTACACCCCCTTCTCCAGACTCAACATCTACCAATTCCTTCTCTTTGGTGAATACTGATGCAAAGTATTCATTTAGTACCTCGCCCATTTCCTCTGGCTCCACACATAGATTCCCTTGCCTATCCTTCAGTGGGCCAATCCTTTCCCTGGCTACCCTCTTGCTTTTTATGTAAGTGTAAAAAGCCTTGGGGTTTTCCTTAACCCTATTTGCCAATGACTTTTCATGACCCCTTCTAGCCCTCCTGACTCCTTGCTTAAGTTCCTTCCTACTTTCCTTATATGCCACACAGGCTTCGTCTGTTCCCAGCCTTTTAGCCCTGACAAATGCCTCCTTTTTCTTTTTGACGAGGCCTACAATATCACTCGTCATCCAAGGTTCCCGAAAATTGCCGTATTTATCTTTCTTCCTCACAGGAACATGCCTGTCCTGTATTCCTTTCAACTGACACTTGAAAGCCTCCCACATGTCAGATGTTGATTTGCCCTCAAACATCCGCCCCCAATCTATGTTCTTCAGTTCCCGCCTAATATTGTTATAATTAGCCTTCCCCCAATTTAGCACATTCATCCTCGGACCACTCTTATCCTTGTCCACCAGTACTTTAAAACTTACTGAATTGTGGTCACTGTTACCGAAATGCTCCCCTACTGAAACATCTACCACCTGGCTCATTCCCCAATACCAGGTCCAGTACCGCCCCTCCCTAGTTGGACTGTTTACATATTGTTTTAAGAAGCCCTCCTGGATGCTCCTTACAAACTCTGCCCCGTCTAAGCCCCTGGCACTAAGTGAGTCCCAGTCAATATTGGGGAAGTTGAAGTCTCCCATCACCACAACCCTGTTGTTTTTACTCTTTTCCAAAATCTGTCTACCTATCTGCTCCTCTATCTCCCGCTGGCTGTTGGGAGGCCTGTAGTATACCCCCAACATTGTGACTGCACCCTTCTTATTCCTGATCTCTACCCATATAGCCTCACTGCCCTCTGAGGTGTTCTCTCGCTGTATAGCTGTGATACTCTCCTGAACAAGTAGCGCAACTCCGCCTCCCCTTTTACATCCCCCTCTATCCCGCCTGAAACATCTAAATCCTGGAACGTTTAGCTGCCAATCCTGCCCTTCCCTCAACCAGGTCTCTGTAATGGCAACAACATCATAGTTCCAAGTAGTAATCCAAGCTCTAAGTTCATCTGCCTTACCCGTAATGCTCCTTGCATTAAAACATATGCACTTCAGGCCACCAGACCCGCTGTGTTCAGCAACTTCTCCCCATCTGCTCTGCCTCAGAGCCACACTGTCCCTATTCCCTAGTTCTCCCTCAATGCTCTCACCTTCTGACCTATTGCTCCCGTGCCCACCCCCCTGCCATACTAGTTTAAACCCTCCCGTGTGACACTAGCAAATCTCGCGGCCAGGATATTTATGCCTCTCCGGTTTAGATGCAACCCGTCCATCTTATACAGGTCACACCTGCCCCTGTGTCTGCGTGGGTCTCACCTCCACAACCCAAAGATATGCAGGGGAGGTAGATTGTTCATGTCAAATTGCCCACTATTTAGAAAAAAAGAATTGGGCAAGGTTTAGAGGAGATGTATGAGGCAATTTTTTTTTTTAATACACAGAGGGCAGTGGGTGCCTGGAACTCGCTGCCGGAGGAGGTGGTGGAAGCAGGGACAATAGTGACTTTTAAGGGGCATCTTGACAAATACATGAATAGGATGGGAATAGAGGGATACGGACCCAGGAAGTGTAGAAGATTTTAGTTTAGACGGGCAGCATGGTCGGCACAGGGTTTGAGGGCCAAAGGGCCTGTTCCTGTGATGTACTTTTCCTTGTTCTTTGTAAATTTATCTCAACATTTTTTTTAGCAATGCTCAAGGAGCAGGGAGGTTCTCCCAGTTTCTTGCCCAACATTAATCTCTCAAGCAACATCACACAACCCAGAAATAGCTGGAAATCAGGATTGGGGAGGAAGGAACTCAGGAAAATTTCCTCTCAGGCCAAAGGGGCTGGTTTAGCACAGTGGGCTAAACAGCTGGTTTGTGATGCAGAACAATGCCTACAGCGCGGGTTCAATTCCCGTACCGGCCTCCCCGAACAGGCGCCAGAATGTGGTGACTAGGGGCTTTAAACAGTAGCTTCATTGAAGTCTACTTGTGACAATAAGCGATTATTATTATTAATATGATGGGCACGTTAGGTGAATTGGCCATGCTAAATTGCCCCTTTAGTGTCCAAAAAGGTTAGGTGGGGTTACTGGGTTATAGGAATAGGGTGAAGGTGTGAGCTGCTCTTTCCAAGGGCCAGTGTGAACCTGATGGTCGAATGGCCTCCTTCTGCACTGCAGTGATTCTATTCTACAACTGATTGATGTATATAAAATACTAAGAGAGATAGATAAAGTAAATGTAGACCAAATGTTCCCCCTTGTAGGGCAGTCTACAACTAGAGGTCATAGATTAAAAAAAAAAAAATTATCCCCCTTTTTCACATTTACTCCCAAATTTACACCCACCAACAATAAACAAAAAGCAGTAACGAATATAATGTCAATCCCCATACCAACAACAATCCCATCCTCCCACCAACCCCCAAACAATGTTAACGCATGTTAACATAAACAGAAAACAAAAAGGAATCAGGAATCACCCACAGTCGCCATTATCACATACAGTCTCCTCCCCCAAATCCTCCCACTCCCGCTAATGTTCGATTTTATCCAATTCGTGAAAGTGAATAATGAATAATGCCCATGAATTGTAGAACCCCTCCATCCTTCCCCTCAGTTCAAACTTAACCTTCTCAAGAGTCAAGAATTCCAACAGGTCCCCCCGCCACGCCAGGGCACAGGGTGGAGAGGTTGCTCTCTATCCCAACAGGATCCGCCTTTGGGCGATCAACGAGGCGAAGGCTACAGCATCTGCCTCCGCACCAGTTTCCACCCCCAGCTGGTCCGACACCACGAATACGGCCTCCCGAGGGCCCGGGTCCAGTTTCACGTGCACCACTTTAGAGATTACTCTAAAAACCTCCTTTCAGTAATCCTCCAGCTTTGGACAGGATCAAAACATGAACGTGATTCACAGGCCCTCCCCCGTAACGTTCACACAAATCTTCTACCCCCTCAAAGAGCAGGCTCACCTGTGAGGTGTGCTCTATATATCAGCCCCAGCCTCGCACACTTTCCGAAGCACCTCACACCAGAACCCCTCCTCCATACCCTCTTCCAAACCTTCCTCCCACTTTGCTTTGATCCCTTCCAGTGGTGCCTTCTCCTCTTCCAAAATAGCCCCGTAAACTGCCGACACTACCCCCTGAAACTGATTTGTAGTTCAGGAGATAGCGTTGCTGGAGTTCAGGAAGTTGAGGGTAGTGCAGTATTGAGGAAGGTACCAAAGTCACAAGAGTGACTGATATATAGAGCTGCAGGCATGAAGGTGGTTTGAAGTGTGTCTACTTAAATGTGAGGAGCATCAGGAATAAGGTTGGTGAGCTTGAAGCATGGATTGGTACATGGGACTACGATGTTGTGGCCATTACGGAGACGTGGACAGAACAGGGGCAGGAACTGTAAATTCTATGATTCAATGAATGGTTGTTGGAGGTTCTGGGGTTTAGCTGTTTCAGTAAGATTAGGGAAGGTGGTAGAAGAGGTGGAGGAGTAGCATTGTTAATCAAGGATAGTATAATGACTGCAGAAAGGCAGTTCGAGGAGGATCTGTCTACTGAGGTAGTGTGGGCTGAAGTTAGAAATAGGAAAGGAGCGATCACTTTGTTAGGAGTTTTCTATAGGCCCCCAAACAGTAACAGTGATGTACTGGAAAATTGCAATGCAGATTTTGGATAGGTGCAGTAGTCACAGGGTAGTTGTCATAGGTGACTTTAACTTTCCAAACATTGATTGGAACCACTATAATTCGAATAGTTTGGATGGGGCTGGTTCTATCCAGTGTGTGCAGGAGGGTTTCCTCACACAATATGTGGATAGACCAACAAGAGGCGGGGCCACATTGGATTTGGTGCTGGGTAATGAACCGGGCCAAGTGTTAGATTTGGTTGTGGGGAACTTCCGGTTGCGGCGATGTGGAGCTAAGCCGCACGATTCGGCAGCTCCCGCAATCATGGACTTTCGGGCTCTCTCGAGGAGCCCCAACAGGAAATTTTTGAAGACGTTCCATGTGGGAAGGGAAGAGTGAGGTCCCCCTTCACCGTTTAGAAGCGAAACGGCCAAAAAAGCGGCGTTGGAGCAGCGGGAGAAGCGAGGAAAAAAAACAAAATGGCGGCGGCCGGGGATAAAGTGGAATGCGGGCCGGAGCTGCAAGAGTTCATTAAGCGCTGTTTCGAGGAGCTGCGGAAAGAGATGCTGGCTCCTATGCTGTCGGCGATTGAAGGACTAGGGATGACCCAGAAGGCCCACGAGGTAAAGATCCAGGAGGTGCAGAAAAAAGTCAATGAGAACGAGGATGAGATCTTGGGCCTGGCGGTGAGGGTGGAGGAGCACGAGGCGCTGCACAAGAGGTGGGCGGGAAGATTCGAAGACCTGGAGAACAGGTCGAGGAGAAAGAATCTTCGGATCCTGGGTCTCCCTGAAGGAGGGGGCCGATGCAGGGGCACGATGCTCGAGTCGATGATGGGCGCGGAGGCCCCTTTGAGGCCTTTGGAGCTGGATGGGGCACACCGGGTGCTGGCGAGGAGGCCCAAGGCTAATGAGCCGCCAAACAGTGAGGTTTCACTGTTTCACAGACAGAGAGAGGGTCTTGAAATGGGCCAAGAAAGAGCGGAGCAGCAGCTGGGAGAATGCGGAGATCCGAATATACCCGGACTGGAGCATGGACGCTGCAAAGAGGAGAGCGGGTTTCAACTGGGCCAAGGTGGTGCTGCACCGGAAAGGAGTGAGATTCGGAATGCTGCAGCCAGCGCGATTGTGGGTCACATACAAGGATCAACACCACTATTTTGAAACGCCTGAGGAGGCTTGGACCTTTATTCAAACTGAAAAGTTGGACTCAAACTGAGGGTTTGTGAGGGTGGGAGGGATGTTTGTTGTACATAGGGTGTTAATCACGTGCAGGAAATGTTCCACGGGCTGGGGGAGGGATGGGGATGGGGAAAGGGACCGGGTGAGAAGACCGTACGAGACAGTGGGCGCTGGTCCTGGAGGGAGAGGAGGCTCGGGGATGGGGGGAATGAGACAAGGCTGTGACAGGAGCTGCGCCAGAGGGGGCGGGGCAGGCTTAGGAAAACGCGGGTTTTCTCCCACGCTAGGGAAGAAAGGAGGGGGGGGGGGGGGGAATGGAGGAGCGCACACTGATTGGGAGATTCACAGTCAATGGGACGGCGGGGGAAGCCGGGCTCAGCAGGTGTCAGCTGACTTACGGGAGTGCTATGGGGGGAGCGAAAAAGCTAGACACGGGTCTAGCGGGGAGGAAAAAAGGGTTGCTGCTGCACTGGCCGAAGGGGAAGGGGACAACAAAGAACAAAGAACAAAGAAATGTACAGCACAGGAACAGGCCCTTCGGCCCTCCAAGCCCGTGCCGACCATACTGCCCGACTAAACTACAATCTTCTACACTTCCTGGGTCCGTATCCTTCTATTCCCATCCTATTCATATATTTGTCAAGATGCCCCTTAAATGTCCCTATCGTCCCTGCTTCCACTACCTCCTCCGGTAGTGAGTTCCAGGCACCCACTACCCTCTGCGTAAAAAACTTGCCTCGTACATCTACTCTAAACCTTGCCCCTCTCACCTTAAACCTATGCCCCCTAGTAATTGACCCCTCTACCCTGGGGAAAAGCCTCTGACTATCCACTCTGTCTATGCCCCTCATAATTTTGTATACCTCTATCAGGTCGCCCCTCAACCTCCTTCGTTCCAGTGAGAACAAACCGAGTTTATTCAATCGCTCCTCATAGCTTATGCCCTCCATACCAGGCAACATTCTGGTAAATCTCTTCTGCACCCTCTCTAAAGCCTCCACATCCTTCTGGTAGTGTGGCGACCAGAATTGAACACTATACTCCAAGTGTGGCCTAACTAAGGTTCTATACAGCTGCAACATGACTTGCCAATTCTTATACTCAATGCCCCGGCCAATGAAGGCAAGCATGCCGTATGCCTTCTTGACTACCTTCTCCACCTGTGTTGCCCCTTTCAATGACCTGTGGACCTGTACTCCTAGATCTCTTTGACTTTCAATACTCTTGAGGGTTCTACCATTCACTGTATATTCCCTACCTGCATTAGCCCTTCCAAAATGCATTACCTCACATTTGTCCAGATTAAACTCCATCTGCCATCTCTCCGCCCAAGTCTCCAGACAATCTAAATCCTGCTGTATCCTCAGACAGTCCTCATCGCTATCCGCAATTCCACCAACCTTTGTGTCGTCTGCAAACTTACTAATCAGACCAGTTACATTTTCCTCCAAATCGTTTATGTATACTACAAACAGCAAAGGTCCCAACACTGATCCCTGTGGAACACCACTGGTCACAGCCCTCCAATTAGAAAAGCATCCCTCCATTGCTACCCTCTGCCTTCTATGGCCTCGCCAGTTCTGTATCCACCTTGCCAGTTCACCCCTGATCCCGTGTGACTTCACCTTTTGTACTAGTCGACCATGAGGGACCTTGTCAAAGGCCTTACTGAAGTCCATATAGACAACATCTACTGCCCTACCTGCATCAATCATCTTAGTGACCTCCTCGAAAAACTCTATCAAGTTAGTGAGACACGACCTCCCCTTCACAAAACCGTGCTGCCTCTCACTAATACGTCCATTTGCTTCCAAATGGGAGTAGATCCTGTCTCGAAGAATTCTCTCCAGTAATTTCCCTACCACTGAAGTAAGGCTCACCGGCCTGTAGTTCCCGGGATTATCCTTGCTACCCTTCTTAAACAGAGGAACAACATTGGCTATTCTCCAGTCCTCCGGGACATCCCCTGAAGACAGCGAGGATCCAAAGATTTCTGTCAAGGCCTCAGCAATTTCCTCTCCAGCCTCCTTCAGTATTCTGGGGTAGATCCCATCAGGCCCTGGGGACTTATCTACCTTAATATTTTTTAAGACACCCAACACCTCGTCTTTTTGGATCACAATGTGACCCAGGCTATCTACACCCCCTTCTCCAGACTCAACATCTACCAATTCCTTCTCTTTGGTGAATACTGATGCAAAGTATTCATTTAGTACCTCGCCCATTTCCTCTGGCTCCGCACATAGATTCCCTTGCCTATCCTTCAGTGGGCCAACCCTTTCCCTGGCTACCCTCTTGCTTTTTATGTACGTGTAAAAAGCCTTGGGATTTTCCTTAACCCTATTTGCCAATGACTTTTCATGACCCCTTCTAGCCCTCCTGACTCCTTTCTTAAGTTCCTTCCTACTTTCCTTATATGCCACACAGGCTTCGTCTGTTCCCAGCCTTTTAGCCCTGACAAATGCCTCCTTTTTCTTTTTGACGAGGCCTACAATATCACTCGTCATCCAAGGTTCCCGAAAATTGCCGTATTTATCTTTCTTCCTCACAGGAACATGCCTGTTCTGTATTCCTTTCAACTGACACTTGAAAGCCTCCCACATGTCAGATGTTGATTTGCCCTCAAACATCCGCCCCCAATCTATGTTCTTCAGTTCTCGCCTAATATTGTTATAATTAGCCTTCCCCCAATTTAGCACATTCATCCTCGGACCACTCTTATCCTTGTCCACCAGTACTTTAAAACTTACTGAATTGTGGTCACTGTTACCAAAATGCTCCCCTACTGAAACATCTACCACCTGGCCGGGCTCATTCCCCAATACCAGGTCCAGTACCGCCCCTTCCCTAGTTGGACTGTTTACATATTGTTTTAAGAAGCCCTCCTGGATGTTCCTTACAAACTCCGCCCCGTCTAAGCCCCTGGCATTAAGTGAGTCCCAGTCAATATTGGGGAAGTTGAAGTCTCCCATCACCACAACCCTGTTGTTTTTACTCTTTTGCAAAATCTGCCTACCTATCTGCTCCTCTATCTCCCGCTGGCTGTTGCGAGGCCTGTAGTATACCCCCAACATTGTGACTGCACCCTTTTTATTCCTGATCTCTACCCATATAGCCTCACTGCCCTCTGAGGTGTCCTCTCGCAGTATAGCTGTGATATTCTCCCGAACAAGTAGCGCAACTCCGCCTCCCCTTTTACATCCCCCTCTATCCCGCCTGAAACATCTAAATCCTGGAACGTTTAGCTGCCAATCCTGCCCTTCCCTCAACCAGGTCTCTGTAATGGCAACAACATCATCGTTCCAAGTAGTAATCCAAGCTCTAAGTTCATCTGCCTTACCCGTAATGCTCCTTGCATTAAAACATATGCACTTCAGGCCACCAGACCCGCTGTGTTCAGCAACTTCTCCCCGTCTGCTCTGCCTCAGAGCCACACTGTCCCTATTCCCTAGTTCTCCCTCAATGCTCTCACCTTCTGACCTATTGCTCCCGTGCCCACCCCCCTGCCATACTAGTTTAAACCCTCCCGTGTGACACTAGCAAACCTCGCGGCCAGGATATTTATGCCTCTCCGGTTTAGATGCAACCCGTCCATCTTATACAGGTCACACCTGCCCCGGAAGAGCTCCCAGTGGTCCAGATAACGGAAACCCTCCCTCCTACACCAGCTGTTTAGCCACGTGTTTGTCTGCTCTATCTTCCTATTTCTAGCCTCACTGGCACGTGGCACAGGGAGTAATCCCGAGATTACAACCCTCGAGGTCCTGTCTTTTAACTTCCTGCCTAGCTCCCTGAACTCCTGCTGCAGGACCTCATGCCCCTTCCTGCCTATGCCACAGAAGAGGTGGTCGGGGCGGGGTCTCCCGTCTGGGGGACTGGAGGGTGAGGGCAGTGCGGGCAGGGGACTGGCCTAGAAAAGGAGATGGCTAGTCGGCGGGGGGTGGGAGGCCCCCCAATCCGGCTGATAACGTGGAATGTGAGGGGCCTGAATGGGCCGGTAAAGAGGGCCCGAGTGTTCGCGCACTTAAAGGGACTGAAGGCAGACGTGGTCATGCTCCAGGAGACACATTTGAAGGTGGCGGATCAGGTCAGGTTAAGAAAGGGATGGGTAGGACAGGTATTCCATTCGGGGCTGGACGCGAAGAACAGAGGGGCGGCAATATTGGTGGGGAAGCGGGTGTCGTTTGAGGCCAAGAATATCGTAGTGGACAATGGATGTTGATACGTGATGGTGAGCGGTAAGTTGCAGGGGACGTGGGTGGTATTGGTAAATGTATACCCCCGAACTGGGACACCGCCGGATTCATGAAGCGCATGTTAGGGCGCATTCCGGCCCTGGAGGTAGGAAGCTTGACAATGGGTGGGGATTTTAATACGGTGTTGGACCCAGCACTGGATCGCTCCAGATCTAGGACCGGAAAGAGGCCGGCGGCGGCCAAGGTGCTTAGGGGGTTTATGGATCAGATGGGGGGAATGGACCTGTTGAGGTTTGCCAGGCCGCAGGCCAGGGAATTTTCTTTTTTCTCCCACGTGCACAAAGCCTACTCCCAGATAGATTTTTTTGTTCAGGGCAGGGCACTGATCCCGAAAGTGGAGGGAACGGTGTATTCGGCCACAGCCATTTCAGATCATGCCCCGCACTGGGTGGAACTGGAGTTGGGAGAGGAGAGGGACCAACGCCCGCTGTGGCGGTTGGATGTGGGACTGCTGGCAGATGAGGCGGTGTGGGGGAGGGTGAGGGGGTGTATCGAAAGGTACTTGGAGGCAAACGACAACGGGGAGGTGCGGGTGGGGGTGGTATAGGAGGCGCTGAAGGCGGTGATCAGGGGAGAGCTAATCTCCATCAGGGCTCATAGGGAGAAGATAGAGGGCATGGAAAGGGAGAGGTTAGTGGGGGAGATTTTAAGAGTGGACAGGAGATACGCAGAGGCCCCGAAGAGGGATTACTTAGGGAAAGACGACGTCTCCAGACGGAGTTTGACCTGTTGACCACAGGGAAGGCAGAGGCACAGTGGAGGAAAGCGCAGGGGGCGACGTATGAGTATGGGGAGAAGGCGAGTCGGATGCTGGCACACCAGCTCCATAAGAGGATGGCAGCGAGAGAAATAGGTGGAGTTAAGGATGGAAGGAGAGCTACGGTGCGGAGTGCGACGAAAGTAAATGAGGCATTCAAGGCCTTCTATGAGGAGCTGTACAGATCCCAGCCCCCAGCGGGGGAAGAGGGGATGAGACGATTCCTGGACCAACTGAGGTTCCAGAGGGTGGAGGAGCAGGAAGTGGCTGGCTTGGGGGCACCAATTGGGTTGGAGGAGCTGAGCAAAGGTTTGGGGAGTATGCAGGCAGGGAAGGCCCCGGGACCGGACGAGTTCCCGGTTGAGTTCTACAGGAGGTGCGTAGACCTGTTGGCCCCGCTGCTAGTGAGGACTTTTAATGAGGCAAGGGAGGGAGGGACCCTGCCCCCGACAATGTCGGAGGCGACGATCTCTTTGTTCCTGAAGCGGGACAAGGACCCACTGCAATGTGGGTCGTACAGGCCTATCTTGCTCCTCAACATGGATGCTAAGTTGCTGGCAAAAGTGCTGGCTACGAGGATCGAGGACTGTGTCCCGGGGGTGATTCACGAGGACCAGACGGGATTTGTAAAGGGCAGGCAACTAAACACCAATGTGCGGCGGCTCCTAAACATGATAATGATGCCATCGGTGGAGGGAAAGGCAGAGATAGTGGCAGCTATGGACGCGGAGAAGGCCTTTGACCGAGTAGAGTGGGAGTACCTCTGGGAGGTGCTGTGTAGGTTTGAGTTCGGGGAAGGGTTTATTAGTTGGGTTAAGCTCCTTTACAGAGCCCCGGTGGCGAGTGTGGTTACGAATCGGCGGAGGTCGGAGTATTTTCGTCTGTACCGTGGGACGAGGCAGGGGTGCCCCCTGTCCCCCCTGTTGTTTGCATTAGCAATTGAACCCTTGGCCATGTCATTAAGGGAGTCTAGGAAATGGGGGGGGGGGGGGGGGGGGGGGGGGGGGGTGGTGGTCCGAGGGGGAGAGGAGCATCGAGTGTCGCTTTATGCAGATGACCTGTTGCTGTATGTAGCGGATCCAGTGGAGGGGATGGTGGAGGTCATGCAGACTCTAAGAGAGTTTGGGGATTATTCGGGCTATAAGCTTAATGTAGGGAAGAGTGAGCTCTTTGTAGTACAGGCAGGAGACCAGGAAAGGGGGACAGACGATCTACCGCTGAGGAGGGCGGGAAGGAGCTTTTCGGTACCTGGGGATCCAAATAGCTAGGAGTTGGGGGGCCCTACATAAACTGAATCTGACGAGGCTGGTGGAGCAGATGGAGGAGGACTTCAAAACGTGGGATATGTTGCCGCTCTCGCAAGCGGGTCGAGTGCAGTCGGTCAAAATGGTGGTCCTCCCGAGGTTTCTTTTTGTGTTTCAGTGCCTTCCCATCGTGATCACCAAGGCCTTTTTTTAAAAGAGGGTAGGCAGGAGCATTATGGGGTTTGTGAGGGCGAATAAGACCCCGAGGGTAAGGAGAGGGTTTCTGGAGCGCAGTAGGGACCGAGGAGGGTTGGCGTTGCTGTATCTGGGGGGCTACTACTGGGCAGCAAATGTGGCGATAATCCGTAAGTGGGTGATGGAGGGAGAGGGGGTGGCATGGAAAAGGTTGGACATGGCGTCCTGCAAAGGAACAAACCTGGGGGCGCTGGTGACGGCACCGCTGCCGCTCTCACCGACAAGGTACACCACAAGTCCGGTGGTGGCGGCATCGCTAAAGATCTGGGGCGATTGGAGACGGCACAGGGGTGCAATGGGAGCCTCGGTGTGGTCCCCGATCAGGGGTAACCATCGGTTTGTCTCGGGGAGGATGGACAGGGGGTTTCAGAGCTGGCATCGGGCGGGGATTAGAAGAATGGGGGACCTGTTCATTGATGGGACGTTTGCGAGCCTAGGGGCACTAGAGGAGAAGTTTGGGCTACCCCCGGGAAATGCTTTCAGATACATGCAGGTGAGGGCGTTTGTGAGGCGGCAGGTGAGGGAATTCCCGTTGCTCCCGGCACAGGAAATTCAAGACAGGGTGATCTCGGGCGTATGGGTTGGAGAGGGCAAGGTGTCGGCGATATACCAGGAGATGAAAGAAGAGGGGGAGGTGTTGGTAGAGGAGCTGAAGGGTAAATGGGAGGAGGAGCTGGGGGAGAAGATTGAGGAGCAATTCAGCATCAGCCCTAGGTAGGGTTAATTCCTCTTCCTCGTGTGCCAGGCTCAGCCTGATACAATTTAAGGTGGTCCACAGAGCGCACATGACGGGGGCGAGGCTGAGTAGGTTCTTTGGGGTAGAGGACAGATGTGGAAGGTGCTCAGGGAGCCCGGCGAACCATGTCCATATGTTTTGGTCATGCCCGGCACTGGAGGGGTTCTGGAGGGGAGTGGCGGGAACAATATCTAAGGTGGTGAAATCCCGGGTCAAGCCAAGCTGGGGGCTAGCAATATTTGGAGCAGTGGACGAGCCGGGAGTGCAGGAGGCGAAAGAGGCCGGCATTCTGGCCTTTGCGTCCCTAGTAGCCCGGCGAAGGATCTTGCTAATGTGGAAGGAGGCAAAGCCCCCCAGCCTGGAGTCCTGGATAAATGATATGGCAGGGGTTATCAAGCTAGAGAGGATAAAGTTTGCCCTGAGAGGGTCTGCGCAGGGGTTCTACAGGTGGTGGCAACCGTTCCTAGACTATCTCGCGGAGCGTTTGAAGGTCGGTCAGCAGCAGCAGCAACCCGGGGGGCGGGGGGAGGGGGGGGGGGGGGGAGGAGGAAGGGGGGGGGGGAAGCGGGGTCTGTCTGGGGGGTATTTGAGCAAGATAATACATGAAGGATCTGGAAAACTGGCATGTACGGGAGGAATCCAATGTACAAAGTTTTGTAACATATCGTTTTACCATGTTTATGTCTTGCTATGTGTGTTTTCTTTCTATTTGTTACGAGGTGGGGGGGTGTGTTCGTAAGGGTGAAAAATTGTGTTAAAAATTTAATAAATATATTTAAAAAAAAATTTGGCTGTGGGAGAGCACTTGAGATAGTCACCACAATTCGGTGACTTTCACGATAGCAATGGAGAGGGACAGGAACATACGGCAGGGCAAGATTTATAACTGGGGAAAGGGTAATTACGATGCGATTAGGCAAGAATTGGGGAGCATAAGATGGAAACAGGAACTGTCAGGGATAGGCACAATTGAGATGTGGAGCTTGTTCAAGGAGGAAATACTGTGTGTCCTTGATATGTATGTCCCTGTCAGGCAGGGAGAAAATGGTCGAGTGAGAGAACCATGGTTTATAAAAGAGGAAGAAGGGGGCTTATGTAAGGATGAGAAAACAAGGTTCAGTTAGGGCACTTGAGGGATACAAGTTAGCGAGGAAGGAGCTCAAGAAAGGGCTGAGGAGAGCTAGGAGGGGAGGAGGCATGAGAAGTCCTTGATGAGTAGGATCAAGGAAAACCCCAAGGCTTTTTATGGTGTGAGGAATAAAAGAATGACCAAGGTGAAGTTAGGGCCGGTCAAGGGCAGTAGTGGGAACGTGTGCAAGATATAGGAGAGGCCTTAAATGAATACTTTTCTGCAGTGTTCACAAAGGAGAGGGGCCATGTTGTTGAGGAGGATAGTGCGATACAGACTGGTAGGCTGGAGGAGGTAGATATTCGGAAGGAAGATGTATTAGAAATTTTGAGAAGCCTGAGGATAGATAAATCCCCTGGGCCTGATGGGATGTATCCTAGGATTCTTTGGGAGGCGAGGGATGAGATTGCAGAGCCTTTGGCTTTGATCTTTATGTCCTCACTGTCTACAGAAATAGTGCCAGAAGACTGGAGTGAGGCGAATGTTGTCCACTTGTTCAAGAAAGGGAAAGATATAACCCTGGGAATTATAGGCCGGTTAGTCTCACTTCGTCATAGGTAAATTATTGGAAAGGGTCCTGAGGGATAGGATTTATGATCATTTGGAAAGATACAGCTTAATCCAGGATAGTCAGCACGGATTTGTGAGGGGTAAGTCTTGCCTCACAAGTTTGATTGTATTCTTTGAGGAGGTAACCAAGTACATAGATGAAGGTAGAGCAGTTGATGTCGTACACATGGATTTTAGTAGGGCGTTTGATAAGGTTCCCCATGGTCGGCTCATGCAGAAAGTAAGGAGGCATGGCATAGAGGGAAATTTGGCCGAGTGGATCAATAGAAGACAAAGGGTGGTGGTAGATGGCAAATTTTCATCCTGGAGCCCAGTCACCAGCGGTGTACCACAGGGATCAGTGCTGGGTCCTCTGCTATTTGTGATTTTTATCAATGACTTGGACGATGGAGTTGAAGTTTGGGTTAGTAAATTTGCTGATGACACCAAGATTGGTGGAGTAGTGGAAAATGTGGAGGGCTATTGTAGGCTGTAAAGAGACATTGATAGGATGCAGAGCTGGGCTGAAAAGTGGCAGATGGAGTTTAACCCATGTGTGAGGTGATTCATTTTGGGGATTGAGTTTAAGAGCCGTGAGGTTATGCTGCAACTGTACAAGACCTTGGTTAGACCACATTTGGAGTATTGTGTGCAGTTCTGGTCACCTCATTATAGGAAGGAAGTGGAAGCATTGGAAAGGGTGCAAAGGAGATTTACCAGGATGCTGCCTGGATTGGGGGATAGGTCTTATGAGGAAAGGTTGAGGGAGCTCGGGCTTTTCTCATTGGATTGAAGGAGGATGAGAGGCGACTTAATTGAGGTGTATAAGATGATGAGAGGGATAGATAGAGTGGACGTTCAGCGACTTTTTCCTTAGGTGGATGTAGCTGTTACAAGGGGGTATAACTATAAGGATCATGGTGGCAGATATAGGAGGGATGTCAGAGGTAGGTTCTTTACTCAGAGAGTGGTTGGGGCGTGGAACGCACTCCCAGCTGTGGTAGTGGAGTCAGACACTTTCAAGTGGTTATTGGATAGGCATGTGGAGTGCACTCGAATGATTGGGAGTAGGTTGATTTGATCTTAGTTTCAGACTAGTTCGGCACAACATCGTGGGCCGAAGGGCGTGTACAGTTCTATGTCCTCCAGCCCCCCGTCGTCAGCACCTCCTCCAGCAATGTTGAGGCCAGCTCCACCGGGAAGCTCTGTATCTCCTTCCTGGCAAAATCTCGAACCTGCACGTATCTAAACATTTCCCCCTGCTCCTGCCCATATTTCGTTCCCAGCTCCTTCAATCCTGCAAACTGACCCCAAGAAACAAATCTTTTAGTGTCTTAATCGCCTTCTCCTCCCATTTCCGAAAATTTCCCGTCTACTTCCCTGGCCCAAATCTGTGGTTCCCCCGAAGCAGCTTTTACCTTGACCCTGCCCCCAACCCGCCGGCCAAAACCTTTGCGTCCACGTTTAAAAGTGATATGGGCCTACACGACTCACACTTCGTCAGATCCTTATCTTTTTTAAGCAACAGGGAAATCGATGCCTGCCCCAAAGTTTGTGGACACCCCCTTCCCTATCGCCTCCTCAAACATCTTCACCATCAGGGATGCAAGCTTATCCTTGAATTTTTTATAACATTCCACCGGAAACCCATCCAGCCCTGATACCTTCCCCGACTGCATCCTCCCAATCAGATCTTTTATCTCCTGCTCCACTATCACTCCTTCTAATGTAGCCCTGTCCCCCTCCCCTAACCTCGGGTACTTCAGCCCATCTAGAAATTCCTGCATCTCCCGGTCTCCCCTAGGTGGCTCTGACCTGTACAGCCTCTCATAGAACAAGAACAAAGAAAATTACAGCACAGGAACAGGCCCTTCGGCCCTCCCAGCCTGCGCCGATCCAGATCCTTTATCTAACCTGTCTTCTATTTTCCAAGGATCTACTTCCCTCTGTTCCCCGCCCGTTCATATATCTGTCTAGATGCATCTTAAATGATGCTATCGTGCCCGCCTCTACCACCACCGCAGGCAAAGCGTTCCAGGCACCCACCACCCTCTGCGTAAACTTTCCACGCAAATCTCCCTTAAACTTTCCCCCTCTCACCTTGAAATCGTGACACCTTGTAATTGACACCCCCGTTCTTTGTTGCTATCCACCCTGTCCATACCTCTCATAATTTTGGAGACCTCAATCAGGTCCCCCCTCAACCTCCGTCTTTCCAACGAAAATAATCCTAATCTACTCAACCTTTCATCATAGCTAGCACCCTCCATACCAGGCAACATCCTGGTGAACTTCCTCTGCATCCTCTATAAAGCATCCACATCCTTCTGGTAATGTGGCGACCAGAACTGCATGCAGCATTCCAAATTTGGCCTAACCAAAGTCCTATACAACTGTAATATGACCTGCTGACTCTTGTACTCAATACCCCGTCCGATGTAGGCAAGCATGCTGTGTGCCTTCTTGACCACTCTATCGACCTGCGTTGCCACCTTCAGGATACAACGGACCTGAACTCCCAGATCTCTCTGTACATCAATGTTCCCCAGGATTCTTCCATTGACCGTATAGTCCGCTCTTGAATTAGATCTTGCAAAATGCATCACCTCGCATTTGCCTGGATTGAACTCCATCTGCCATTTCTCCGCCCAACTCTCCAATCTATCTATATTTTGCTGTATTCTCTGACAGTCCTCCTCGCTATCTGCAACTCCACCAATCTTAGTATCATCTGCAAACTTGCTAATCAGACCACCCATACCTTCGTCCAGATCATTTATGTATATCACAAACAACAGTGGTCCGAGCACGGATCCCTGTGGAACACCACTAGTCACCGTTCTCCATTTTGAGACACTACCTTCCACCACTACTCCTGTTGCCCAGCCAATTCTTTATCCATCAACCCATGGTGATGGATAATTATGCCATGGGAAACTTTATCAAACGTCTTACTGAAGTCCATGTATATGACATCCACATTACAAGAATTCCTTCAAGACCTTGTTAATCTGATCTGGAACCACCACCAACTTCCTTGCCCTGTCCCACACCTGAACAATTTCCCTTGCCGCCGCTTCCCCGCTGAAGCTGACCCTGCTAATATACACCTTCTCCCCAAGCTCGTAAACTGCACCCCTTGCTCGCCTCAGTTGGCGCACCGCCTACGTGGTAGATAGTTGGTCAAAGCTCGTCTGTAGTTCCTCTTTTCCAACTTCGCTGGGTCCCCACCTTCTGCATAACTCCTATCTGCCTCCAGCATCTCACCTATTACCCTCTGCCGCTCCAACCTCTGCTCTTTATCCACCCCAGCCTTAAACAAGATCACCTCACCACTGACTTCAGAGCCTCCCAGACAACTGCCTCCGACACCTCACCCGTACAGCTGAAACCTACATATTCCTTAATTACTTTTTCAATTTTGTCACAGAACCCTCAGTCCCCCAACAGTCTCGCATCTAATTTCCACCCCGGCCTCTGTACCAGAAGGTTCCATTATAATGGGATGGCAGCTGTTCACAATATACATTAATGATTTGGAAGAGGAAATTGTATGCAATTTCTCCAAAATTGCAGACGACACTAAGCTGGGTGGCAGTGTGTGCTGTGAGGGAGATGCAAAGAGATTGCAGGATAACTTGGACAGGCTGGCTGAGTGGGCAAAAACTTGGCAAATGAAACATAATGTGAGGTTACCCACTTTGGTGGCAAAAACAGGAATGCAGATTATCTGAATGGTGGCAGTTTAGGAAAAGGGGAGGTGCAATGAGACCTGGGTGTCATGGTGGAACAGTCACTGAAGGTTGGCATGCAGGTTCAGCAAGCAGTGAGGAAAGCTAATGGCATGCTGGCCTTCATGGCCATCAGACCGCAAGACATAGGAGCAGAATTAGGACACTCGGCCCATCAACTCTGGTCCGCCATTCAATCATGGCTGATATTTTTCTCATCCCCATTCTCCTGCCTTCTCCCCATAACCCCTGATTCCCTTATTGATCAAAAACCTCTCTCTCTCTGTTTTAAAGAAACTCAGTGATTTGGCCTCTACAGCACAGAGTTCCACGGATTCACCACCCTCTGGCTGAAGAAATTCCTCCTCATCTCGGTTTTAAAGGATTGTCCCTTGAGTCTGAGATGATGTCCTCTGGTTCTAGTTTTTCCTACAAGTGGAAACTTTCTCTCCATGACCACTCTATCCAGGCCACGCAGTATCCTTTAAGTTTCAATAAGATTCCCCCTCATCCTTCTAAACTCCAACGAGTACAGACCCAGAGTCCTCAACCGTTCCTCATACGACAAGCTCTTCATTCCAGGGATCATTCTTGTGAACCTCGACTGGATCCTTTTCAAGGCCAGCACATCCGTCCTTGGATACGGTGCCCAAAACTGCTCACAATACTCCAAATGGGGTCTGACCAGAGCCTTGTATAGCCTCAGAAGTACATCCCTGGTCTTGTATTCTAGCCCTCTCGATATGAATGATAACATTGCCTTCCTAACTGCCGACTGAACCTGCACGTTAGCCTTAAGAGAATCGTGAACGAAGACTCCCAAGTCCCTTTGTGCTTCTGATTTTCTAAGCATATTCCCATTTAGAAAATAGTGTATGGCAAGAGGATTTGCGTCTAGGAGAAGGGGTGTCTTGCTGCAGTTATACAGGTCCTTGGTGAGGCCACAACATGAGTATTGTGTGCAGTTTTGGCTTTCTAGGTTGAGGAACGATATTCTTGCTATTGAGTGTGTTATGCAAAGGTTCACCAGCCAAATTCCCATTATGGCAGGACTGACATATAAATAAAGACTGGATCGACTGGGCTTGTACGCACTGAAGTTTAGAAGAATGAGAGGGGATCTCATAGAAACATATTTTGATCTTTGAGGAAACTTTTGACAAAGTCCCGCATAAAAGATTAGTATGTAAAATTAAAGTGCATGGGACTGGGGATAGTGTATTTAGACCGATAGTAAACTGGTTGGCAGACAGGAAACAAAGAGTAGGGCAGGGAGGATGTGGTCGAGCGAGGGAACCGTGGTTTACTAAAGCAGTTGAAACACTAGTCAAGAGGAAGAAGGAGGCTTATGTAAAGATGAGACGTGAAGGTTCAGTTAGGGCGCGCGAGAGTTAAAAGTTAGCTAGGAAGGACCTAAAGAGAGAGCTAAGAAGAGCCAGGAGGGGACATGAGAAGTCTTTGGCAGGTAGGATCAAGGATAACCCTAAAGCTTTCTACAGATATGTCAGGAATAAAAGAATGACTAGGGTAAGAGTAGGGCCAGTCAAGGACAGTAGTGGGAAGATGTGCGTGGAGTCCGAGGAGTTAGGAGAGGTGCTAAATGAATATTTTTCCATCAGTATTCACACAGGAAAAAGACAATGTTGTCGAGGAGAATACTGAGATTCAGGCCACTAGACTAGAAGGGCTTGAGGTTCATAAGGAGGAGATGTTAGCAACTCTGGAAAGTGTGAAAATAGATAAGTCCCCTGGGCCGGATGGGATTTATCCTAGGATTCTCTGGGAAGTTGGGAGGAGATTGCTGAGCCTTTGATCTTTAAGTCATCTTTGTCTACAGGAATAGTGCCAGAAGACTGGAGGATAGCAAATGTTGTCCCCTTGTTCAAGAAGGGGAGTAGAGACAACCGCGGTAACTATAGACCAGTGAACTGATGTGGGCAAAGTCTTGTAAAGGTATATAAGAGATAGGATGTATAATCATCCGGAAAGGAATAATTTGATTAGAGATAGTCAACACGGTTTTGTGAAGGATAGGTCAATGCCTCACAAACCTTATTGAGTTCTTTGAGAAGGTGACCAAACAGGTGGATGAGGGTAAAGCAGTTGATGTGGTGTATATGGATTTCAGTAAAGCGTTTGATAAGGTTCCCCACGGTAGGCTACTGCAGAGAATACGGAGGAATGGGATTCAGGGTGATTTAGCAGTTTGGATCAGAAATTGGCTAGCTGGAAGACAAAGGGTGGTGGTTGATGGGAAATGTTCAGACTGGAGTCCAGTTACTAGTGGTGTACCACAAGGATCTGTTTTGGGGCCACTGCTGTTTGTCATTTTTATAAATGACCTGGAGGAGGGTGTAGAAGGATGGGTGAGTAAATTTGCAGATGACACTAAAGTCGGTGGAGTTGTGGACAGTGCAGAAGGATGTTACAAGTTACAGAGGGACATAGATTTATCCTAGGATTCTCTGGGAAGTTGGGAGGAGATTGCTGAGCCTTTGATCTTTAAGTCATCTTTGTCTACAGGAATAGTGCCAGAAGACTGGAGGATAGCAAATGTTGTCCCCTTGTTCAAGAAGGGGAGTAGAGACAACCTGGGCTGGGCTGAGAGGTGGCAAATGGAGTTTAATGCAGAAAAGTGTGAGGTGATTTATTTTGGAAGGAATAACAGGAAGACAGAGTATTGGGCTAATGGTAAGATTCTTGGCAGTGTGGATGAGCAGAGAGATCTCGTTGTCCATGTACATAAATCCCTGAAAGTTGCCACCCAGGTTGAGAGGGTTGTTAAGAAGGCATACGGTATGTTATTATTGGTAGAGGGATTGAGTTTCGGAGCCACGAGGTTATGTTGCAGCTGTACAAAACTCTGGTGCTGCTGCATTTGGAGTGTTGCGTGCAATTCCGGTCGCCGCATTATAGGAAGGATGCGGAAGCATTGGAAAGGGTGCAGAGGAGATTTGACAGAATGTTGCCTGGTATGGAGGGAAGATCTTATGAGGGAAGGTTGAGCGACTAGAGGCTGTTTTCGTTAGAGAGAAGGTAAAGAGGTGACTTAATTGAGGCATACAAGATGATCAGAGGATTAGATAGGGTGGACAGTGAGAGCCTTTTCCTCGGATGGTGATGTCTAGCACGAGGGGACATAGCTTTAAATTGAGGGGAGATAGATATAAGACAGATGTCAGAGGTAGGTTCTTTACTCAGAGAGTAGTAAGGGCGTGGAATGCCCTGCCTGCAACAGTAGTGGACTCGCCAACATTAAGGGCATTCAAATGGTCATTGGATAAACATATGGACGATAAGGGAATAGAGTAGATGGGCTTTAGAGTGGTTTCACAGGTCGGCGCAACATCGAGAGCCGAAGGGCTTGTACTGCGCTGTAATGTTCTATGTTTTAATTAACGGGTCTTTTTCAAATTGGCAGGCAGCGACTAGTGGGGTACCGCAAGGATCGGTGCTTGGACCCCAGCCACTCACAATATATATTACTGATTTAGACAAGGGAACAAAGTGCCATATCTCCAAATTTGCAGATGACACCAAGTTGGGTGGGAGGGTGAGCGGAGGAGGATGCAGAGATCCTTCAGTGAGATTTGAACAAGTTGAGTGAGTGGGCAAATGAATGGCAAATGCAGTTTAATTTGGATAAATGTGAGGTAGCAAAATCAAGGCGGCAGACTATTATCTGAATGGTCATAAATTAGGAAAGGGGAACATGCAACGAGACCTTGGTATCCTTGTACACCAGTCACTGAAGGTAAGCATGCAGGTGCAGCAGGCAGTAAAGAAGGCAAATGGTATGCTGGCCTTCATTGTGAGCGGATTCGAGTACAGGAGCAGAGATGTCTTACTGCAATTATCCAGGGCCTTGGCGAGTCCACACCTGGAATATTGTGTGCAGGTTTGAACACAGAACATAGAATTTGCAGTGCTGAAGGAGGCCATTCGGCCCTTGGAAAGAGCACTCCACAACTCTGCCCCATACCCGTAACCCAGCAACCCCACCCAGCCTCTTTGGACACTAAAGACAATTTAGCATGGCCAATCCACCTAACCTGCACATCGGTGGGAGGATACCGGGAGCTCCCCCGGAGGAAACCCACGCAGGAGAACGTGCAGACTCCGCACAGTCAGTGACCAAAGCCAGGAATTGAACCTGGGGCCCTGGAGCTGTAAAGCGACAATGCTAACCACTTTGCTACCATGCCGTTTGGTCTCCTTACCTCCTTATCCTCTAGCTATACAGAGAGTGCAGCGAATGTTTACCAGACTGATTCCTGGGATGGCAGGACTGACGGATGAGGAGAGATTGAATAGGTTAGGATTCGCTGGAGTTCAGATGAATGAGGTGGGATCTCATAGAAATCTATAAAATTCTAACAGGATTAGACAGAGTAGATGCAGGAAAGATGTTCTGTAGTCATGTAAAATGGCCACCTGCCAAGGACCATGGGAATTGTGGTTAATTTGGGACACAGACAGGTACACAGCCTCTGTGTATTGTGCAAAGAAACCAGACTTGGCTCAAACTTGTATCCATTAACATTCGATCACCATTTCCTCCAGGACAATAGAGTTTGAATCAAGTAGCAGACTAACCGGCGCCACCCCCCCTTATTTGGAAAGGCCTACGTGCCTGGGACAATGATAGCTAGGGCCTGCCCAGCTATCGAGGTATCCGCCCCCTAATTGGCTGAGATCGATGAGGGTGATCGAAAACTCTATCGATCCATTGGGCCTGGAGTAAGGACCGCCCAAAAGGGCGCGAAAGAGACGAAGGATAAAAAGCCCTGGGCACTAGAGAATAAAAAGCCCTGGGCACTAGAGATCTGTCTCTTTTGGGACCGACCTGTGCGCGACCAACTGCAGCAGAACAACCAAGTTCAAGGACCCACAACCATTCCTGAAGGACGAGCCCAGCTGAGACGAACCCAACAACTTCCAAACCGACCACGTGGACCCGGATAAAGGCCTTATCTTGCGCAGTGCCGGTCGTTAGGTGTAGTTTAGTACGGAGCCACGTGTGTTATTGCATAGAGATACAAGTCTTGCTATTAATAAACTGTGTTTTTGAGCTAACATATTGGTTGTGCGGCCATTTGTCGATATAAGAAACAGCTTGTGGTTCACCCCAAAGTAAAGAAGGCAACAGTTCCCAATGGTGGGTGTGTCCAGAACCAGGGGTTACAGTCGGAGGATAGTGGCTGGACCATTTAGGACAGAGATGAGGAGAAATGTCTTCACCTAGAGTTGTGAGCCTGTGGAATTTATCACAGGAAGTAGTTGAGTCCAAAACATTGTAAGGTTTCAAGAAGCAGTTAGATAGAGCACTTAGGGCAAAGGAGGTCAAAGGATATGGGGGACAGCGGAATTAGGCTATTGAGTTGGATGATCAGCCATGATCTTCATGGAATGGCAGAGCAGGCTCGAAGGACTGAATGGCCTCCTCCTGTTCCTATTTTCTATGTTTTCTAGGAAATCCTGATGAGATTGGACAGGCTAAATGCGGAAGAATGTTCCCGATGTTGGGGACATGCAGACTCCACTCAGAACTTTCACCATTGTTCCGACCTAGATTTGCAACTCTGACCGCAGCAGAGTGTTAAATGTATTGTGTATAAATATTTTAATTCCGAGACTTCAGAAACTGGCAACTCCGGAGCGGTTTATGAATATGCAATCATGTATAACTTTAACAATTTTATGAACAAGATCAATGTAAAGTCCAATTGTACTTTATGTTTGACCGTTGGGTCACAGCCTAAGAATAAGGGCCATGATGTGGAGATGCCGGCGTTGGACTGGGGTGAGCACAGTAAGAAGTCTTACAACACCAGGTTAAAGTCCAACAGGTTTGTTTCGAATCACTAGCTTTCGGAGCACTGCTCCTTCCTCGGGTGAATGAAGAGGTGGGTTCCAGAAACATTTATACAGACAAAGTCAAACATGCAGTACAATACTTTGAATGCGAGTTTTTGCAGGTAATTAAGTCTACAGGTCCAGACGGAGCAACTGGAGAGAGGGATAATCATAGGTTAAAGAGGTGTGAATTGTCTCAAGCCAGGACAGTTAGTAGGATTTTGCAAGCCCAGGTCAGATGGTGGGGGATGAATGTAATGCAACATGAATCCAAGGTCCCGGTTGAGGCAGTACACGTGTGCGGAACTTGGCTATAAGTTTCTGCTCGGCGATTCTGCATTGTCGTGCATCCTGAAGGCCACCTTGGAGAACGCTTACCCGAAGATCAGAGGCTGAATGCCCTCGACTGTAGAAGTGTTCCCTGACTGGAAGGGAACATTCGTGCCTGGCGATTGTCGTGAGATGTCCGTTCATCCGTTGCCGCACGTCTGCATGGTCTCGCCAATGTACCACGCTTCGGGACATCCTTTCCTGCAGCATGAGATAGACAACGTTGGCCGAGTCGCACGAGTATGTACCATGTACCTGGTGGGTGGTGTTCTCACGTGTAATGATGGTACCCATGTTGATGATCTGGCACGTCTTGCAGAGATTGCCATGGCAGGGTTGTGTGGTGTCATGGTTGCTGTTCTGAAGGCTGGGTAGTTTGCTGCAAACAATGGTTTATTTGAGGTTGCGCGGTTGTTTGAAGGCAAGTAGTGGGGGTGTGGGGATGAGCGTGGCAAGATGTTCATCTTCATAGATGATGTGTTGAAGGCTGCGAAGATGTCGTAGTTTCTCCGCTCCGGGAAGTACTGGACGACGAAGGGTAGTCTGTCGGTTGTGTCCCGTGTTTGTCTTCTGAGGTGGTCAGTGCGGCTTTTTGCTGTGCCGCGTTGGAACTGTCGATCGATGAGTTGAGCACCATATCCCGTTCGTACGAGGGCATCTTTCAGCTTCTGTACGCTCTTCCTCGTCTGAGCAGATCCTGTGTATACGGACGGCTTGTCCATAGGGGATGGCTTCTTTAATGTGTTTAGGGTGGAAGCTGGAGATGTGGAGCATCGGAGGTTATCCGTGGGCTTGCGGTAAAGCAATCCATCTCTCTTGCGCTCACCATCTCCCCATGTCTCTCGCGCTCACCACCTCCCCATCTCTCTCGCGCTCACCACTTCCATCTCTCACTCTTCACCTCCCCCTTTCTCTCTCTTCACCTCCCCCTTTCTCACTCTTCACCTCCCCCTTTCTCTCACTCTTCACCTCCCCTTTTCTCTCACTCTTCACCTTCCCCTTTATCTCATTCTTCACCTCCCCTTTTCTCACCCTCTTCACCTCCCTCTTTCTCTCACCCTCTTCACCTCCCTCGCTCTCTCGCCCTCTTCACCTCCCTCGCTCTCTCACCCTCTTCACCTCCCTTTCTCTCACCCTCCTCACCTCCCTCTTTCTCTCACCCTCTTCACCTCCCTCTTTCTCACCCTCTTCACCTCCCCCATTTTTACCCCCTCTTCACCTCCCCCTTTCTCTCACTCTTCATCCCCTTTCTCTCACACTCTTCACCTCCCCCTTTCTCGCACTCTTCACCTCCCCCTTTCTCGCACACTCGTCACCTCTCCCTTTCTCGCACAATCTTCGCCTCTCCCTTTCCCGCACAATCTTCGCCTCTCCCTTTCTCGCACTCTTTGCCTCTCCCTTTCTCTCACTCTTCGCCTCCCCCTTTTTCACTCTTCGCCTCCCCTTTCTCTCACACTCTTTGCCTCCCGCTTTCTCTCTCTTCGCCTCCCTCTTTCTCACACTCTTCGCATCCCCCTTTCTCTCACACTCTTCACCTCCCCCTTTCTCTCACACTCTTCACCTCCCCCCTCTCTCATACACACACACACACACCTTCTCTCACGCACACTCAACCTTCCCTCCTATACAGTCACTCCTCTTGCACTTCTTCCAAAGCTCGCTTGGTCCCCCTCCACTGAGGCCAGTGCTGCACCCTGCCCCCTCCCTCTGGGGCAGACTCTGGACACCCCCAACCACACCTGCTCTGAGGCACCCTCTTCCCATCACTCCACTGTCCATGCTAGTCTGATTGGATAAAAACCTCGACAGCATTTTCCACGGAGGCTTCCACAGTCCAGTTTGGGAACCCCTGTACCAAGTTGTAACTGCAACTACACTTAAGAAGTATTTAATGAAACACTTTGGGTCTTTCTAAGGAAATGAAAGGTCCTGAATAAATGCAAGTTAATTATTTCCTTTGACAAAGAAGGAAAGAGTTGTTGAAATATTTATTTTTACCTGTTTAAGGACATTGTGAATTTCCTCCATAACTGAAGATAGTTTCTCGCTGGTATTAGTCAATTGTTGCTCCAATCGCACCTTTGTCTCCTCACATACTTTCAAGCTCTCCTCAGCACATGTTAGGGATTTCTTATTTTCTTTTAGCTCCAATGTCAGACTTTTGCTCATAGTCTCCAGGTTGGATATCTGCTTTGTTCGGTCTTCTGTAAAAACAAAACTATGGTCAACTAATAGATCTGCCTTGGAATTACTCACTTGCAATTTAGGACCAAGTGAGGTTATTCACAAAGGCCCGCCTTCTCAACTTGCCCCTTACCTGAGGTGTGCTGATCCTCAGGTTAAATCACCACCAGTCAGCTCTGCCCCTCAAAGGGGAAAGCAGCCGATGGTCATCTGGGACTATGGCAACTTTACCTTTTCTTACACAATCCTGGCTTGCCTATCACTGTGACACAGAAACCATATTGCACATCAAACGACTGGCAAAGTAAAGACGTCAACAAGATCGCAATGAAACGTCCAGAAATTGTATTACATATTATGAGCACAATCAGTCATTTCCTTAAGTTTGAAGAAAGACGGGATTTTCCTCCCACTAAGAGTCTTATTCTGTAGTTATATTTTTTATTCCACCCCTTTCAATGAATTTAAAACACTTAAGTATTTCTTCAGCCTGTTTCCTGCTCCCTCCCCAATTTCATTTTTGTTAATACCACATTCTAATTCTGGGTGAAGAGGTTTCTCCTGATTTAACTATTAGATTTACTAGTCACACTTTCATCATGCCCAGTCGAGGCTGCAGAAGAGGATTCTGGGAGAAGTCAACTCAGTCACCTCGACTACTGTGGGCAGCCGAATAACCCCTCCAGTGATAAACAGGAGGAAGATCATCGTCCAGTAGAGGCGACAGAAGAGGATTCTGGGAGAAGTCAACTGAGTCACCTCGACCAGCCGGTAAGTGATCGACTGGTAAGTAGATTTTCTTTTCTTTTTTCTCTTGGCATTGTAATTGTTGTTGTAAGTTAACTTGAGGATTAAGTCATGGCAGGATATCGCAGACGCATGTCATGTTCCTCTTGTGCGATGTGGGAATTCAAATGTCCCTGGCTCCTTCATGTGCACGAAGTGTGTCCAACGCAGCTCCAGTTAGACCGCTTGACGGCTCTGGAGCTGTGGATGGAATCACTTTGGAGCACCCACGATGCTGAGGAAGTCGTGGATAGCACATTTAGCGAGTTGGTCACACCGCAGTTACAAATTACTGAGTGAGATAGGAAATGGGTGACCACCAGAGGAAGAGCAGGAAAGCAGTGCAGGGGTCCCCTGCGTTCATCTTCCTCCAAAACAGATATACAATTTTGGATACTGTTGGGGGAGATGGCTCACCCGAGGAAATGATAGCAACCAAGTTCATGGCACTGTGGCTGGCTCTGCTGCACAGGTGGGCAGGATGAAGAGTGGCAGAGCTTTAGTTTAAAAAATAATACGTTAAGAGTACCCAATTATTTTTTTTTCCCAATTAAGAGGCAATATAGTGTGGTCAATCCACCTAACCTGCACATCTTTGGGTTGTGGGGGTGAGACCCACGCAGACACGGGGAGAATGTGCAAACTCCACATGGACAGTGACCCGGGGCCGGGATCGAACCTGGGTCCTCAATGCCGTAGGCAGTAGTGATAACCACTGGGCCACCGTGCCGCCCCGAGGAGGTCTGTATAAAAGACAGACAGAAAGCGCACTCAGTAAGCTTTGCGCAAGTCAAGGAGACACAGCAGGAGTGAGACACATCCAGAGTGGGAATTTGGAACTTGGTAATTTGGTGCAGAGTTAATCAGGAAAGGTAAGTGAGAGAGAACCCGAGAGCATCGGAGACCCTCGGAAGGTAAGTAAGTGATTTGTATTCATTTTTACTTTTATTACCGTTTCAAATTGTGTTGGGGGGTGGGGGGAAACTGAAGTGACATCACAGAAAAGCTGTGACCTGATTGGCTGGCTGGGAATCAACACTAAATTTAAAAAAATTAAGCATTGTTAAACGAATTAAACATAATTACTTATTACTTAATTATAATTTAGAGGGGTATCTAAGCCAGAGATCGGAGAGTACTGTATTTAGCTTTCACATTTATAGTAGAAATCTAGTGCTAGGAAACATATAGTTAACAGTAACTTAAAATTTTTTTTTTAAAAATTTAATTTATTAATTAACTGACGCAATGTCAATTAGAGGGGTGCAGTGCTCTGACTGTGAGATGTGGCAGGTCCGGGAGGCTTCCAGCATCCCGGATGGCTTCATCTGCAGAAAGTGCACCCAACTGGAGCTCCTCACAGACCGCATGGTTCGGTTGGCGCTGCAGTTGGATGCACTTAGGAGTATGCAGGTGGCGGAAAGCGCCATAGATAGCAGCTATATAAATGTGGTCACACCCAAGGTGCAGGCAGAGAAATGGGTGACCACCAGAAAGGGCAGGCAGTCAGTGCAAGAATCCCCTGTGGTTGTCCCCCTCTCGAACAGGTATACCCCTTTGGATACTGTCAGGGGGGATAGCCTATCAGGGGAAAACAGCAGCAGCCAGAGCAGTGGCACCACGGCTGGCTCTGATGTTCAGCAGGGAGGGTCAAAGCGCAGAAGAGCAATAGTCATCGGGGACACTATAGTCAGGGGCATAGATAGGCGCTTCTGTGGATGTGAAAGAGACTCCAGGATGGTATGTTGCCTCCCTGGTGCCAGGGTCCAGGATGTCTCCAAACGGGTAGCGGGCATCCTGAAGGGAGAGGGCAAACAGGCAGAGGTCGTTGTACATATTTGTACTAACGACATAGGCAGGAAGGGGCATGAGGTCCTGCAGCAGGAGGTCAGGGAGCTAGGCAGAAAATTAAAAGGCAGGACCTCTAGGGCTGTAATCTCGGGATTACTTCCTGTGCCATGTGCCAGAGAGGCTAGAAATAGGAAGATAGAGCAGCTAATCACGTGGCTAAACAGCTGGTGTAGGAGTGAGGGTTTCCGTTATCTGGATCACTGGGAGCTCTTCCGGGGCCTGTATAAGAAGGACGGTTTGCATCTAAACTGGAGAGGCATAAATATCCTGGCCGAGAGGTTTGCTAGTGTCACACGGGAGGGTTTAAACTAGTATGGCAGGGGGGTGGGCACCGGAGCAATAGGTCGGAAGGTGAAAGCATTGAGGGAGAACTAGGGAATAGGGCCAGTATGGCTCTGAGGCAGAGCAGACAGGGAGAAGTTGCTGAACAAAGCGGGTCTGGTGGCCTGAAGTGCATATGTTTTAATGCAAGAAGTATTACGGGTAAGGCAGATGAACTTAGAGCTTGGATTAGTACTTGGATCGATGATGTTGTTGCCATTACAGAGACCTGGTCGAGGGAAGGGCAGGATTGGCAGCTAAACGTTCCAGGATTTAGATGTTTCAGGCGGGATAGAGGGGGATGTAAAAGGGGAGGCGGAGTTGCGCTACTGGTTCGGGAGAATATCACAGCTGTACTGTGGGAGGACACCTCAGAGGGCAGTGAAGCTATATGGGTAGAGATCAGGAATAAGAAGGGTGCAGTCACAATGTTGGGGGTTTACTACAGGCCTCCCAACAGCCAGCGGGAGATGGAGGAGCAGATAGGTAGACAGATTTTGGAAAAGAGTAAAAACAACAGGGTTGTGGTGATGGGAGACTTCAACTTCCCCAATATTGACTGGGACTCACTTAGTGCCAGGGGCTTAGACGGGGCGGAGTTTGTAAGGAGCATCCAGGAGGGCTTCTTAAAACAATATGTAGACAGTCCAACTAGGGAAGGGGCGGTACTGGACCTGGTATTGGGGAATGAGCCCGGCCAGGATGGTAGATGTTTCAGTAGGGGAGCATTTCGGTAACAGTGACCACAATTCAGTAAGTTTTAAAGTGCTGGTGGACAAGGATAAGAGTGGTCCTAGGATGAATGTGCTAAATTGGGGGAAGGCTAATTATAACAATATTAGGTGGGAACTGAAGAACATAGATTGGGGGCGGATGTTTGAGGGCAAATCAACATCTGACATGTGGGAGGCTTTCAAGTGTCAGTTGAAAGGAATTCAGGACCGGCATGTTCCTGTGAGGAAGAAGGATAAATACGGCAATTTTCGGGAACCTTGGATAACGAGAGATATTGTAGGCCTCGTCAAAAAGAAAAAGGAGGCATTTGTCAGAGCTAAAAGGCTGGGAACAGACAAAGCCTGCATGGAATATAAGGAAAGTAGGAAGGAACTTAAGCAAGGAGTCAGGAGGGCTAGTAGGGGACACGAAAAGTCATTGGCAAATAGGGTTAAGGAAAATCCCAAGGCTTTTTACACGTACATAAAAAGCAAGAGGGTAGCCAGGGAAAGGGTTGGCCCACTGAAGGATAGGCAAGGGAATCTATGTGTGGAGCCAGAGGAAATGGGCGAGGTACTAAATGAATACTTTACATCAGTATTCACCAAAGAGAAGAAATTGGTAGATGTTGAGTCTGGAGAAGGGTGTGTAGATAGCCTGGGTCACATTGAGATCCAAAAAGACGAGGTGTTGGGTGTCTTTAAAAATATTAAGGTAGATAAGTCCCCAGGGTCTGATGGGATCTACCCCAGAATACTTAAGGAGGCTAGAAAGGAAACTGCTGAGGCCTTGACAGAAATCTTTAGATCCTCACTGTCTTCAGGTGATGTCCCGGAGGACTGGAGAATAGCCAATGTTGTTCCTTTGTTTAAGAAGGGGAGCAAGGATAATCCAGGGAACTACAGGCTGGTGAGCCTTACTTCAGTGGTAGGAAAATTACTGGAGAGAATTCTTCAAGACTGGATCTACTCCCATTTGGAAGCAAATGGATGTATTAGTGAGAGGCAGCATGCTTTTGTGAAGGGGAGGTCGTGTCTCACTAACTTGATAAGAGTTTTTCGAAGAAGTCACAAAGATGATCGATGCAGGTAGGGCAGTGGATGTTGTCTATATGGACTTCAGTAAGGCCTTTGACAAGGTCCCTCATGGTAGACTGGTACAAAAGGTGTAGTCACACGGGATCAGGAGTGAGCTGGCAAGGTGGATACAGAACTGGCTAGGTAGACGAGCAGCAATGGAAGGGTGCTTTTCTAATTGGAGGGCTGTGACTAGTGGTGTTGTGCAGGGATCAGTGCTGGGACCGTTGCTGTTCATAGTATATATAAATGATTTGGAGGAAAATGTAACTGGTCTGATTAGTAAGCTTCCAGACGACACAAAGGTTGGTGGAACTGCGGATAGCGATGAGGACTGTCAGAGGATACAGCAGGATTTAGATTGTTTGGAGACTTGGGCGGAGAGATGGCAGATAGAGTTTAATCCGGACAAATGTGAGGTAATGCATTTTTGAAGGTCTAATGCAGGTAGGGAATATACAGCGAATGGTAGAACTCTCAAGAGTATTGAAAGTCAGAGAGCTCTAGGTGTACAGGTCCACAGGTCACTGAAAGGGGCAACACAGGTGGAGAAGGTAGTCAAGAAGGCATACGGCATGCTTAACTTCATTGGCCGCGGCACTGAGTATAAGAATTGGCAAGTCATGTTGCAGCTGTATAGAACCTTAGTTAGGCCACACTTGGAGTATAGTGTTCAATTCTGGTCGCCACACTACCAGAAGGACGTGGAGGCTTTAGAGAGGGTGCAGAAGAGATTTACCAGAATGTTGCCTGGTATGGAGGGCATTAGCTATGAGGAGCGGTTGAATAAACTCGGTTTGTTCTCACTGGAGCGAAGGAGGTTGAGGGGCGACCTGATAGAGGTCTACAGAATTATGAGGGGCATAGACAGAGTGGATAGTCAGAGGCTTTTCCCCAGGGTACAGGGGTCAAAGGTTTAAGGTGCGAGGGGCAAGGTTTAGACTAGATGTACGAGGCAAGTCTTTTTATATCGAGTAGTGGGTGCCTGGAACTCACTGCCGGAGGAGGTGGTGGAAGCAGGGACGATAGTGACAGTTAAGGGGCATCTTGACAAATACATGAATAGGATGGGAATAGAGGGATACGGACCCATGAAGTGTAGAAGATTGTACTTTAGTCGGGCAGCATAGTCGGCACGGACTTGGAGGGCCGAAGGGCCTGTTCCTATGCTGTACTTTTCTTTGTTCTTTGAGCAGCAGACCGATAGTGATAGGGGACTCAATTGTAAGGGGAACAGTTTCTGCGTCGCAAATGTCATGGGAGTAGCCCTTTAAGAAAGGTTTTTGTCTTATTGCATGGCTTCAGTGATGTCATTGTGTGGGTGGAGCTGGGCTGAGTTTTTATTTTCGTTTTGAGTTTGGAGCTGGATTGTGGCTTTGTGGGTTTTACTTTTGTTTTGAACTGGTTTTGAACGGCACAGGTTGCAAGATGTGCTTCTCTATCGTCATTTTAAAAGCTGTTTCCAGACTACTTGATAACTTAAAAGAGATAATTGCTTTCTGGAAGGAATTCAGACCTGTTGTTTACAAAGGGGAACAAGAGTATCAATACCAAGTCTTATACCAGCACGGTGGCACAGTGGTTAGCAGAATTGCTTCAAAGCTCCAGGGCCCCAGGTTCGATTTCCGGCTTGGATCACTGCCTGTTGTGGAGCCTGCACATCCTCCCCATGTCTGCGTGGGTTTCCTCCGGGTGCTCTGGTTTCCTCCCAGTTCAAAGATGTGCAGGATAGGTGGATTGGCCCCGAGTGTCCAAAACGGTTAGGTGGGGCTACTGGGATAGGGTGGAGGCATGGGCTTAAGTGGGGTGCTCCTTCCAAGGGCCGGTGCAGATCCAATGGGCCGAATGGCCTCATTCTGCACTGGAAATTCTATAATTTCATAAGAGTGCCGTGTGCTGGGCCACATCTTTGAAAAGGGATTCTGGTTTTTACTTGAATCTTGTTATTGAATTGGAACAGTAGAGGGGGGATTCATTAAGGGTTATACATAGATCACTGTAGCTGTGTGGGGTATTTATGTTTGTTGTTGATAAAAATGCTCAGTGTATTTACACAAATGTTAACTCAATTCATAGAATAAAGTTTGTTTTTTGATTAAAAGCACTGAAGAATTCTTAACAAAAAAACAAGCTGTATTCTATGAATTTAGTTAGCCGATGAACTCTGTTGAATAACACCTGAAAGGCAGGCTCTTGTGCCCATCGTAACCAAATTCAATAAACAGTTATATGTCAGGTGAACTCCAAAATATACTTCGGTGTTTTCTAAACCCTGGCCCATAACACAAACGAGACTTGTTATGGGCCAGGGTTTAGAGAAGTCCAAAGTGTATCATAGAGTTCACCTGACCCACAACTTTTAATAGATTGTGGTTGTGGGGAGCACACAGGCCTACTTTACAGGTGTAGTGCAACAGAGAGTTAAAGTACTTTTAAATTAAAAAATGATTATTTATGAAACCAGTTAACACTTTATAAACCCACAGTAAACATATTAACAACTATCAACACCAATACATCCCCCAAAGAATACAGTACTCTATAAGTAACTCTTAATCTTTCCTTGCAACATCCAGAAGACAAAAAAAAAAACTTTTTGCAGAAAGACATCAGGTTTAACTTCTCTACAGAAACAGGTATTATTTTTAAATCACCAAAGAGTCTGGAGACAGTCTTTAGATTGCAGAGAGAGAGACTAATGCACCTTCTTGCTGTGACTATAGCTATCCAGCTCTCAAAACGAAACTAAAACACACCCTGTAGCAGGCAGCCCAAAGCGAAAGTAAAAGCAGACAGCCAGCCCAGCTCCACCCACACTGACATCACTGCAGCCATCCGTTAAATACCCATTTCTTAAAGGTACACAAACTACAGCTATTTTATAAACACCCATTTCTTAAAGGTACACCCACGACAGCTATGTGATAAACACCCATTTCTTAAAGGTACTCTCACATGACAGACTCCAGGATTGTCTGTCGCTTCCCTGGTGCAAGGGTCAAGGATATCTCGGAGCGGCTGTCGGACATTTTGGAGGGGGAGGATGAATTGGAATATCAGGATAGATAAGATGAATACATGGCTTGAGACGGTGCAGAAGGGAGGGATTCAAATTCCTGGGAGTTTGGAACCGGTTCTGGGGGACTTGCGATCAGTATAAACCGGACAGTTGTGCACCTGGGCAGGACTGGAACCAATCAGTCGGTGGGGGGTTTGCTTGTGCTATTGGGGAGGGTTTAGGCTAATGTTGCCGGGGGATGGGAACCGATGCAGGAAGTCAGAGGGACAGAAACAAAACGCAGTCAGGCGAAATGTGAAAGGCAGTGAAACCAATGTCAAAAATCAAAAAGGGCGACAAGAGTACAGAGACTGTGGAGAACTCAGTGAATGAGTCCAGTTGACAGGCAAAGGGATGACTGGTAAGTGGGAGGCTTTCAAAAGTGTTAACCAGGTTTCATGGTAAGCACATCATTTTTAGATGCGCGACGCACGTTTTTTACGCAGAGGGTGGTTCATAGATTATCAGAGAATTTACAGTGCAGAAGGAGGCCATTCAGCCCATCGAGTCTGCACCGGTTCTTGGAAAGAGCACCCTACACAAGGTCAACACCTCCACCCTATCTCATAACCTAGTAACCCCACCCAATACTAAGGGCAATTTTGGACACTAACGGCAATTTATCATGGCCAATCCACCTAACCTGCACAATCTTTGGACTGTGGGAGGAAACTGGAGCACCCGGAGGAACCCCACGCACACACGGGATGTGCAGACTCCACACAGACAGTGACCCAAGCCGGAATCGAACCTGGAACCCTGGAGCTGTGAAGCAATGGTGCTATCCACAATGCTACCGTGCTGAGTGCCTGGAACGCGTTGCCAGGGGAGGTTGTGAAAATAGATAAGTCCCCTGTGCTGGATGGGATTTATCCGAGGATTCTCTGGGAAGCTAGGGAGGAGATTGCTGAGCCTTTGGCTTTGATCTTTAAGTCATCTTTGTCTACAGGAATAGTGCCAGAAGACTGGAGGATAGCGAATGTTGTCCAAGAAGGGGAGTAGAGACAACCACGGTAACTATAGACCAGTGAGCTTTACTTCTGTTGTGGGCAGAATCTTGGAAAGATTTATAAGAGATAGGATGTATAATCACCTGGAAAGGAATAATTTGATTCGAGATAGTCAACACGGTTCTGTGAAGGATAGGTTATGCCTCACAAACCTTATTGAGTTCTTTGAGAAGGTGACCAAACAGGTGGATGAGGGTAAAGCAGTTGATGTGGTGTATATGGATTTCAGTAAAGCGTTTGATAAGGTTCCCCACGGTAGGCTACTGCAGAAAATACGGAGGAATGGGATTCAGGATGATTTAGCAGTTTGGATCAGAAATTGGCGAGCTGGAAGAAGACAATGGATGGTGGTTGATGGGAAATGTTCAGACTGGAGTCCATTACTAGTGGTGTACCACAAGGATCTGTTTTGGGGCCACTGCGGTTTGTCATTTTTATAAATGACCTGGAGGAGGGCGTAGAAGGATGGGTGAGTAAATTTGCAGATGACACTAAAGTCGGTGGAGTTGTGGACATTGCGGAAGGATGTTACAAGTTACAGAGGGACATAGATAAGCTGCAGCGCTGGGCTGAGAGGTGGCAAATGGAGTTTAATGCAGAAAAGAGTGAGGTGATTCATTTTGGAAGGAATAACAGGAAGACTGAGTACTGGGCTAATGTAAGATTCTTGGCAGTGTGGATGAGCAGAGAGATCTCGTTGTCCATGTACATAGATTCCTGAAAGTTGCCACGCAGGTCGAGAGGGTTGTTAAGAAGGCGTACGGTGTGTTAGCTTTTATTGGTAGAGGGATTGAGTTTCGGAGCCATGAGGTCATGTTGCAGCTGTACAAAACTCTGGTGCGGCCACATTTGGAGTATTGCGTGCAATTCTGGACGCCGCATTATAGGAAGGATGTGGAAGCATTGGAAAGGGTGCAGAGGAGATATACCAGAATGTTGCCTGGTTTGGAGGGAAGATCTTATGAGGAAAGGCTGAGGGACTTGAGGCTGTTTTCGTGAGAGAGAAGAAGAACAAAGAAATGTACAGCACAGGAACAGGCCCTTTGGCCCTCCAAGCCCGTGCCGACCATGCTGCCCGACTAAACTACAATCTTCTACACTTCCTGGGTCCGTATCCCTCTATTCCCATCCTATTCATGTATTTGTCAAGATGTCCCTTAAATGCCACTATCGTCCCTGCTTCCATCACCTCCTCCGGTAGTGAGTTCCAAGCACCCACTTGCCTCGTACATCTACTCTAAACCTTGCCCCTCGCACCGTAAACCTATGCCCCCTAGTAATTGACCCCTCTACCCTGGGAAAAAGCCTCTAACTATCCACTCTGTCTATGCCCCTCATAATTTTGTAGATCTCTATCAGGTCGCCCCTCAACCTCCTTCGTTCCAGTGAGAACAAACCGAGTTTATTCAACCACTCCTCATAGCTAATGCCCTCCATACCAGGCAACATTCTGGTAAATCTCTTCTGCACCTCTCTAAAGCCTCCACATCCTTCTGGTAGTGTGGCGACCAGAATTGAACACTATACTCCAAGTGTGGCCTAACTAAGGTTCTATACAGCTGCAACATGACTTGCCAATTCTTATCCTCAATGCCCCGGCCAATGAAGGCAAGCATGCCGTATGCCTTCTTGACTACCTTCTCCACCTGTGTTGCCCCTTTCAGTGACCTGTGGACCTGTACTCCTAGATCTCTTTGACTTTCAATACTCTTGAGGGTTCTACCATTCACTGTATATTCCCTACCTGCATTAGACCTTCCAAAATGCATTTGTCTGGATTAAACTCCATCTGCCATCTCTCCGCCCAAGTCTCCAGACAATCTAAATCCTGCTGCATCCTCTGACAGTCCTCATCGCTATCCGCAATTCCACCAACCTTTGTGTCGTCTGCAAACTTACTAATCAAACCAGTTACATTTTCCTCCAAATCATTTATATATACTACAACGAGCAAAGGTCCCAGCACTGATCCCTGTGGAACACCACTGGTCACAGCCCTCCAATTAGAAAAGCATCCTTCCATTTCTACTCTCTGCCTTCTATGACCTAGCCAGTTCTGTATCCACCTTGCCAGCTCACCCCTGATCCCGTGTGACTTCACCTTTTGTACTCGTCTACCATGAGGGACCTTGTCAAAGGCCTTACTGAAGTCCATATAGACAACATCCACTGCCCTACCTGCATCAATCATCTTTGCGACCTCCTCGAAAAACTCTATCAAGTTAGTGAGACACGACCTCCCCTTCACAAAACCATGCTGCCTCTCACGAATACGTCCATTTGCTTCCAAATGGGAGTAGATCCTGTCTCGAAGAATTCTCTCCAGTAATTTCCCTACCACTGAAGTAAGGCTCACCGGCCTGTAGTTCCCTGGATTATCCTTGCTACCCTTCTTAAACAGAGGAACAACATTGGCTATTCTCCAGTCCTCCGGGACATCACCTGAAGACAGTGAGGATCCAAAGATTTCTGTCAAGGCCTCAGCAATTTTCTCTCCAACCTCCTTCAGTATTCTGGGGTAGATCCCATCAGGCCCTGGGGACTTATCTACCGTAATATTTTTTAAGATGCCCAACACCTCGTCTTTTTGGATCTCAATGTGACCCAGGCTATCTACACACCCTTCTCCAGACTCAACATCTACCAATTCCTTCTCTTTGGTGAATACTGATGCAAAGTAATCATTTAGTACCTCGCCCATTTCCTCTGGTTCCACACATAGATTCCCTTGCCTATCCTCCAGTGGGCCAACCCTTTCCCTGGCTACCCTCTTGCTTTTTATGTACGTGTAAAAAGCCTTGGGATTTTCCTTAACCCTATTTGCCAATGACTTTTCGTGCCCCGATTCTAGCCCTCCTGACTCCTTGCTTAAGTTCCTTCCTACTTTATATTCCACACAGGCTTTGTCTGTTCCCAGCCTTTTAGCCCTGACAAATGCCTCCTTTTTCTTTTTGACGAGGCCTACAATATCTCTCGTTATGTAAGGTTCCCGAAAATTGACGTATCATCATCACCAACATCAGCTACCTTAGTTGCTGGACTACAAATCCGGTTCCCATTCCCCTGCCAAATTAATTTAAACCCACCCGAAGAGTACTAGAAAACCTCCCTCCCAGGATATTGGTGTCCCTCTAGTTCAGATGCATCCCATCGTGCATTTGGAGGGCAGAAGGGCCTGTTCCTGTGCTGTATTGTTCTTTAGAGTGAAGGACAAGGCTGGTAGAAGTAATAAACCCTTGATGGCTCAGGATATTGAGACCCTGGTCAAAATGGAAGCATATGACATGCATAGGCAGCTGGGATCAAGTGGATTCCTTTAAGAGTATCGGGCTTGTCGGAGTAAAGTTAAGAGAGAAATTAGGGGGGCACAAAGGAGACATGAGATTGCTTTCGCAGTTAAGGCAAAGGAGAATCCAAAGAACTTCTACAAATACATAAAGGGCAAAAGAGTAACGAGGGGGAGAGTACAAAGAACAATACAGCACAGGAACAGGCCCTTCGGCCCTCCAAGCCTGTACTGGCCATGATACTAACCTTAGCCAAAGCCCTCGGCACTTCCTTGGTTCGTATCCCTCTATACCCATCCTATCCATGTTTGTTGAGATGTCTTTTGAACACCATTAATGTATCTGCTTCCACAATCTCCACGGCAACGCATTCCAGGCACTCACAACCCTGTGTAAAAAACCTGCCTCGCAATTCTCCTCCAAACATTGCCCCACGGACCTCAAACCGATGCCCCCTGGTGACTGACCCTCCACCCTTGGAAAGAGTGCCTGTCCAGCCACTCTATCCATGTCCTTGATAATCTTGTAGACCTATATCAGGTCAACCCTCAACCTCCATCGTTCTAATGAAAACAGTCTGAGTCTATTCAGCCTCTCCACATAGCTCAGTGTTCTTCAAACTCGGGGGCGTGACCCACGGGCGGGTGGGTCGCGGGCGGGTGTCGGGAGTGTCGCGGAGCCGTCCTTCGCGCAAATCCCCGCGCAAGTGGCCTTTAAAATGGCCACGAACATGTAAAAACAATTTGGCCGCATTGCGCATACAATGATCGGGTGCGCATTCGCAGTGTGGCCGCTATATTTTTTTGGTGTGGGTCTCAGTGTTAGGGTGGGGGGTCTCGGGGTGGGGGTCTCAGTGTGAGGGTCTCTCCCTCCCTCCCCGGAAGCACGCTGTTGGCGGGGTTGGTTTGAAGTGGTGACGCTGCAGCGGGCTGTGTGAGACTGGGTTTGGAGCGGGGAAGCAGCCTGTGGAGCGGGGCCAGGGCCCCGGCTGCAGTTTGTGGTGAGCGAAGCCTCGGTGCTGAATTGTTTTGGGTTTGTCTCAGGCCCGGAAGCGCCTCAGCCAGGGGCCGCACTGCTGAGCGACAGGCGTCCCGCAGCTCCACCACCCCGTCTCCAAACACACCAACCTCTCGGCGGGGCTGCTCCCCCTCTCTGCCCGGATCAGCCGCCCGGCCCAGGTGGAATTAAGGACACCCCCCCCCCCCCCACCCCCCAGTATGCCCTCCTCCCCACCCCCAGTGTGCCCTCTCCCCCCCTCCCGCAGTGTGCCCCCTCTCCCCACCCCCATCCTGCCCTCCCCCCCCCCCACCCCGATCCTGCCCTCTCCCCCCATCCCCAGTGTGCCCCCTCCCCCAGTGTGCCCTGTCCCCCCCCCACTCCCATCCTGCCCTCTCCTTCCCATCCCCAGTGTGCCCCCCCCCCCCCAGGTGCCCATTCCGATGCCCGGCTCCCTCCCACTCTCTGTGACTCTGGCCCATCCCGCGCCGCTATTTTTTTTAAAGCGGTCGTAGCTTTTTGTTTTACAAGTTCGGGGGTGGGGGGGTTTATTCATTTAATTATTATTTTTTTCATTTATTTTATTCATCTATTTTCTTTACAAGTTTGGGAGGGGGGGGGGGTTATTTGATAAAATTTTACAGGAAAAAAATGCAGAACTTTGGACAGATGGAGACTCCATACTTTCCGACACCGGAAGGCTTCACCTTCATCCAACAGGTTCCATTGGAGGAGTGTCTACGAGGGCCAAAGGGACCCAAAACCATTTCCTCCATTTTTATCAGCAGCAAACAAGGTAAGAGAAAATGGTGGGTCGCTCAGGTCGGCCGGCGTGGGTCACGAAGGTTCGCCGGTTGGTAAAAATGGGTCCCCGGGAAAAAAGTTTGAAGAACACCGACATAGCGAACACCCTCCAGACCAGGCAACATCCTGGTATTCCTCATCTGCACCCACTCCAAAGCCTCCACATCCTTCTGGTAGTGTGGCGACCAGAATTGTGTGCAATATTCCAAGTGCAGCCTTACCAAGGTTCGCTACAACTGCAGCATAACTTGCCAGTTTTTATACTCGATGCCCCGTCCAATGAAGGCAAGCATTCCGTATGCTTTTTGACTGCCTTGTCCACTTGGGTTGCCACCTTCAAAGGTCTGTGGACCTGCATGCCCAGATCTCTCTGACTTTCTACATTCCTAAGAGTTTTGCCATTTACGGTATATTTTCCCTCTATGTTCGGCCTACCAAAACACATTAGGGCAGCATGGTAGCACATGTGGATAGCACTGTGGCTTCACAGCGCCAGGGTCCCAGGTTTGATTCCCTGCTGGGTCACTGTCTGCACATACTCCCCATGTATGCGTGGGTTTCCTCCGGGTGCTCCGATTTCCTCCCACAGTCCAAAGACGTGCAGGTTAGGTGGATTGGCCATGGTAAATTGCCCTTCGTGACCAAAAAGGTTAAGAGGGGTTATTGGGTTACGGGGATAGGGTGGAAGTGAGGGCTTAAGTGGGTCGGTGCAGACTCAATAGGCCGACTGGCCTCCTTCTGCACTGTATGTTCTACCTCACATTTGTCTGGATTAAACTCCATTTGCCATTTCTCTGCCCAAGTTTCCAACCTATCTATGTCCTGCTGTATCCTTTGACAATCCTCAACACTATATGCCAGTCCTTAGGTGTCACCAGGGAACTTACTAATCAGACCAGCTACATTTTCCTCAAAATCGTTTATGTATACTACTAACAACAGAGGCGCCAGCACAGATCCCTGTGGAACACCACTAGTCACAACCTTCCATTCAGAAAAACATTCTTCTACAGCTACCCTTTGCCTTCTGTGACCGAGCCAGTTCTGTATCCATCTTACCACCTCACCTCTGATCCCGTGTGACTTCACCTCTTCTACCAGTCTGCCATGAGGCACCTTGTTAAAGGCTTTACTGAAGTCCATGTAAACTGCACCCACCATCCTCCCCATATCATCTTTGTCATCTCCTCAAAAAATCGATCAAGTTAGTGAGGCACGACCTCCCCTTCACAAAACCGTGCTGTCTATTGCAAGAGTCCATTTGGTTCCAAATGGATATAAATCCTGTCCCTGAGAAATCTCTCCAATAATTTACCTTATACCGACGTGAGGCTCAACGACCTATAGTTTCCAGGATCATCCCTCTACCTTTCTTGAACAACGGTGCCACATTAGCTATTCTCCAGTCCCCTGGGACCTCACCAGTAGCCAATGAGGATACAAAGAAGTCAGTCAAGGCCCCAGCAATTTATTCCCTCGCTTTCATCAGTATTCTGGAGTAAATCCCATCCGGTGCATGAGACCTATCGACCTTAATATCTTTTAAAAGACCCAATACCTCCTCCTTTTCATTGTCAACATGACCCAGATTGTCCACTATCCCTGCCCAAGAATCATCTTCTAAAGTTCTTTTCTTTGGTGAACACTGATGCAAAGTACTCATTTGATACCTCGCCCATTCAGACTATAAGACATAGGAGCAGAATTAGGTCACTCAGCCCATTGAGTTTGCTCTGCCATTCAATCATGGCTGATATTTTTCTCATCCCCATTCTCCAGCCTTCGCCGCATAACCCCCGATCCCCTTATTGTTCAAAAACCTATTTATCTCTGTCTTAAAGGCACTTGATTTGGCCTCAACAGTCTTGTGCGGCAAAGTGCTCCACAGATTCACCACCCTCTGGCTAAAGAAATTCCTCCTCATCTGTTTTAAAGGATCGTCCCTTTGGTCTGAGATGGTGTCCTCTGGTTCTAGTTTTTCTGACAAGTGGAAACATCCTCTCCATATCCATTTCCTCTGGCGCAACACAGATTCCCCCCACTATCCTTAAATGGTCCAATCCTTTACCTGGCCACCCTCTTTTTACATATGAATAAAAGCTATGGGATTCACCTTAATCCTACTTGCCAAGGACTTTTCAAAACCCCTCCTACCCCTCCAAACTTCCCACTTAAGTAACTTCTTACTTTCTTTATACTCAAGCGTTTTTATTGTCCCCACCCTTCTAGGGCCTCTTAAGGATCTACAAGGTCATCTTTGTGCGGATCCACAGGAGATGGGTGAGATCCTAAATGAATATTTCTCATCGGTATTTACTGTTGAGAAAGGCATGGATGTGAGGGAACTTGGGGAAATAAATATTGATGCCTTGAGGAGTGTATATATTACAGAGGTGGTAGTGCTGGAAATCTTGAAGCGCATCAAGGTAGATAAATCTCCGGGACCTGATGACCCCAATTGGGCTTATAGAATTAGTAGAGGCGCTGGAGACGATGCAATCGGTCAAGGCCCTGGGACTGGACAAGTACCCGGTGGAATTTTACAAGAAGTTCTCAGGGGTGTTGGGACCGCTGTTGGCAAGAGCCTTCAATGAAGCAAAGGAGTTGGGAGTGCTCCCCCTGACGTCACAGGCGTCGATCTCTCTCAGTTTAAAGCGGGGTAAGGACCCGGAAACTGTGGGTCATACAGACCGATCTCTCTGTTAAATGTAGATGCCAAACTACGGCCGAAGATCCTGGCCACGAGGATTGAAGACTGCGCCCCAGGGGTAAAAGGGGAGGACAAGATGGGGTTTGCTAAGGGGCAGCATTTGGCGACCAACATTAGGAGGTTACTTAATGTAAATGTGATGCCTCCAGAGGGGCGCGAGGTTGAGGTGGTGGTGGCCATAGATGCAGAGAAGGCCCTTGATCGGGTGGAGTGGGAGGTCCTGTGGTGTTTGGGTTTGGGCACAGCTTTGTGGACTGGGTCCAGTTGCTATATCAGACACCGGTGGCGAGTGCACGGACGAATCGAGTGAGATCAGACCATTTCAGGTTATACTGGGGGACGAGGCAAGGGGTTCCTATTTTCCCCACTGCTGTTTGCCTTGGCTATAGAGCGTTGGCAAGGCATTAAATATGTCGAGGGTCTAGCAGGGGATAGTGTGGGGGAGAGCACAGGGTCTCGCTTTACCCGAACAATCTACTTTTGTATATATCGGACCTGAACAAAGAACAAAAAAAGTACAGCACAGGAACAGGCCCTTCGGCCCTCCAAGCCTGTGCCGACCATGCTGCCCGTCTAAACTAAAATCTTCTACACTTCCTGGGTTCGTATCCCTCTATTCCCATCCTATTCATTTATTGGTCAAGGTGCCCCTTAAACGTCACTATTGTCCCTGCTTCCACCACCTCCTCCGGCTGCGAGTTCCAGGCACCCACTACCCTCTGTGTAAAAAAACTTGCCTTGTACATCTCCTCTAAACCTTGCCCCTCGCACCTTAAACCTATGCCCCCTAGTAATTGACCCCTCTACCCTGGGAAAAAGCCTCTGACTATCCACTCTGTCTATGCCCCTCATAATTTTGTAGACCTCTATCAGGTCGCCTCTCAACCTCCATCGTTCCAGTGAGAACAAACCGAGTTTATTCAACCGCTCCTCATAGCTAATGCCCTCCATACCAGGCAACATCCTGGTAAATCTCTTCTGCACCCTCTCTAAAGCCTCCACATCCTACTGGTAGTGTGGTGACCAGAATTGAATACTATACTCAAAGTGTGGCATAACTAAGGTTCTATACAGCTGCACCTGCCACACCGAGGGTACAGGATAAGGTGGTGTCAAGGACAGGAGTAGGAGAGTGGAAGGTCTCAGAGATCTATAACGAGCTGATGGAGTGGGAGGGGGCCGCAATATGGGAGACGAAGAGAAAGTGGGAAGAGCTTGAGGGAGGGAGGGAGGGGGTGGGGTGGTTGGAGGCCGGATTATGGGAGCAGGCCCTGAGGAGAGTTAATGTATCCTCGCTGTGCGCCATGCTCAGCCTGATACCCATGTTATGCTCCTCGTGCTCGATGTGGGAGTTCAGGGACGCGGCCGATGCTTCTGACTCCTTCATGTGCAGGAAGTGTGTCCAGCTGCAGCTCCTGTTAGACCGCATGACGGCTCTGGAGCTGCGGATGGACTCACTTTGGAGCATCCGCGATGCTGAGGAGGTTGTGGATAGCACGTTCAGTGAGGTGGTCACACTGCAGATTAGGGTTGGTGAGGGAGACAGTGAATGGGTGACCAAAAGGCAGAGAAAGAGCAGGAAGGCAGTGCAGGTGTCCCCTGCGGTCATCTCCCTCCAAAACAGGTATACCGTTTTGGATACTGTTACATAGAACATAGAACAATACAGCGCAGTACAGGCCCTTCGGCCCACGATGTGGGAGATGACTCACCAGTGGAAGGCAGTAGTAGCCAGGCTCATGGCACTGTGGCTGGTCCTGCTGCACAGAAGGGCATGGAAAAGACTAGCAGGGCTATAGTCATAGGGGATTCAATCGTAAGGGGAGTAGACAGGCGTTTCGGTGGTCGAAAACGAGACTCCCGAATGGTATGGTGCCTCCCGGGTGCATGGGTCAGGGATGTCTCAGATCGGCTGCAGGACATACTGAAGGGGGAGGGTGAACAGCCAGTTGTCGTGGTGCATATAGGCACCAACGATATAGGTAAAAAACAGGATGAGGTCCTACAATCAGAATTTAGGGAGTTAGGAGATAAGTTAAAAAGTAGGACCTCAAAGGTAGTAATCTCAGGATTACTACCAGTGCCACGAGACAGTCAGAGTAGAAATTCAAGAATAGTCAGAATGAATACGTGGCTTGAGAGATGGTGCAGGAGGGAAGGGTTCAGATATTTGGGACATTGGAACCGGTTCTGGGGGCGGTGGGACCATTACAAATCGGATGGTCTACACCTGGGCAGGACTGGAACCAATGTCCTAGGGGGTGCTTTTGCTAACACTGTTGGGGTGGTTTTAAACTAATGTGGCAGGGGGATGGGAACCAGATTAGGAAGTTAGAGGTCAGTAAAGAGGCAGCAACTAAAGCCAGTAAGGTACTAGATAATAAACTCAATGTGACTAAGGGGAAGAGTAGACAGGGAAGAGATGATGAACGCAAAGGGACAGGTGGTCTGAGGTGCATTTGTTTCAATGCGAGAAGTGTAGCAGGTAAGGCAGATGAACTAAGGGCTTGGATTAGTACCTGGGAATATGATGTTATTGGTATTATGGAGACTTGGTTGAGGGAAGGGCAAGACTGGCAACTAAATATCCCAGGGTATAGATGCTTCAGGAGGGACAGAGAGGGAGGTAAAAGGGATGGAGGAGTTGCATTACTGGTCAGAGATGATATCACAGCTATGATTAAGGAGGGCACGATGGAGGATTCGAGCAGTGAGGCAATATGGGTAGGGCTAAGAAATAGGAAGGGTGCACTAACATTGTTTGGACTTCACTACAGGCCTCCCAAAAGCGAGCGTGAAGTAGAGGTACAACTATGTAGACAGATTATAGAAAAATGTAGGAGAAATAGGGTGGTCGTGATGGGAGATTTTAATTTCCCCAACATTGAATGGGACTCATGGAGTGTTGGAGGTGGAGATGGAGCAGAATTTGTAAGGAGCATCCAGGTGAGTTTTTTAGAGCAGTATGTAAATAGTCCAACTTGGGAAGGTGCCATACTGGACCTGGTATTGGGGAATGATCCCGGCCAGGTGGTTAAAGTTTCAGTCGGTGATTACTTTGGGAATAGCGATCACAATTCCTTAAGTTTTAGAATACTCATGGACAAAGGCGAGAGTGGTCCTAAAGAAAGAGTGCTAAATTGGGGAAAGGCCAAGTATAACAAAATTCGGCAGGAGCTAGGGAATGTGGATTGGGAGCAGCTCTTTAAGGGTAAATCCACATTTGAAATGTGGGAGTCTTTTAAGGAAAGGTTGATTAGAGTGCAGGACAGACATGTCCCTGTGAAAATGAGGGATAGAAATGGCAAGATTAGGGAACCATGGATGACGGGTGGAATTGTGAGACTAGCTAAGATGAAAAAGGAAGTATACATAAGACCTAGGCGACTTAAATCTGATGAAGCTTTGGAGGAATATCGGGAAAGTAGGACAAATCTCAAACGCGCAATAAAGAGGGCTAGAAGGGGTCATGAAATATCTTTGGCTAACAGGGTTAAGGAAAATCCCAAAGTCTTTTATTTGTATAGAAGGTGCAAGAGGGTAACTAGAGAAAGGATTAGACAAAAGAGGGAATTTATGCGTGGAGTCAGAGGAAATGGGCGAGCTTCTTAATGAGTACTTTGCATCGGTATCCACCAAGGAGAGGGACATGACGGATGTTGAGGCTAAGGATGGATGTTTAAATGCTCTAGGTCAAGTCGGCATAAGGGAGGGGGAAGTTTTGGATATTCTAAAAGACATTAAGGTGGACAAGTCCCCAGGTCCGGATGGGATCTATCCCAGGTTTCTGAGGGAAGCAACGGAAGAAATAGCTGGGGCCTTAACAGATATCTTTGCAGCATACTTGAGCACGGGTGAGGTCCCGGAGGACTGGAGAATTGCTAATGTTGTCCCTTTGTTTAAGAAGGGTAGCAGGGATAATCCAGGGAATTATAGACCTGTGAGCTTGACGTCAGTGGTAGGCAAACTGTTGGAGAAGATACTGAGGGATAGGATCCATTCACATTTGGAAGAAAATCGACTTATCAGTGATAGGCAGCATGGTTTTGTGCAGGGAAGGTCATGTCTTACAAACTTAATAGAATTCTTTGAGGAAGTGACAACATTAATTGATGAGGGAAGGGCTCTAGATGTCATATACATGGACTTTAGTAAGGCGTTTGATAACATTTCCCATGGCAGGTTGATGGAAAAAGTGAAGTTGTATGGGGTTCAGGGTGTATTAGCTAGATGGATAAAGAGCGAGCTGGGCAACAGGAGACAGAGAGTAGTGGTGGAAGGGAGTGTCTCAAAACGGAGAAAGGTGACTAGTGGTGTTCCACAGTGATCCGTGCTCGGACCACTGTTGTTTGTGATATACATAAATGATCTGGACGAAGGTATAGGTGGTTTGATCAGCAAGTTTGCAGATGATACTAAGATTGGTGGAGTTGCAGATAGCGAGGAGGACTGTCAGTGAATACAGCAAAATATAAATAGATTGGAGAGTTGGGCAGAAAAATGGCAGATGGAGTTCAATCCAGGCAAATGCGAGGTGATGCATTTTGGAAGATCTAATTCAAGAGTGGTCTATACAGTCAATGGAAGAGTCCTGGGGAACATTGATGTACAGAGAGATCTGGGAGTTCAGGTCCATTGTACCCTGAAGGTGGCAACGCAGGTCGATAAGAGTGGTCAAGGCGGCATACAGCATGTTTGCCTTCATCGGACGGGGTATTGGGTACAAGAGTCAGCAGGTAATGTTACAGCTGTATAGGACTTTGGTTAGGCCACATTTGGAATACTGCGTGCAGTTCTGGTCGCCACATTACCAGAAGGATGTGGATGCTTTAGAGAGGGTGCAAAGGAGGTTCACCAGGATGTTGCCTGGTATGGAGGGTGCTAGCTATGAAGAAAGGTTGAGTAGATTAGGATGTTTTCGTTGGAAAGACGGAGGTTGAGGGGGGACCTGATTGAGGTCTACAAAATTATGAGAGGTATGGACAGGGTGGGGGTGTCAATTACAAGGTGTCACGATTTCAAGGTGAGAGGGGGAAAGTTTAAGGGAGATGTGCGTGGAAAGTTTATTACGCAGAGGGTGTTGGGTGCCTTGAACGCTTTGCCAGTGGAGGTGGTAGAGGCAGGCACAATAGCATCATTTAAGATGCATCTGGACAGATATATGAACGGGCGGGGAACAGAGGGAAGTAGATCCTTGGAAAATCGGTGACAGGTTTAGATAAAGGATCTGGATCGGCACAGGCTGGGAGGGCCGAAGGGCCTGTTCCTGTGCTGTAATTTTCTTTGTTTGTCCTTTGTTTGATTCAACTTAAGGTGGTTCACAGGGTGCACATGACTGCGGCCCGGATGCGCAGGTTCTTCAAGGAGGTGGGGGTAGGTGTGGTCGCTGTGCGGGGGGTCCTGCGAACCACATCCATACGTTTTGGGCAGGCCCAAGGCGGAGGGGTTTCTGGCAGGGGTTTGCTGATGTCATAGCAGAGGTCTTAAAAGTGAGGGTGGTTCCGAGTGCAGAGGTGGCGATCTTTGGTGTGTTGGAACACCCGGGAGCCCAGGCGGTGAGGGAGGCAGACGTTCTGGCCTTTGCCTTCCTGGTGGCCCGGAGACGGATCTTACTAGGATGGAGGGACTCGAAGTCCCCAAGGCGGGCACATGGGTTAGTGACATGGCGGGGTTTCTCAGACTCGAGAAAATTAAATTTGCCTTGAGTGGTTCGTTGCAGGGGTCTGCTCGGAGGTGGCAGCCGTTCATCCGACTACTTCGAGAAAAATTAAGCTGGCAGCTTGAGGGAGGGAGAGGAGAAAGGGGAGGCAGAGGAGAAATGTGTACCGTTAGGTGGTTGGGAAGGTGGCACTGTTTATGTAGGTCATGTTGGCTGGGATATGTGCTTGTTGTTATAGTGTTTTGTTTTTGTTTAAATTTGATGTTTAAAATTGTTAAAATTATGTCTCAATAAAATATTTTCAAAAAAAAAAAAGAAGCATGAGCCCATCCTTCTCTTTGGTATCAAACAAAGCATTGCCTGTTTGTTTTCAGTGTATATCCACAATCACAAACACTTACCCATTTTGCCCTCCAGAGCCTGTACTTTCAGCTCCATTTCCGCTCGGGTCTTCTCACTTTTTTGTAATTTTTGCAGCAAACTTCCCACATCCACCATGGCTCCATTATAGACAATCAAGTTACTGCTTTCTGCCCCGTTGCTGGATTCTGGTTTCACTGTTAAACTAGGCAACAAGAGTTTGTTTCCTACAACAAATACATAAAGAGGCAGATCATCTCTAGGACCTGGCTTCAAATTTGTTGCTACTTTTATGGGAAATAAACTTGAGCAGTTATTCTGTATCTAACCCCGTGCTGTACCTGGCCTGGGAGTGTTTGATGAGGACAGTGCAGAGGTAGCTTTACTCTGTATCTAACCCCATGTTGCAACTGTCCTGGGAGTGTTTGATGGGGCACAGTGTAGAGAGAGTTTTACTCTGTATCTAACTATGTGCAGTACCTGTCCTGGGAGTATTTGATGGGGACAGTGCAGAAGGAGCTTTACTCTGTATCTAACCCTGTGTTGCACCTGTTCTCGGAGTGTTTGATGGGGACAGTGTAGAGGGAGCTTTACTCTGTATCGAACCCCATGATCTATCTTCCCTGGGAGTATTTGATGGGACAGCGAATGAGCTCTACTCTGTAACTAACCAATGTTCAGGTAGAAGTGTAGCTATGGTATTTTTGTGCTAACAAATTATAAAATTTGTTCGAAGTGATTCCAAGTTTAAAAACAGATTAAACGAACAATATTGATGAATCCTAGGCTAATATTTTAATCTTAGAAACCAAGGTTGGAAGTCAATACCCAGTGCAAGACATCAAAGAAATGCAAAAAATCGAAGAGGACACCTTTTTTCTGGTTTAAAAGCTTGTAGATTGCAAAGAGCAAAGGAAGTGGCAAAAATTGAGTAATTTTGCATGTAGGTTTCCACATCTTTATCCTGTTTCTCTTATTTTAAATATACAAGAGCTTTCAAAAAAACAAAGGGATTAATCCCTAAAGCGTTTGCGCAAATTATTTGGATCTGCAAAATATATCAGCCAATACTACTACTAATAACTAGGACACATGTTCCTGAAAACCCAAGTGTTAAATAAAATTAGCATGTACCATTTAGTTATTCAATATAGTTAGCATTTGCCAGACCCTTATGCTGGTCACCGACATGCCTCAATGTATGTATTGTGGAGTTATTGTTCAAAGTCCTAACTCTCCAACTGATTTGGGGGATTGGTTTTACAGACCTAAGAATTGGATAACCTTGAGTTAATTATGGTTTTGAAATAATGGTAACAGGTAAAAGTGTAAAATACAACTTTGTGGAAATGATACCAAGACAGACCTGAACAGGCTCTGGTAGCTACCTTTTTTCCAGATTTGTTTCTTGAAAGTTAAGAAGAATGTCACTTAAAGGTATTCAGTTGGTGGTTTTAATCTTTCAAAGCTATAGTGCTAGATGAACTGACTGATAAGCTGTTGGGGAGTACTAATTTCTGTAACTGATTCTATTCAGAAGTGAACTGTTGAGTCCGACAGTATCAATGTTAGAAACTACGAAAGAGAAAATGCTGGAAAATCTCAGTAGGTCAGGCAGCATCTGTAGGGAGAGAAAAGAGCTAACGTTTCGAGTCCATTGACTCTTTGTCAAAGCTGAGAAAGAAGCTTTGTCAAAGAGTCATCGGACTCTAAACGTTAGCTTTTTTCTCTCCCTACAGATGCTGCCAGACTTGCTGAGATTTTCCAGCATTTTCTCTTTCGTTTCAGATTCCAGCATCCGCAGTAATTTGCTTTAATCCAATGTTATTAACTATCTATCGATATAGCATAGATATGCACTAGAAATCGATCTATAAGCCCAGAGACAATAAATGGGTCCTGTTCATCCAGGGAACACTATTCCCATATTACTATAGGCACAAGAGCACAAGGAAAAGTATCTTGAGAAGTCTAATTAAGAACGAGTTCCAGAATTCTTAGTCTAGAATAGTTAGAGGAGGTGCAGTACCCAACAAATGATCCGATTCCATCTCACACTCTGTCGCTTTTACTTCATCTTTTGAGCCATCGGTTAGTTTCCTGTACAGGCAGGAGTCTCGCAGCACCACTTTACTGATTAACTTCTTAACCTGCAAATAAAAATTAAAAACACAAGATTACTACAGATAAACTTGTCATTCTTCCCTTCCTTACTTTTGAAGGTCTTGATTCTTGCAGAGTTGATGCCCCACTGGCAGCTTGTCTCTACCTCACCTTATCCTACTGTTCAGAAATGAACCTAGATAGGGAATGTCAGCAGGTTAATTCATCTGTTTCTCATGCTATAGCAGTGCAGCACAAATTACTGCACAGCAATTAGGAGCGGCTGAATTTTTCCGCTCCAACTCAATGAGAGAGGTCAAACATCGCCCGGCTATGATCAGCTAACCAAGGAAAGACTTGCAAAAGAGGCAGGAATCTCCTGGCTTTAAGACTTGGCTAGATATTGACCTCACTAGTGGAGAAACTGAGGGAGTACAAAATTACCGATCAGAACCTTTGGAACGGGTGCAGAGGAGATTTACCAGGATGTTGCCTGGTATGGAGGGAAAATCTTATGAGGAAAGGCTGATGAACTTGAGGTTGTTTTCGTTCGAGAGAAGGTTAAGAGGAGACTTAATAGAGGCATACAAAATGATCAGGGGGTTAGATAGGGTGGACAGTGAGAGCCTTCTCCCGCGGATGGAAATGGCTAGCACGAGGGGACATAGCCTTAAACTGAGGGGTAATAGATATAGGAGAGAGGTCAGAAGTAGGTTCTTTACGCAAAGAGTGGTGAGGCCATGGAATGCCCTACCTGCAACAGTAGTGAACTCGCCAACATTGAGGGCATTTACAATGAAATGAAATGAAATGAAAATCGCTTATTGTCTCAAGTAGGCTTCAAATGAAGTTACTGTGAAAAGCCTCTAGTCGCCACATTCCGGCGCCTGTTCGGGGAGGCTGTTACGGGAATCGAACCGTGCTGCTGGCCTGCCTGGGTCTGCTTTCAAAGCCAGCGATTTAGCCCTGTGCTAAACAGCCCCTGTTTATTGGATAAGCATATGGATGATAATGGCATAGTGTAGTTTAGATGGCTTTAGTTTTTTTGACTTCCCATGTCGGTGCAACATCGTGGGCCGAAGGGCCTGTACTGCACTGTATCGTTCTATGTTCTAACCGCAGTTACTGGACAGCAGGAACAGGAACCACAATGTTTTTCTTTCCTTGGTAGAGAGGTATGATAGTTTATGACTGTAAACATTTATACAATGAATGTCAAAGAACAATATTTCTCCAAGGGAACATAAAATTGTTGTTGATAGTGAGGAGGATGATCTCAGGCAACAGTGTGATATTGATTAGCTGATAAATTAGGCAGAACAATGGCAGGTGGAATATAATCCTGATAAGTGTGAGGTGATGTATTTCGGGAGGTCTAATAAAGGTAGGATATACACAATTAAAGGTAGTACTGAGGAATAAAGGGACCTTGGCATACAAGTCCATGGATCCTTGGAAGGTGGCAGCACAGATTGATAGGATGGTGAAGGCATCAATAACCAGGGCATAGAATATAGAACAAAGAAACGTCCAGCACAGGAACAGGTCCTTCAGCCCTCCAAGTCTGTGCCAACCATGCTGCCTGTCTAAACTAAAATCTTCTGCACTTCCGGGGTCCGTATCCCTCTATTCCCATCAGAGGAGCGGGGAAGACTACGTCCAACTTTATAAAAACATTGGTGGGACCACAGATGGAATATTGTGTGCAGTTCTCGTTGCCACACCATCAGAAGGATTTGATTGCACTCGAGGGAATGCAGAGGAGATTCACCAGGATTTTGCCTGGGATGGAAATTTGCAGCTATGAGGAGAGACTGGATAAACTGGGTTTGTTGTCCTGGAGCAGAGGAGGCCAAGTGAGAATCTGATAGAGGTGTACAAAATTATGAGGCGCGTAGATCATAGCAATCTTTTCCCCATGGCAGAGGTGTCTAAGATCAGAGGTTTAAGGTGAGGAGCAAGTGGTTTCGTGGAGACCCGAGAAAACATTCTTTCATTCAGAGGGTGGCGGGAAAATGGAATGCGCTACCTGAGTGTGTGGCGGGGGAAGGTACTCTCGCAGCATTTAAGAAGCATCTCGACGAACACTAAATCGCCACAGCATAGGAGGCTATGGACCAAGCGCTGGTAAATGGGATGAGTATAGATTAATATTTGATGGGTCGGCATAGATATGGCGGGCCAAAGGTCCTGTTTCTGAGCTGTTTAACTCTGAATATTTGGAATTTCGGTTGCCTTTTATTAGTTGGCTCTGAATTTAAAGTTCATAGAATTTACAGTGCAGGAGGCCATTCGGCCCATCGAGTCTGTGCCAGCCCTTACAAAGAGCACCCTACTGAAGCCCACGTATCCACCCTATCCCCGCAAACCCCACCGAACATTTTTTAGACACCAAGGGCAATTTAGCATGGCCAATCCACCTAACCCGCACATCTTTGGACTGTGGGAGGAAACCCACGCAGACATGGGGAGAACATGCAGACTCCGCACCAGACAGTGACCCAGCCGGGAATCGAACCTGGTACCCTGGAGCTGTGAAGCAACGGTGCTAACCACGATGCTACCGTGCTACCCTTTCAGAAATAAACTTCCATCAGAAGTTTATTCATGTTTTTGTTTACTTGGCTCAGATTCATTCTAATTTACTGTGGACTTTGTTAGTGGTGGTAAGCACTACACCATTTGTGGATATGTTCCCTGGGCTGTGATAAGTGTTTTTAAGAATTAAAGTTTAACTGTAGAAAATGGGATAAATAAAATTCAAACAAGCTTGGAACCCAATATACTTAAAATGTGATGAGCTTTGCGTCCTCACTCTCCACTGGAGCAGTACCGGATGATTGGAGGGAGGTGAATGTTGTTCCCCTCTTCAAGAAAGGGAATAGGGACATCCCTGGGAATTACAGACTTACGTCTGTGGTGAGCAAAATATTAGAAAGGATTCTGAAAGATAGGATTTATGATTATTTCAAAAAACAGTTTGATTAAAGCTTTGTGAGGGGCAGGTCATGCCTCACAAGCCTCATTGAATTCTTTGAGGATGTGACAAGACACATTGATGAAGGTCGGGCAGTGGATGTGCTGTATATGGATTTCAGGAAGGCATTTGATAAGGTTCCCCATGGTAGGCTCATTCAGAAAGTTAGGGGGCATGAGATTTGGGGAAATTTGGCTGTCTGGATACAGAATTGGCTGGCCGAAAGGAGACAGCGAGTGGTAGTGGATGGAAAGTATTGTCTGGAGGTGGGTGACCAGTGGCGTCCCGCAAGGATCTGTTCTGGGACCTCTGCTCTTTGTGGTTTTTATAAATGACTTGGATGAAGAAGTGGAAGGGTGGGTTAGTAAGTTTGCCGATGACACAAAGGTTGGTGGAGTTGTAGATAGTGCCGAGGGCTGTTGCAGGTTACAACAGGACATTGACAGGGTGCAGAGCTGGGCTGAGAAGTGGCAGATGGAGTTCAACCTCGATAAATGTGAAGTGATTCTTGTTGGAAGGTCGAATTTTAATGCTGAATACAGGATTAAAGGCAGGATTCTTGGAAGTCTGAAGGAACAGAGGGATATTGGGCTCCACGTACATAGATCCCGCAAAGTTGCCACCCAGGTTGATAGGGCTGTTAAGGTGGCGTATGATGTGTTGGCTTTCAATAACAGGGGGATTGAGTTCAAGAGCCGCAAGGTTTTGCTGCAGCTTAATAAAACCCTGGTTAGAGCGCACTTGGAATATTGTGTCCAGTTCTGGTCGCCTCATTATAGGAAGGATGTGGATGCTTTGGAGGGGGTGCAGAGGGGATTTACCAGGATGCTGCCTGGACTGGAGGGCATGTCTTATGAAGAAATGATGTGGAGATGCCGGCGTTGGACTGGGGTGAGCACAGTAAGAAGTTTTATAACACCAGGTTAAAGTCCAACAGGTTTGTTTCGATGTCACTAGCTTTCAGAGCGCTGCTCCTTCCTCAGGTGAATGAAGAGGTCTGTTCCAGAAACACATATATAGACAAATTCAAAGATGCCAAACAATGCTTGGAATGCGTTAACCTGGGGTTACCCCATCTCTGGATCTGTAAAGATTTAATCACCTGCTAATGCTCGCATTCCAAGCATTGTTTGGCATCTTTGAATTTGTCTATATATGTGTTTCTGGAACAGACCTCTTCATTCACCTGAGGAAGGAGCAGCGCTCAGAAAGCTAGTGACATCGAAACAAACCTGTTGGACTTTAACCTGGTGTTATAAAACTTCTTATTATGAAGAAAGGTTGAGGGAGCTACGGCTTTTCATACTGGAGCGAAGAAGGAAGAGAGGTGACATGATAGAGGTGTACAAGGTGATGAGAGGCAGGGCTAGAGTGCAGAGCCAGAGACTTTTCCCGAGGGCGGAAATGGCTGTCATGAGGGGACATAATTTTAAGGTGATTGGAGGAAGGTATAGGGGAGATGTCAGAGGTAGGTTCTTTACACAGAGTGGTGGGGGCATGGAATGCTCTGCCAGCGGAGGTGGTGGAGTCAGAGTCATTAGGGACATTTAAGTGACTCTTGGACAGGCACATGGACAGCAGTAAATTGAAAGGGTGTAGGTTAGGATGATCTTAGATTAGGATAAATGGCCAACATTGTGGGCCGAAGGGCCTTTACTGTTCTATGTTGTCTTAAGAGGCTGACAGTTATAAAGTCAAGGTAATTAAAATGCTGGGCTTTAGAGATTTGCAGAACACGTATAGAAATCTACAGGCCACGTCATCCACAGTCAAGGCAGGATAAATGAAAGCTTTACCTCAGAGAATAGTTGGAGTGGAGGAGAATTCTCCTGAGGACTGTGGCACACTTATACTTCCTACAGAAGTAAATAACTTTAAGGTTAATGGAACATCTAAGAAAACTTTGGGGGACGAAGGAAACCCGAGTGCATAACACTGGTAGTTATAAAGCACTCAATTAAGTTAACATACGTTAAAGTTGGTTTCGCTTAGTGAAATCTTGTGACAAAGTTCTATTGGTTAAAACAAGATGCTCAGATTTATTTTTAAATGTTAATGGTCCCCAACAGGGGCGTAACAATACTGAAAACACAGTACATAATAAATAGAAGAGGTACTCTACCTGTGCACGTGAAAGATGGAGTCCGAGAGTGTAGATGATTTCTTCAAGATCTTTCTCAAGCAGAAAACCACAGTAACTTTGATCAAAATAAACAAAGGCGAGAAGAAGATCCTTGTTGTGTGTGAATAGCTGTTTCTTTTCCTTGAGTCAAGACAAGTACAGTCAGCTTTTGTATAATAATAATAAATCTTTATTAGTGTCACAAGTGGGCTTATATTAACACTGCAATGAAGTTACTATGAAAATCCCCTCATCGCCACATTCCGGCGCCTATTTGGGTACATGGAGGGAGAATTCAGAATGTCCAATCCACCTAACACGCACGTCTTTTGGGACTTGTGGGACGAAACCGGAGCACCCAGAGGAAACCCAGGGAGAACGCGCAGACTCTGCACAAACAGTGACCCAAGTCGGGAATCAAACCCAGGTCCCTGGCGCTGTGAAGCAACAGTGCTAACCACTGTGCTACCATGCCACCCAGTGACCCTGGAAAATGTGCTTATTTTTGTCCTGCATTGAACCCATCATGCCCAGGGAAGGCATGTTCTATTCATAACTTTAGCATGGACTCTGGTCATGAATAATTGCTCAGGAATGTCTTTTATTGAAAACAAAGACACTGCCAAAACTGTTTAAGATGGATACCAAGGTCAAGTGATTTTATTTTACGGCAATTTATGTCTCAAGTCTCCAGAAAGTTCCTGAATGAGTATCTGTGGTAAAGGCACCGTGACAGACCTCTTTGGAATTCATACATGCCATTGTTTGTAATTTATTCCTAACTCAGAATTAATGGACTCCAGGCTCCCCACCAAGCTGACAATTTTCAAGCTGAAAAAGAAAGCTGAAGAGATCAGTTACTGAGTAAGTTCAAGCGGTTGCTATCTATTCCCAATTGACTTTCAAATAATTCTGTAAGGACGATGTCAGTATTGGTCATGTGACTGGCACTAGCCTGAGATAGTTAGCTTATTATCTGAAGGTCTAGAAAGACTTGGGGCAGTCAAATGGCAAACCGACAAGCTATAGAACAGTAACATTTAAAGGCAGGATCATTCTTGCCTCCAAGAACAGAAGGTTGTAAAATCTCAAATGCCTCCCAGCCTGATTCATAAGTCCAAGTCTACCTGTAGAGAAAATGGACATTCTGATATTAAAATCACAAGTGCCTAACCTCAGGACCTCTGAGAGAATGCTGCAACAATCCTAATTTCTGATCTCGCGGTTTAACTTAATCTAAACTCCAAGTCAAGAGTGGAGATGACGCTTTTCTTTACTGGGACCAAAATGACTGCTCTACTCCAATGAGCCAAACACATGGATGATAAACTATTGTTTTGTTTAAAACCCACAAAAGTACACTGTTCACTTCAACTTTACTTTTTTCCCTCAAGTGTGTGTGTGAAACCTCGTGTTTAAATTTTGGGGATTAATGCATGAATAAATAATCTTCTCTTTCAACCCATGAAAGCCTGCTGCTGATAGTGAAACTGACTATGCACTCAGAAGGGTTCGGGGGCACATGCACATCTTTACTTCCAAAACCACAGAGATTATAGGCTGTAAGGGAAAGGATGCAAGGGTTTCAGTTCTCTCCTGATCCTGTCCGTAACAAATCCTTTGCCTGTATTGTCACTGAGATTATTCAATGTACTGGTACAATCATATAGTCATGCCCAGGAAAGGCATGTCATATTCATAATTTGTAAAACTAACTGTACTTAGTGTGGAATTTTATGGAACAGACTTATCTTTTTCAAACCGACAAGGACGGGCTGAAAAAAAGTGTCACTTGTCACCTGTCCGTTGGTTCAATAACTGCCCCACTGTCTCAAAAGGACACACATCAGACTTAAGGTGTCACTACCCAGCTTCTGAAATAATCTAGAAAGATATTTCCTGACTTGAATAAGTAATTCAGAAAACAAGAGTGAATGTCCCAAACCCCCAGGGCCCCCATGTCTGAACAGAAACACAAGTCGGGACTTTACAACCTAAGCACAGCACAATATTTGGAAAAAGGAACTGAGAGAAACTACATAGTAAGGCAGCAGTGTTGGTCTGCCTACTTAAATCTTTAAGTGCTGTCTGCAAAACAACTCAACAACTTCAGAAACTGCCGTAACAGAAACGGTAGCAACACCTATAACTTAAGAACTGGAGACTGTGACTTCATAAGATCTCCAAGCTGGTTCCTTTTCGAATCCATAAATACAAAAAAACGATCTCCTACCAACAAGAGTACAGGTAACTAACTCCATGAGCTGAAGACAGTCTATCCCTTCCAGGGAATCCTGCAACAGTCCTCAGTATGCGAATTCAGCTACTGAATCACCTAACTATACGCCAGTAAAAACCTAGTCTTCTTTAGGGGTGCGCCAGTGTTTTCCGAGATGGGTCAATCAATTTCATTATGAACCGACCCTTTGTTTAGATCTAGAAAAAGCACACAACTCTCAACTATATTTTCCTTGAGAGAGAGAGTATGGATGTGTGCGAGAGTGAGAGAGAGCAAATCTGTGTGTCAGAGCTCTTTTGCATGAAAGTGGGTGAGTGATATAGCATTATATTTTCTGGGTGAATGCATGAATAAATAATTCTCTTCATTTAAAAGCACAAAAGGCTTGCAGCTGGTTGCTCAAATTGTCCTCCGACTCAGGGATTAAGAAATATGCACACCTATCTTTTCAAAATCACACTGATCACAGACAGTAAGGGAGCAGGGGTTTCAATTGTTTCACAACCCCATCTGTAACACAACTCTTAAACCAGTTATACTTCACCTGCATTTGCCAATTCACCATTATCTCCCCTAGCACCATGATCATGAATGGCACAAATTTACCCATTCAAGCTTTTAAGAGTTCAAAATACTCTTCCAGACACAACTTTCATAAGAACATAAGAACTAGGAGCAGGAGTAGGCCATCGGATCGGGCCCTTCGAGCCTGCTCCGCCAATCAATGAGATCATGGCTGATCTTTTGTGGACTCAGCTGCACTTTCCCGCCCGAACACCATTAACCTTTATTCTTCAAAAAATGATCTATCTTTATCTTGAAAACATTTAATGAAGGAGCCCCAACTGCTTCACTGGGCAGGGAATTCCGTAGATTCACAACCCTTTGGTTGAAGAAGTTCCTCCTAAGCTCAGTCCTAAAGCTACTTCCCCTTATTTTGAGGCTATGCCCCCTAGTTCTGTTTTCACCTGCCAGTCGAAACAACCTACCTGCATCTATTCTACCTAATCCCTTCAGAATTTTATATGTTTCTATAATGTCCCCTGCATCCTTCTAAATTCCAACGAGTACAGTCCCAGTCTATTCAACCTCTCCTTGTGTAATCCAACCCCCTCAACTCTGGAATTAACCGAGTGAATCTCCTCTGCACACCCTCCAGCGCCAGTACGTCCTTTCTCAGGTAAGGATACCAAAACTGAACACAATACTCCAGGTGTGGCCTCACTAACACCTTATACAGTTGCAGCATAACCTTCCTAGTCTTAAACTCTATCCCTCTAGCAATGAAGGATAAAACTCCATTTGCCTTCTTAATCACCTGTTGCACCTGCAAACCAACTTTTTGTGACTCATGAACTAGGACACACAGGTCCCTCTGCACAACAGCATGTTTTAATACTGTATCATTTAAATAATAATCCATTTTGCTGTTATTCCTACCAAAATGGATAACCTCACATTTTTCAACATTGTATTCCATCTGCCAGACTCTAGCCCATTCACTTAAACTATCCAAATCCCTCTGCAGACTCCCAGTATCCTCTGCACTTTTGGCTTTACCATTCATCTTAGTGTCGTCTGCAAACCTGGACACATTGCACTTGGTCCCCAACTCCAAATCATCTGTAAACAATTGTGGGCCTAACACTGATCCCTGAGGATACTGAGGACCACTCGCTACTGATTGCCAACCAGAGAAACACCCATTAATCCCTACTCTTTGCTTTCTATTAATTAACCAATCCTCTATCCATGCTACTACTTTACCCTCAACGCCATGCATCTTTATTTTATACAGCAACCTTTTGTGTGGTGTCAAAAACTTTCTGGAAATCCAGATATACCAAAATCTGTAATCGCCCCGACGGGTGTTTTTCTTAGTCCACGTGTAGAAAGGACAACATGCATGCAACAGTCCATCTAACCCGATCGAGTTTTTTTGAGGAGGTGACAAAGATGATTGACGAGAGCGGTGGATGTTGTTTACATGGACTTCAGTAAAGCCCTTGACAAGGTGCCTCATGGTGGCAGACTGGTACAAAAGGTGAAGTCACACGGGATCAGAGGTGAGGTGGTAAGATGGATACAGAACTGACTCGGTCACAGAAGGCAAAGGATAGCAGTAGAAGGGTAGTTTTCCGAATGGACGTTTGTGACTAGTGGTATTCCACAGGGATCTGTGCTTGGGTCTCTGTTGTTTGTAGTGTACATAAACGATTTGGAGGAAAATGTAGTCAGTCTGATTAATAAGTTTGTAGATGATGGAGTGGAGTGGCAGATAGAGTTGAGGATTGTCAGAAGATACAGCAGGACATAGATAGGTTGGAGACTTGGACATAGAAAAGGCAAATGGAGTTTAATCCAACAAATGTGAGGTAATGCATTTTGGTAAGTCTAACATGGAGGGGAAATATACCGTAAATGGCAAAACTCTTAGGAAACAGAAAGTCAGAGAGATCTGGGCGTGCATGTCCACAGATCTTTGAAGGTGGCAATAGTCACCAGGGGGCACAGGTTTAAGGTTCGTGGGGCAAAGATTGGAGGAGTTGTATAAGGCAGGTTTTTTACGCAGAGGGTGGTGAGTGCCTGGAACGAGATGCCAGGGGAGGTTGTGGAAGCAGAGACATTAACGGCACAAGGAAGTGCAGAGGGGTTTGGCAAAGATTGGTATCACGACCGGTAGAGGCTTGGAGGGCTGAAGGGTCTGTTCTCCTGTGTTGTATTGTTCTTTGTTAATCAAAGTCCTGCTGACAGCACCAGTCACAAACTGAGCATGCACCTTCTCTTTAGAAGTGTTTTCTCTGGATCTCCTTGTCCCTTCACCTCGGTCATCTTTTCGATCTCTGTCATTATCTTCCTCATCTTGATCTGTTGAGAACAAAATGTCACAAAATTTCTCAAATGAAGTTGTTCACTGTAAAATTGGATTAGATTGACAAGGGTTTAATATCATTGAATGCATGATGCATTACCCAGCTAAGTTTGTGCTGTGTTTATGGTCACCTGTCGCAAACGCAGACAGGCTGACATTATAATTAAAGAGATGATGATCAATCAGATGGTCAATCAGACAAAGCTGTTTTTGCTCAAAGAACTTTGCAGATTACAATCAGATATTTGGTTGCAGTTCAGAAGCAATAACGTACAAGGAACAAAGAAAAGTGCAGCACAGGAACAGGCCCATCGGTCCTCCAAGCCTGTGCTGACCATGCTGCCCATCTAACCTGAAACCTTCTACACTTCTGGGGTTGGTATTCAACTATTCACATCCTATTCATGTATTTGTCAAGACACGCTTTAAATTTCACTATCGTACCTGCTTCCTCCTCCTCCAGCAGCGATTTCCAGCCACCCACTACCCTGTGTAAAAAAACTTCCCTCGCACATCTCCTCTAAACTTTGCCCCTCGCACTTTAAACCTTTGTCCCCGGGTAATTGACTGTTCCTCCCTGGGAAAAAGCTTGGGCGAAATTCTCCGGTATCGGCGCGATGTCCGCCGACCGGTGCCAAAAACGACGCAAATCAGTCGGGCATCGCGCCGCCCCAAAGGTGCGGAATCCTCCGCATCTTGGGGGGCCGAGCCCTAACCTTGAGGGGCTAGGCCCGCGCCGGACTGATTTCCGCCCCGCCAGCTGGCGTGGAAATGACATTGCCGGGCGGCGCATGCGCGGGAGCGTTAGCGCCCGCTTACGGCATCCCCGTGCATGCGCTGTGGAGGGAGTCTCTTCCGCCTCTGACATGGTGGAGATCGTGGCGAAGGCGGAAGGAAAAGAGTGCCCCCACGGCACAGGCCCGCCCGCCCGGATTGGTGGGCCCCGATCGCGGGCCAGGCCACCGTGGGGGGGGGCACCCCCCGGGGCCAGATCGCCCCCGCGCCCCCCCCAGGACCCCGGAGCCCGCCCGCGCCGCCTTGACCCGCCGGTAAGGTAGGTGGTTTAATCCACGCCGGCGGGACAGGCATTCTAGCAGCGGGACTTTGGCCCATCCGAGCCGGAGAATCGCGGGGGGGGGGGGGGGGGGCGCCAACCGGCGCGGCGCGATTCCCGCCCCCGCCGAATCTCCGGTGCCAGAGAATTCGGCAACCGGCGGGGGTGGGATTCACGCCAGCCCCCGCCGATTCTCCGACCCGGCGGGGGGGGGGGGGGGTCGGAGAATCTCACCCCTTATGTCTATCCACTATCCATGCCCTTCATAATTTTATAACTTCTATCAGGTTGCTCTCAACATCCACCATTCACGTGAGAACAAACAGTTTTATCTAACCTCTCTTCATAGTTAATGCCCTTCAAATCAGGCAACGTCCTGGTAAACCTCCTAAGCCTCCACATCCTTCTGGTAGTATGGTGACCAGAATGGAACACTATATTCCAAGTATGGCCGAACAGCTGCAGCATGACTTGCCAATTTTTATACTCAAAGCCCCAACCGACGAAGGTAAGGATGCCGTATGCCTTCTTGACGACCTTCTCCGCCTGCGTTGCCACTTTCAGTGACCTGTAGGGCAGCACAGTGGTTAGCACTGTTGCCTCACAGTGCCAGGGGCCAGGGTTAGATTCTCGGTTTGGGTCATTGTCTGTGCGGAGTCTGTATGTTCTCCCCATGTCTGCGTGGGTTTCCTCTGGGTGCTCCAGTTTCCTACCAGTCCAAAGATGTGCGGGTTAGTTAGATTGGTCACGCTAAATTGCCCAGTAGTGTCCAAAAGTTAGGTTGCTGGGTTTTACAGGGATGAGGTGGAGGTGTGGGCTTTGGTAAGGTGCTCTTTCAGGCGCCGGTGTTGACACAATGGGCCGAATGGCCTCTTTCTGCATTGTAAATTCAATGCTTCTATGATTATAGTAGACCCAGAGCTCTCTGTCTGTCAATACTCTTCAGGATTCTGCCTTTACTGTATATTTCCCACCTGCACTAGACCTTCCAAAGTGCATTACCTCAGATTTGTCCGGATTAAGTTCCATCTGCCATCTCTCTGCTCAAATGTCTAACCGATCTATATCCTACTGTATCCTCTGACAGTCCTCAATGCTATCAGCAATTCCACCAACCTTTTTTATCAGACCAGTTACATTTTCCTCCAAATCATTTTGTATACTATAAACAGCAAAGGTCGTGGAACACCACAAGTCACAGCCCTCCATTCAGAAAAGCACCCTTCCACTGCTATGCTCTGTCTTCTATGACCAAGCCAGCTCTGTATCCATCTTGCCAGCTCACCTCTGATCCCATGCGACATCACATTCTGTACCAGGTTGCCACAAGGGACCTTGTCAAAGGCCTTACTGAAGTCATGTAGACAACATCCACTGCCCTACCTTTATCAATCATCTTCATCACTTCCTTGAAAAACTCAATCAAATTAGTGAGACATGACCTCCACTTCACAAAACGATGCTGCCTCTCTCTAATGCAGAGGAGATTTACCAGAATGTTGCCTGGTATGGAAGGAAGATCTTATGAGGAAAGGCTGAGGGACTTGAGGCTGTTTTCGTTAGAGAGAAGGTTAAGAGGTGACTTAATTGAGGCATACAAGATGATCAGAGGATTGGATAGGGTGGACAGTGAGAGCCTTTTTCCTCGGATGGTGATGTCTAGCACGAGGGGACATACCTTTAAATTGAGGGGAGATAGATATAAGACAGATGTCAGAGGTAGGTTCTTTACTCAGAGAGTAGTAAGGGCGTGGAATGCCCTGCCTGCAACAGTAGTGAACTCGCCAACACTAAGGACATTCAAATGGTCATTGGATAGACATGTGGACAATAAGGGAATAGTGTAGATGGGCTTTAGAGTGGTTTCACAGGTCGGCGCAACATCGAGGGCCGAAGGGCCTGTACTGCGCTGTAATGTTCTATAATGCGTCTACTTGTTTCCAAATGGGAATAAATCTGGTCTCGAAGAATACTGTCCAATAATTTCCCTACCACTGTCATCATCGGCCTGTAATTTCCTGGATTATCTTTCCTACCCTTCTTAAACAAAGGAACATTAGCTATTCTCCAGTACTCTGGGACCTCACCTGTAGCCATTATGGATACAAAGATTCACTCAAGGTCCCAGCAATTTTCTCTCTTCCCCCCCCTCAGTATTCTTAGGTGGATCCAATCAGCCCTGGGGACTCATCTACATTAATAATTTTCAAGATGCCCAATACCTCCTGCGTTTTGATCTGAATGTGACCCAGACTATCTAAACACCCTTTCCCAGACTCATCATCCAAAGAGAAGTCCTTCTCTTTGGTGAACACTGATGCAAAGTACTCATTTAGTACCTCTCCCATTTCCTCTGGCTCCATGCATAAATTCCCTCCCTTGTCCCCGAGTGGGTCAACCTTTCCCTGGTAGCCAGATATGTATAAAAAGCCTTGGGATTTTCCTTAATCCTCTTTGCCAATTACTTTTCATGACCTCTTTTAGAGCTTCTGACTCCTTAAGTTCCTTCCTACTTACCTTACATTCCTCACGGGCTTCATCGGTTCCCAGCCTTAACATAGAACATAGAAAAATACAGCACAGAACAGGCCCTTCGGCCCATGAAGTTGTGCCGAACCTTTGTCCTAGATTAATAGAACATAGAACGATACAGCGCAGTACAGGCCCTTCGGCCCACGATGTTGCACCAAAACAAAAGCCATCTAACCTACACTATGCCATTATCATCCATAGGTTTATCCAAAAAACTTTTAAATGCCCCCAATGTTGGCGAGTTCACTACTGTAGCAGGTAGGGCATTCCACGGCCTCACTACTCTTTGCGTAAAGAACCTACCTCTGACCTCTGTCCTATATCTACTACCCCTCAGTTTAAAGCTATGTCTCCTCGTGCCAGCCATTTCCATCCGCGGGAGAAGGCTCTCACTGTCCACCCTATCTAACCCCCTGATCATTTTGTATGTCTCTATTAAGTCTCCTCTTAACCTTCTTCTCTCCAACGAAAACAACCTCAAGTCCATCAGCCTTTCCTCATAAGATTTTCCCTCCATACCAGGCAACATCCTGGTAAATCTCCTCTGCACCCGCTCCAAAGCATCCACGTCCTTCCTATAATGCGGTGACCAGAATCATAGATTATCATTGAATTTACAGTGCAGAAGGAAGCCATTCGGCCCATTGAGTCTGCACCGGCTCTTGGAAAGAGCACCCTACCCAAAGTCAACACCTCCACCTGATCCCCATAACCCAGTAACCCCACCCAACACTAAGGGCAATTTTGGACACTAAGGGCAATTCATCATGGCCAATCCACCTAACCTGCACATCTTTGGACTGTGGGAGGAAACCCACGGGGAGGAAGTGCAGACTCCGTACAAACAGTGACCCAAGCCGGAATCGAACCTGGGACCCTGGAGCTGTGAAGCAATTGTGCTATCCACAATGCTACCGTGCTGCCCTTAAGAACAAATAAATCTACACTATATCATTTTACCGTAATCCATGTACCTATCCAATAGCTGCTTGAAGGTCCCTAATGTTCTTTTGGTTCCGACTCAACTACTTCCATAGGCAGTGCATTCCATGCCTCCACTACTCTCTGGGTAAAGAACCTACCTCTGACATCCCCCCTATATCTTCCACCATTCACCTTAAATTTATATCCCCTTGTAATGGTTTGTTCCACCTGGGGAAAAAGTCTCTGTCTACTCTATCTATTCCACTGATCCTCTTAGAAACCTCTAACAAGTCGCCCCTCATCCTTCTCCGTTCTAATGAGAAAAGGCCTAGCACCCTCAACCTTTCCTCGTAAGACCTACTCTCCATTCCAGGCAACATCCTGGTAAAATTCCTTTGCAAATTTTCCAAATTTTCCACCTCCTTCCTAAAATGAGGGGACCAGAACTGTACACAGTACTCCAAATGTGGCCGTACCAAAGTTTTGTACAGCTGCATCATCATCTCACGGCTCTTAAATTCAATCCCTCTGTTAATGAACGCTAGCACACCATAGGCCTTCTTCACAGCTCTATCATAGAATCATAGAAGTTTACAGCATGGAAACAGGCCCTTCGGCCCAACCAGTCCATGCCGCCCAGTTTTTACCATTAAGCTAGTCCTAGTTGCCCACACTTCGCCCATAACCCTCTATACCCATCTTACCCATGTAACTATCTAAATGCTTTTTAAAAGACACAATTGTACCCACCTCTACTACTACCTCTGGCAGCACATTCCAGACACTCACTACCCTCTGAGTGAAGAAATTGCTTCTCTGGGCCCTTCTGAATCTCTCCCCTCTCACCGTAAACCTATGCCCTCTAGTTTTAGACTCCCCTACCTTTGGGAAAAGATGTTGACTATCTATCTACTTGAGTGGCAACTTTCAAAGATGTATGAACATAGACCCCAAGATCTCTCTGCTCCTCCACATTGCCAAGAACTCTACCGTTAACCCTGTATTCCGCATTCATATTTGTCCTTCCAAAATGGACAACCTCACACTTTTCAGGGTTAAACTCCATCTGCCACTTCTCAGCCCAGCTCTGCATCCTATCTATGTCTCTTTGCAGCCGACAACAGCCCTCCTCACTATCCACAACTCCACCAATCTTCGTATCGTCTGCAAATTTACTGACCCACACTTCAACTCCCTCATCCAAGTCATTAATGAAAATCACAAACAGCAGAGGACCCAGAACTGATCCCTGCGGTACGCCACTGGTAACTGGGATCCAGGCTGAATATTTGCCATCCACCACCACTCTCTGACTTCTATCGGTCAGCCAGTTCGTTATCCAACTGTCAAAATTTCCCACTATCCCATGCCTCCTTACTTTCTGCAGAAGCCTACCATGGGGAACCTTATCAAATGCCTAACTAAAATCCATGTACACTACATCCACTGCTTTACCTTCATTCACATGCTTGGTCACCTCCTCAAAAGAATTCAATAAGACTTGTAAGGCAAGACCTACCCCTCACAAATCCGTGCTGACTATCCCTAATCAAGCAGTGTCTTTCCAGATGCTCAGAAATCCTATCCTTCAGTACCCTTTCCATGACTTTGCCTACCACCGAAGTAAGACTAACTGGCCTGTAATTCCCAGGGTTATCCCTCGTCCCTTTTTTGAACAGGGGCACGACATTCACAACTCTCCAATCCCCTGGTACCACCCATGTTGACAGTGAGGACGAAAAGATCATTGCCAACGGCTCTGCAATTTCATCTCTTGCTTCCCATAGAATCCTTGGATATATCCCGTCAGGCCCGGGGTACTTGTCTATCCTCAAGTTTTTCAAAATGCCCAACACAGCTTCCTTCCTAATAAGTATTTCCTCGAACTTAACAGTCTGTTTCACACTGTCCTCTCCAACAATATGGCCCCTCTCATTTGTAAATACAGAAGAAAAGTACTCGTTCAAGACCTCTCCTATCTCTTCAGACTCAATACACAATCTCCCGCTACTGTCCTTGATCGGACCTACCCTCGCTCTAGTCATTCTCATATTTCTCACATATGTGTAAACGGCCATGGGGTTTTCCTTGATCCTACCCGCCAAAGATTGTTCATGTCCTCTCTTAGCCCTCCTAATCCCTTTCTTCAGTTCCCTTCTGGCTATCTTGTATCCCTCCAACGCCCTGTCTGAACCTTGTTTCCTCAGCCTTACATAAGTCTCCTTTTTCCTCTTAACAAGACATTCAACCACTCTTGTCAACCATGGTTCCCTCACTCGACATCTCTTCCCTGCCTGACAGGGACATACATATCAAGGACACGTAGTACCAGTTCCTTGAACAAGTTCCACATTTCACTTGTGTCCTTCCCTGACAGCCTATGTTCCCACCTTATGCACTTCAATTCTGGTCTGACAACATCGTATTTACCCTTCCCCCAATTGTAAAACTTGCCCTGTTGCACGCACCTATCCCTCTCCATTACAAAAGTGAAAGTCACAGAATTGTGGTCACTATCTCCAAAATGCTCCCCCACTAACAAATCTATCACTTGCCCTGGTTCATTACCAAGTACTAAATCCAATATTGCCCCTCCTCTGGTCGGACAATCTACATACTGTGTTAGAAAAGCTTCCTGGACACACTGCACAAACACCACCCCATCCAAACTATTTGATCTAAAGAGTTTCCACTCAATATTTGGGAAGTTAAAGTCGCCCATGACTACTACCCTCTGACTTCTGCACCTTTCCAAAATCTGTTTCCCAATCTGTTCCTCCACATCTCTGCTACTATTGGGGGGCCTATAGAAAACTCTAACAAGGTGACCGCTCCTTTCCTATTTCTGACTTCAACCCATATTACCTCAGTAGGCTGATACTCCTCGAACTGCCTTTCTGCAGCTGTTATACTATCTCTACTTAACAATGCCACCCCCCACCTCTTTTACCACCCTCTCTAATCTTATTGAAACATCTATAACCAGGGACCTCCAACAACCATTTCTGCCCTTCTTCTATCCAAGTTTCCCTGATGGCCACCACATCGTAGTCCCAAGTACCGATCCATGCCTTAAGTTCACCCACCTTATTCCTGATGCTTCTTGTGTTGAAGTATACACACTTCAACCCATCTCCGTGCCTGCAAGAACTCTCCTTTGTCAATGTTCCCTTCCCCACTGCCTCATTACACGCTTTGGCGTCCTGAACATCGGCTACCTTAGTTGCTGGACTACAAATCCGGTTCCCATTCCCCTGCCAAATTAGTTTAAACCCTCCCGAAGAGTACTAGAAAACCTCCCTCCCAGGATATTGGTGCCCCTCTGGTTCAGATGCAACCCGTCCTGCTTGTACAGGTCCCACCTTCCCCAGAATGTGCTCCAATTATCCAAATACCTGAAGCCCTCCCTCCTACACCATTCCTGCAGCCACGTGTTCAGCTGCACTCTCTCCCTATTCCTAGCCTCGCTATCACGTGGCACCGGCAACAAACCAGAGATGACAACTCTGTCTGTCCTGGCTTTTAACTTCCAGCCTAACTCCCTAAACTCGTTTATTATCTCCACACCCCTTTTCCTACCTACGTCGTTGGTACCAATGTGCACCACGACTTCTGGCTGCTCCCCCTCCCCGTTAAGGATCCTGAAGACACGATCCGAGACATCCCTGGCCCTGGCACCCGGGAGGCAACATACCTTCCGGGAGTCTCGCTCGCGACCACAGAATCTCCTATCTATTCCCCTAACCATTGAATCTCCTACAACTATTGCTTTTCTATTCTCCCCCCTTCCCTTCTGCGCCCCAGAGCCAGACTCAGTGCCAGAGACCTGGCCGCTAGGGCCATACCCCGGTAGGTCATCCCCCCCAACAGCATCCAAAACGGTATACTTGTTTTGAAGGGGAACGGCCACGAGGGATCCCTGCACAGTCTGCCGGTTTGTTTTTTTCCCCCTGACTGTAACCCATCTATTCTTGTCCTGTATCATGGGTGTGGTTACCTCCCTGTAACTCTTCTCTATCACCCCTCTGCCTCCCAGATGATCCGAAGTTCATCCAGCTTCAGCTCCAGTTCCCTAAGACAGTCTTTGAGGAGCTGGAGTTGGGTGCACTTCCCGCAGGTATAGTCAACGAAGACACCGGTGGTATCCCTCACGACCCACATCCTACAGGAGGAGCATGCAACTGGCCTAGCCTCCATCCCTTCTTACCTTACAGAATATAGCTGCCCTGTGGACCAACTGGATCTCCGCCCTCCGACTCTGCTCCCAGTCAGCTGCACTCTCTGTAAACTCCTGGCTCTCTTCTCACTCTTTGCGGAAATGTAGATAACAAAATGAAAGGAAACCTTACTCCCTCCTCACCTAACTCCCTCAGTCACCAAACTCTCACTATAGCACTCAAATGCACCAAATTCAGCACTCCCTCAGTCACCAAACTCTCACTATAGCACTCAAATGCACCAAATTCAGCACTCAGTGCAAACCTTCTAGCCCATACAAATACTTCCTTTTTCTTTTTGACTAGGCAGACAAAATACCTTGTTATCCAATGTTCCCAAATGTTGCCATATTTATCCTTCATCCTCGGAACATGAATTCCTATCAATTGACATTTGAATGCCTGCCCTGTATCCAAAGGTTGATTTACCCCCAATCTAGATTCTTCAGTTCCTGCCTAATAGTGTTATCATTAGCTTTCCCTCAACATGTTTCATTTTACATCAGAAAATGTCCTTCGGAGCTTGACAGAACAAAAATAAAGGAAAAAGTGAGAGCCAGGGTGAAATGCAAGAATTGACATAAATCTTGGTTGAAAAGATGGGTCTTAAGAGGCCTTAAAGGCAACAAAGAATAAAAGTGGGGGTTTGGGACAGAGTTTGAAGGACCCAGGTGACTTAAGGTTCTGCCAATGGTACTGTGCAGCCCAGACCTGTAGGGATGAAAGGTGCTTTCAGAAACAGGGTAGGAAGAGGCTTTGGAGGATTCAAGTAATGTCCAGGAAATACTGATGCAGAAACCAATAACAAACTGGAAGCCCTGCTGGTCAACTGTGTGAGGTGTGCACCTCCGGTGGTGGCCATGGTGTGAGTGGTCACACACAGGGCAGCTCCTGCTTGAAGGCACAAAAAAAAAAAGAGCTCTTTTTACGCGATACTGGGTGGAATTTTGATGGAAAGGCATGAAAGTTGCAGGAATAGTTTCCCCCGGGAGTGGTATGTCTGCTTCCCTGCCATCGAAGAAGCGGTGGCACCCCTGAAGAGTTAGAACAAAGAACAAAGAAAATTACAGCACAGGAACAGGCAATTCGGCCCTCCCAGCCTGCGCCGATCCAGATCCTTTATCTAAACCTGTCACTTATTTTCCAAGGATCTACTTCCCTCTGTTCGCTGGAATGGGTGGAGATGTGTTTGAAGGTGCAGGGGTTGCAGATTTGGGAGACCGAAGGAGTGATGGGTACTGGGTAATGAACCAGGACAGGTGTTAGATTTGGAGGTAGGTGAGCACTTTGGTGATAGTGACCACAATTCGATTAAGTTTACTTTAGTGATGGAAAGGGATAGGTATATACCGCAGGGCAAGAGTTATATAGAACATAGAACAATACAGGCACTTCGGCCCACGATGTTGCACCGAAACAAAAGCTATCTAACCTACACTATGCCATTATCATCCATATGTTTATCCAATAAACTTTTAAATGCCCTCAATGTTGGCGAGTTCACTACTGTAGCAGGTAGGGCATTCCACGGCCTCACTACTCTTTGCGTAAAGAACCTACCTCTGACCTCTGTCCTATATCTACTACCCCTCAGTTTAAAGCTATGTCCCCTCGTGCCAGCCATTTCCATCCGCGGGAGAAGGCTCTCACTGCCCACCCTATCCAACCCCCTGATCATTTTGTATGCCTCTATTAAGTCTCCTCTTAACCTTCTTCTCTCCAACGAGAACAACCTCAAGTCCATCAGCCTTTCCTCAAAAGATTTTCCCTCCATACCAGGCAACATCCTGGTAAATCTCCTCTGCACCCGCTCTAAAGCCTCCACGTCCTTCCTATAATGCGGTGACCAGAACTGTACGCAATATTCCAAATGCGGCCGCACCAGAATTTTGTACAGCTGCAACATGACCTCCCGACTCCAGAACTCAATCCCTCTACCAATAAAGGCCAACACTCCATAGGCCTTCTTCACAACCCTATCAACCTGGGTGGCAACTTTCAGGGATCTATGTACATATCTGGGGGAAAGGCAATTATGATGCGATGAGGCAAGACTTAGGATGCATCGGATGGAGAGGAAAACTGCAGGGGATGGGCACAATGGAAATGTGGAGCTTGTTCAAGGAACAGCTACTGCGTGTCCTTGATAAGTATGTACCTGTCAGGCAGGGAGGAAGTGGTCGAGCGAGGGAACCGTGGTTTATAAAGCAGTCAAAACACTTGTCAAGAGGAAGGAGGCGGCTTATGTAAAGATGAGACATGAAGGTTCAGTTAGGGCGCTCGAGAGTTACAAATTAGCTAGGAAGGACCTAAAGAGAGAGCTAAGAAGAGCCAGGAGGGAACATGAGAAGTCTTTGGCAGGTAGGATCAAGGATAACCCTAAAGCTTTCTATAGATATGTCAGGAATAAAAGAATGACTTGGGTAAGAGTAGGGCCAGGCAAGGACAGTAGTGGCAAGTTGTTTGTGGAGTCCGAGGAGATAGGAGAGGTGCTAAATGAATATGTTTCGTCAGTATTCACACAGGAAATAGACAATGTTGTCGAGGAGAATACTGAGATTCAGGCTACTAGACTAGAAGGGCTTCAGGTTCATAAGGAGGAAGTGTTAGCAATTCTGGAAAGTGTGAAAATAGACAAGTCCCCTGGGCCAGATGGGATTTATCCTAGGATTCTCTGGGAAGCTAGGGAGGAGATTGCTGAGCTTTGATCTTTAAGTCATCTTTGTCTACAGGAATAGTGCCAGAAGACTGGAGGATAGCAAATGTTATCCCCTTGTTCAAGAAGGGGAGTAGAGGCAATCCCGGTAACTATAGACCAGTGAGCCTTACTTCTGTTGTAGGCAAAGTCTTGGAAAGGTTTATAAGAGATAGGATGTATAATCATCTGGAAAGGAATAATTTGATTAGAGATAGTCAACACGGTTTTGTGAAGGGTAGGTCGTGCCTCACAAACCTTATTGAGTTCTTTGAGAAGGTGACCAAACAGGTGGATGAGGGTAAAGCAGTTGATGTGGTGTATATGGATTTCAGTAAAGCGTTTGGTAAGGTTCCCCACGGTAGGCTACTGCAGAAAATACAGAGGCATGGGATTCAGGGTGATTTAGCAGTTTGGATCAGAAATTGGCTAGCTGGAAGAAGACAAAGGGTGGTGGTTGGTGGGAAATGTTCAGACTGGAGTCCAGTTCTAGTGGTGTACCACAAGGATCTGTTTTGGGGCCACTACTGTTTGTCATTTTTATAAATGACCTGGAGGAGGGGTAGAAAGATGGGTGAGTAAATTTGCAGATGACACTAAAGTCGGTAGAGTTGTGGACAGTGCGGAAGAATGTTACAAGTTACAGAGTGACATAGACAAGCTGCAGCACTGGGTTGAGAGGTGACAAATGGAGTTTAATGCAGAGAAGTGTGAGGTGATTCATTTTGTAAGGAATAACAGGAAGACAGAGTACTGGGCTAATGGTAAGATTCTTGGTAGTGTGGATGAGCAGAGAGATCTCGGTGTCCATGTACATAGATCCCTGAAAGTTGTCACCCAGGTTGAGAAGGTCGTTAAGAAGGCGCACGGTGTGTTAGCTTTTATTGGTAGAGGGATTGAGTTTCGGAGCTATGAGGTCATGTTGCAGCTGTACAAAATTCTGGTGTGGCCGCATTTGGAATATTGCGTGCAATTCTGGTCGCCGCATTATAGGAAGGATGTGGAAGCATTGGAAAGGGTGCAGAGGAGATTTACCAGAATGTTGCCTAGTATGGAGGGAAGATCTTATGAGGGAAGGCTGAGGGACCTGAGGCTGTTTTCGTTAGAGAGAAGAAGGTTAAGAGGTGACTTAATTGAGGCATACAAGATGATCAGAGGAATAGATAGGGTGGACAGTGAGAGCCTTTTTCCTCGGATGGTGATGTCTAGCACGAGGGGACATAGCTTTAAATTGAGGGGAGATAGGTATAGGGCAGATGTCAGAGGTAGGTTCTTTACTCAGAGAGTAGCAAGGTCGTCAAATGCCCTGCCTGCAACAGTAGTGGACTCGCCAACACGAAGGGCATTCAAATGGTCATTGGATAGACATATGGACGATAAGGGAATAGTGTAGATGGGCTTTAGAGTGGTTCCACAGGTAGGCGCAACATCGAGGGCCGAAGGGCCTGTACTGCGCTGTAATGTTCTATGATCTCGGATCACAGTGATCATGTGGTGGCTCTGGAGGCGGAGCTTCTAGGTGACCTCGGTTAAATGTTGAGTGTAAAGGTGATGGAGTAGGAGAATACCTTGAGAAGAAACGAGAAAATGCTGCAAAATCTCAGCAAGTCTGGCAGCATGTGTAGGGAGAGAAAAGAGCTAACGTTTTGAGTCCGATGACTCTTTGTCAAGGCTTTGGGGGGGGGGGGGGGGGGGGAGGAGGGGGGGGGGGGGAGGAAGGAGAGAAGAGATAAGGGGAGGTCATTGGGAGGTGCCTTTGGGCAGGGGCTGCCATGTTAGTTGGTGATGCTGATGAACGGAACATAGAACAGACGGAGAAAGGAATCATCTGGGATGGGCTAGGAATAGGGTGGAATTAAGGGGGCGGGAGTTAAGTGGGGAAGATGCCGAACGGTAGAGGGGACTGGAGGCGTGAGCCTCCGGTAAGGCTGGTAACGTGGAATGTTCGGGGACTGAATGGGCTGGCTAAAAGGCCGCGGGTGTTTGCACAACTCAGGAGCTTGAAAGCTGGGGTGGTCTTTCTGCAGGAGAAGCTCCCCTGTGTGAAGGACCAGGTTAGGTTAAGGAAGTGGTAGGTCGGGCAGGTTTTCCTCTCGGGTTTGATTCGAAACCGAGGGGCGTGGCGATTTTAATGAGCAAAAAAATGAGATGTGCGAGTGCGACGGAGGTGAGGGATCCGGGTGGGAGATATGCGATTGAGGGTGGGGTATTGGAAGGGGCACCGGTAGTGTTGGTAAATGTGTATGCCCCAAATTGGGATGATGTAATTTTATGAGGGGGTTGCTGGCAGCGATCCCGGATTTGGCCATGCACCAGTTGACCATGGGAGAAGATTTTAACTGTGTCCGAGAGCCGAGGGTGGATAGGTCGAGCCCCAGGTCGATGGGTAGGGTACGAATGGCAAGGGAGGGACCCTGCTGGGGGGGTTCATGGAGAGGATGGGGATGGTGGATCCATGGCGCTTTCAGAACCCAGGAGGAAGGGAATATTCCTTCTTATCACACGTCTATAAGGTGTATTCAAGGGTTGATTACATGGTAGTGAGTCGGGAGATTTTGGTTGGGGTGGAGGGGGCAGAGTATGCGGGGATAGTTATCTCGAACCATGCGCCCCACTGGCTGGAGATTCGGGTTAGATCGGGACGAGGGCAGAGGTCGGGGTAGAGGTTTGACTCGGGGTTGTTGGTGGATGGAGGTTTTTGTGATAAGGTGCAGGCTGCAATTAACAATCAGAATGGGGAGGTGTCGGCGGCCATTTTTGTGGGAAGCACTGAAGGCAGTGGTCCGGGGAAAATTATTTTGTTTAATGCTCGTGAGGAAAGGGAAAGGAGGGAGGAACATGACCGTCTAGTGAGCGAGATAGTGAAGGTGGACAGGGAACATTCGAGGGTGCTCATCGGGAAGGGACTGGCGAGGAGGAAAAAGTTGCAGGAGCAGTTTGACAGACTGACAAAGGGGAGTGCGGTAGGGCAAGAGGGGTGCAATATGAGTATGGGGAGAAGGCGAGCCACGTGCTGGCCATATCCATGAAATATTGAAGACAACGAACTCGGGCTGGGAATGTGGTCTCGGAGCCAGGGAAGATAAACGAGGCGTTTAGGGACTACTGTCCAGGGACTTTACGAGGTGGATGTAGGAGGACATGGGGTGGTTTCTGGACGAGCTGGAATTTCCCCAGGTGGAGGAAGCAAAGAGGCAGGCGTTGGGTCTGAGGGAGATGCTAGATAGTATCAAGGGTATGAAGTTGGGGAAGGCCCCAGGGCCGGATGGGTATCCGTCAGAATTGTATAAGGAATTTGCGTTGGACCTGGCACCACATCTGTTCAATGAAGCACTGGAGAAGGGGGAGTTGCCGGAGACGATGATGTCGGCAGTAATCACACTAATCCCGAAAAAGGGGAAGGACCCGGTGGAATGTGGGTCGTATCGGCCCATATCACTATTGAACACGGAAGTATTGGCTAAGTTGTTGGCGGGGTGGATGAGAATTGTGTCCCGGGGGGTGGTTGCAGAAGATCAAAGATCAAACAGGCTTAGTGAAGGGCGGGCAGCTCACGAGTAATGGAAGGACGGCTGTTGAATGTGATTAATCCATCAGGGGCTCTGGTACCGGGGCGGTGGTGTCAATGGGCACTGAGAAGGCATTTGATCGGGTGGAGTTCGGTACTTGTTCATGGTTTTGGGAACGTTTGGGCCGAGATTTGTGGCACGGGTGCGGTTTATGTATGTGGGACAAATGATATGAACTTTGACTTACACAGGGGTACGAGGCAGGGATGCCTGCTGACGCCGTTGCGGTTTGTGCTGGCCATAGAGCCGTTGGCAATGGCTCTGAGGGGGTTGGCGGAGTGGTGGGGGATAATAAGGGGATAGAGGGAAGATTGGGTGCTACAGAGGCAGAGGCAGCAGGGGGGGGTTGGCATTGCAGAACTTGCTTCATTATTATTGGGCGGCGGTGGTGGGAAGGAGAAGGGGTAGAGTGAGTTAGGATGTAGGAGAAATCTTGTAAGGGGTCTAGCTTTGAGGGCTATGGTGATGGCATCGTCAGATGGCCGGTGGTGCAGTCCACGCTGAAGATATGCAATCAGTTGAGGAGACATTTTAGGGTGGAAAGGAGTTGGTGTTAATGCCGCCATGCTAGAATCATGGGTTTGAGCCGGGGGGTGGATAGTGTATACAGGAGGTGGAGGGAAGTGGGGCTGGTCAAGGTGAGGGATCTGTATTTGGAGGAAGGGTTCGCCAGTCTGGAGGAGCTAAGGGAGAGGGTAGAGCTGCCGAGGGGGAGTGAGTTCAGGTATCTGCAGGTTAGGGACTTTGCGCGAATGGTCTGGAGGGAGTTCCCTAGGTTGCCGGGATACACCTTTTTTGTGAGGGCCACGAAGAATCCAGCACGAGTTTTAAGGATACAAAGTAATAACATTTATTTACAACATATATATATATATATATATATGCAGCAACTTCCCTTGCTGCACACTCCTTCCTGCTGGTTCCTAAACTGGCCAGCTTTATTTATACTAGGAGTTTACTAATGGTTTCTCCACCCCCTCATTGGGGAAGCTCATACTCCCACAGGATTGTGGGATTGTCATTAGTCCCCAGCCAATGGTAAGTAGGCAGGTTATAACATCCCTCCCCCCCCCCCCAAAGTCCAAGGAATCCACCGAAGACCCTGGCGAAGGAGGGCGTCGGACTAGTTTTGCCGCAGGCCGGACGCGGCGCTGGATCAGGCGGCGTGTAACGAGACGGGGACCGGCGCTTCCGTGATGAACGGCGCAACGGTTGTACATCCACGGCCCGTGGACACGAGGATTCCCACTCTGATGCATCCTGTGTCTCCATCTCGGAGTCAGAGTCTGCTGCCTCCGTCATGTCAGCGTCTCTATCTCCATTCGGTTCTGTAACGACCTGCGCAGGCTTCGAGTGAGGCACCAGTGGAAGATTGTGAGGACTACCATCCCTTGTCTCTGCGGCTGTAGAAATGAGCTCCGGGGGCGGGGAATCTTTTGAGGGGATAGTCTTCTGGACCGAACGTGGTCTACATGCGCTGGAGATGACCCTGGGCTTGCACCTGGTAAGATATAGGGCCCGTTTGGCAAAAGATTACACCAGGAACCCACTGGGCACCACCTGCAAAATTCCGAACGAACACTGGATCACCGGGCGCAAACTGCCGAATCGGCTGATGCCGAGAAAATCCCTATTCCTGCCGTTCTTGTGTGCGGCGTACTTTTGCGCCAATGTCCTGGAAAACGATACTAAGGCGGGTGTGAAGTCTCCGGCCCATTAGGAGTTCTGCAGGAGCTACCCCAGTCACCGCATGGGGGGTGGTCCTATGCGTAAACAAAAAGCAAGCCACTCTCGTGTCCATTGATCCGGAAGACTAATTCTTTAGGCCTCTTTTGAATGTCTGCACTCTGCCAACCCATTTGAAGCCGGGTGGTAAGGGGCAGTGCGGATATGGCGTATGCCGTTCATCTTAGTGAACCTCGCAAACTCCTCACTCGTGAATGGAGTGCCGTTATCTGTGACCAGTACCTCGGGGAGGCCATGCGTACTAAACGACAAACGCATCTTTTCAATTGTTGCGCAGGACGTTGTCCCCTGCATCTTATGCACCTCTAGTCATTTAGACTGGGCGTCAATTAATAGAAGGAACATGGACTTCCGGGTGCGGCGATGACCAGCTAAGTCGCACGTTTCGGCAGATCCCGGTGGAACGGACTTTTGGGCTCTTAATAAGCGCCCCAACGGCAATTTTAACGGCTAAAAGCACTGTGCGGTAAACCAGAAGGGAATCCCCCCTGGACACGGATGGAAAAAGGAGAGGAAAGTGGCCGGATTGCGGTGGATCCTTTAGAGCAGCGGCAAGGAAGGCAAGCAAAAACCAAGATGGCGTCGGAAGGTGGCAGTTTAATATGGGGCCCTGAATAACACGAGTTCTTGAAGCGCTGCGTGGAAGAACTTAAAAAGGAGATGAAGAAGGAGCTGTTGGCCCCGATATTACAGGCGATTGAAGGGCTAAAGGATGAGCAAAAGACCCAGGAGCAGGAGCTTCGGGTCGTGAAGGCAAAGGCTGCCGAGAACGAGGACGATATACAGGGCCTGGTGGTGAAGACGGAGATGCACGAGGCACACCATAAAAGGTGTGTGGAAAGGCTGGAGGTGCTGGAGAATGATGCGAGGAGGAAGAATTTAAGGATTCTTGGTCTTCCCGAGGGTGCAGAGGGGGCGGACGTCGGGGCATATGTGAGCACGATGCTGCACTCGTTAATGGGATCGGAGGCCCCGACGGGTCCGTTGGAGGTGGAGGGAGCCTATCGAGTTATGGCGCGAAGACCGAGGGCTGGAGAAATTCCCCGAGCCATAGTGGTGAGATTTCTCCGAGATGGTCCTCAGATGGGCAAAGAAAACTCGGAGCAGGTTCTCCCGAACGCGGTGATCCGCGTATATCAGGATTGGAGTGCGGAGGTGGCGAGAAGGAGGGCGAGCTTCAATCGGGCCAAGGCGGTGCTTTATAAAAGGAAGGTCAAATTTGGAATGCTGCAGCCGGCAAGACTGTGGGTCACACATCAAGGGAAACACCACTACTTTGAAACGGCGGATGAGGTATGGACATTTATTGCCAAAGAGAAATTGGAATAAGTGGGTTATATTAAAAAAAAAAGAACGTTTGAGACAAAGTGGTGGGCCGAATATGGGGGGCGAAGAGGGGGGAAAAAGGGGGGAAGAGGAGAGATGATTTTTAAGTTGTTAATCCTGCGACCCGGTAACTTTTCTCTCTTCCCCTTGTTCTGGGGGAGGGAGGGAGGGAGGTGGAGGAGCTGGGGGCGTCGGCCATTGGGGGCGGGGCCAAAAGGGAAGCGCGGGCTTTGTTCCCGCGCTATGATAATTATGGCGGGAACAGGGAAGCAGGAAGGAGGGGGCGTCGCACAGTGCGAGCCGAGGTCACGGGGGAAGCCGAGGTCGGCCAGAGTTTGCTGACTTCTGGGAGCAACATGGGGGTGCAATTACGCTAGTGGGGGTTCTAGCGGGGGGGTTAACTGGGTTGCTGCTGCTGGGGAGAAGGGGGAGCTGGTATGGGGTGGGGTGGGCGCCACCTGGGTACACACAGCTACGTGGGAACCGGGTGAGGAGCTGGTTAAAAAAAGGGGATGGCTAGTCGACAAGGGGGGGGGGGTAAAGAGCCCCCCAACCCGGCTGATCACGTGGAATATGAGGGGGCTGAACGGGCCGATAAAGAGGGCACGGGTACTCGCACACCTAAAGAAACTTAAGGCAGATGTGGTTATGCTACAGGAGAAGCATTTGAAACTGATAGACCAGGTCAGACTACGCAAAGGATGGGTGGGGCAGGTGTTTCATTCGGGGCTAGATGCGAAAAACAGGGGGGTGGCTATACTAGTGGGGAAGCGGGTAATGTTTGAGGCAAAGACCATAGTGGCAGATAGTGGGGGCACATACGTGATGGTGAGTGACAAATTACAGGGGGAGGCGGTGGTCTTAGTGAACGTATATGCCCCGAACTGGGATGATGCCAACTTTATGAGGCGCATGCTAGGACGTATCCCGGACCTAGTGGCGGGGAAGCTGGTAATGGGTGGAGATTTTAACACGGTGCTGGAACCAGGGCTGGACAGATCGAGGTCCAGGACCGGAAGGAGGCTGGCAGCAGCTAGGGTGCTTAAGGACTTTATGGAGCAGATGGGAGGAGTAGACCCCTGGAGATTTAGTAGACCTAGGAGTAAGGAGTTTTCGTTTTTCTCCTACGTCCACAAAGTTTATTCACGGATAGACTTTTTTGTTTTGGGAAGGGCGCTGATCCCGAAGGTGACGGGGGCAGAGTATACGGCTATAGCTATTTCGGATCACGCTCCACATTGGGTGGACTTGGAGATGGGGGAGGAAAAAGAACAGCGTCCACCCTGGAGAATGGACATGGGACTATTGGCGGACGAGGGGGTGTGCTTAAGGGTGAGGGGGTGTATTGAAAGGTACTTGGAACTCAATGATAATGGGGAGGCCCAGATGGGAGTGGTCTGGGAGGCGCTGAAGGCAGTGGTTAGAGGGGAGCTGATATCAATCAGGGCACATAAAGGAAAGCAGGAGCGGAATGGAACAGGAGCGGTTGCTGAAAGAACTTCTGAGGGTGGACAGGCAATATGCGGAGGCACCGGAGGAGGGACTATACAGGGAAAGGCAAAGGCTACATGTAGAATTTGATTTGCTGACTACGGGCAATGCAGAGGCACAGTGGAGGAAGGCACAGGGTGTACAGTACGAATATGAGGAGAAGGCGAGCAGGTTGCTGGCCCACCAACTGAGGAAAAGGGGAGCAGCGAGGGAGATAGGGGGAGTGAGAGATGAGGAGGGAGAGATGGAGCGGGGAGAGTGAATGGAGTGTTCAAGGCATTCTATGAAAGATTACATGAAGTTCAGCCCCCGGATGGGAAGGAGAGAATGATGTGTTTTCTGGACCAGCTGGAATTTCCTAAGGTGGAGGAGCAGGAGAGGGTGGGACTGGGAGCACAGATTGAAACGGAGGAAGTAGTGAAAGGAATTAGGAGCATGCAGGCGGGGAAGGCCCCGGGACCAGACGGATTCCCAGTTGAATTTTATAGGAAATATGTGGACTTGCTGGCCCCGCTACTGATGAGAACCTTTAATGAAGCGAGGGAAAGGGGGCAGCTGCCCCCGACTATGTCAGAGGCAACGATATCGCTCCTCCTAAAGAAGGAAAAAGACCCGCTGCAATGCGGGTCCTATAGGTATATATATATATATATAGGCGGATGGAAATGGCTGGCACGAAGGGACATAGCTTTAAACTGAGGGGTAATAGATATAGGACAGAGGTCAGAGGTAGGTTCTTTACGCAAAGAGTAGTGAGGCCGTGGAATGCCCTACCTGCTACAGTAGTGAACTCGCCAACATTGAGGGCATTTAAAAGTTTATTGGATAAACATATGGATGATAATGGTATAGTGTAGGTTAGATGGCTTTTGTTTCGGTGCAACATCATGGGCCGAAGGGCCTGTACTGCGCTGTATTGTTCTATGTTCTAACGTGGACGCTAAGATTCTGGCGAAAGTAATGGCAATGAGGATAGAGGATTGTGTCCCGGGGGTGGTCCATGAGGACCAAACTGGGTTTGTGAAGGGGAGACAGCTGAATACGAATATACGGAGGCTGCTAGGGGTAATGATGATGCTCCCACCAGAGGGGGAAGCGGAGATAGTGGTGGCGATGGATGCCGAGAAAGCATTTGATAGAGTGGAGTGGGATTATTTGTGGGAGGTGCTGAGGAGATTCGGCTTTGGAGATGGGTATATTAGATGGGTACAGCTGCTGTATAGGGCCCCGATGGCGAGCGTAGTCACAAATGGACGGGGGTCTGAATATTTTCGGCTCCATAGAGTGACGAGGCAGGGATGTCCTCTGTCCCCATTATTGTTTGCACTGGCGATTGAGCCCCTGGCAATAGCATTGAGGGGTTCCAGGAAGTGGAGGGGAGTACTCAGGGGAGGAGAAGAACACCGGGTATCTCTGTATGCGGACGATTTGTTGTTATATGTGGCGGACCCGGCGGAGGGGATGCCAGAGATAATGCGGATACTTGGGGAGTTTGGAGGTTTTTAGGGTATAAATTGAACATGGGGAAAAGTGAGTTGTTTGTGGTGCATCCAGGGGAGCAGAGCAGAGAAATAGAGGACTTACCGTTGAGGAAGGTAACAAGGGACTTTCGGTACTTGGGGATCCAGATAGCCAAGAATTGGGGTACATTGCATAGGCTAAATTTAACGCGGTTGGTGGAGCAGATGGAGGAGGACTTTAAGAGATGGGACATGGTGTCCCTGTCACTGGCAGGGACGGTGCAGGCGGTTAAAATGGTGGTCCTCCCGAGATTCCTTTTTGTGTTTCAGTGCCTCCCAGTGGTGGTCACGAAGGCTTATTTTAAAAGAATTGAGAAGAGTATTATGAGTTTTGTGTGGGCCGGGAAGACCCCGAGAGTGAGGAGGGGATTTTTGCAGCGTAGTAGGGATAGGGGGGGGGCTGGCACTACCGATCCTAAGTGAGTACTACTGGGCCGCCAATATCTCAATGGTGTGTAAGTGGATGGGAGAATAGGAGGGAGCGGCGTGGAAGAGATTGGAGAGGGCGTCCTGCAAGGGGACTAGCCTACAAGCTATGGTGACGGCGCCGTTGCCGTTCTCACCGAAGAAATACACCACAAGCCTGGTGGTGGTGGCTACACTGAAAATTTGGGGGCAGTGGAGACGGCATAGGGGAAAGACGGGAGCCTCGGTGCGGTCCCCGATAAGAAATAACCATAGGTTTGTTCCGGGGAGAATAGATGGGGGATTTGGAGCATGGCAAAGAGTAGGGGTAACACAATTGAGAGATCTGTTCGTAGATGGGACGTTTGCGAGTCTGGGAGCGCTGACGGAAAAATATGGGTTGCCCCAAGGGAATGCATTTCGGTATATGCAACTGAGGGCTTTTGCGAGGCAACAGGTGAGGGAATTCCCGCAGCTCCCGATGCAGGATAGAGTGATCTCAGAGACATGGGTGGGGGACGGTAAGGTGTCAGACATATATAGGGAAATGAGGGACGAGGGGGAGATCATGGTAGATGAGCTGAAAGGGAAATGGGAAGAGGAGCTGGGGGAGGAGATTGAGGAGGGGCTGTGGGCTGATGCCCTAAGTAGGGTAAACCCATCGTCCTCGTGTGCCAGGCTAAGCCTGATACAATTTAAGGTGTTACACAGGGCGCATATGACTGGAGCACGGCTCAGTAAATTTTTTGGAGTTGAGGATACCTATCTCACACCTGTGCGAGATGCTCGAGAAGCCCAGCGAATCATACCCACATGTTCTGGTCATGCCCGGCACTACAGGGGTTTTGGGTGGGGATGGCAAAGGTGCTTTCGAAGGTGGTGGGGGTCCAGGTCGAACCAAGCTGGGGGCTGGCTATATTTGGGGTTGCAGAAGAGCCGGGAGTGCAGGAGGCGAAAGAGGCTGATGTTTTGGCCTTTGCGTCCCTAGTAGCCCGGCGCAGGATATTGTTAATGTGGAAGGAAGTTAATGTGGACAGACAGAGTTGTCATCTCTGGTTTGTTGCCGGTGCCACGTGATAGCGAGGCTAGGAATAGGGAGAGAGTGCAGTTGAACACGTGGCTGCAGGAATGGTGTAGGAGGGAGGGCTTCAGGTATTTGGATAATTGGAGCGCATTCTGGGGAAGGTGGGACCTGTACAAGCAGGACGGGTTGCATCTGAACCAGAGGGGCACCAATATCCTGGGAGGGAGATTTGCTAGTACTCTTCGGGAGGGTTTAAACTAATTTGGCAGGGGAATGGGAACCGGATTTGTAGTCCAGCAACTAAGGTAGCCGATATTCAGGACGCCAAAGCATGTAATGAGGCAGTGGGGAAGGGAACACTGACAAAGGAGAGTATTTGCAGGCACGGAGATGGGTTGAAGTGTGTATACTTCAACGCAAGAAGCATCAGGAATAAGGTGGGTGAACTTAAGGCATGGATCGGTACTTGGGACTACGATGTGGTGGCCATCACGGAAACTTGGATAGAAGAGGGGCAGAAATGGTTGTTGGAGGTCCCAGGTTATAGGTGTTTCAATAAGATTAGGGAGGGTGGTAAAAGAGGTGGGGGGGTGGCATTATTAATTAGAGATAGTATAACAGCTGCAGAAAGGCAGTTCGAGGAGTATCACCCTATTGAGGTAGTATGGGTTGAAGTCAGAAATAGGAAAGGAGCAGTCACCTTGTTAGGAGTTTTCTATCGGCCCCCCAATAGTAACAGAGATGTGGAGGAACAGATTGGGAAACAGATTTTGGAAAGGTGCAGAAGTCATAGGGTAGTCGTCATGGGCGACTTTAACTTCCCAAATATTGAGTGGAAACTCTTTAGATCAAATAGTTTGGATGGGGTGGTGTTTGTGCAGTGTGTCCAGGAAGCTTTTCTAACACAGTATGTAGATTGTCCGACCAGAGGAGGGGCAATATTGGATTTAGTACTGGGTAATGAACCAGGGCAAGTGATAGATTTGTTAGTGGGGGAGCATTTTGGAGATAGTGACCACAATTCTGTGACTTTCACTTTAGTAATGGAGAGGGATAGGTACGTGCAACAGGGCAAGGTTTACAATTGGGGGAAGGGTAAATACGATGTTGTCAGACAAGAATTGAAGTGCATAAGTTGGGAACATAGGCTGGCAGGGAAGGACACAAGTGAAATGTGGAACTTGTTCAAGGAACAGGTGCTACATGTCCTTGATATGTATGTCCCTGTCAGGCAGGGAAGAGATGGTCGAGTGAGGGAACCATGGTTGACAAGAGAGGTTGAATGTCTTGTTAAGAGGAAAAAGGTGACTTATGTAAGGCTGAGGAAACAAGGTTCAGACAGGGCATTGGAGGGATACAAGATAGCCAGGAGGGAACTGAAGAAAGGGATTAGGAGAGCTAAGAGAGGGCATGAACAATCTTTGGCGGGTAGGATCAAGGAAAACCCCAAGGCCTTTTACACATATGTGAGAAATATGAGAATGACTAGAGCGAGGGTAGGTCCGATCAAGGACAGTAGCGGGAGATTGTGTATTGAGTCTGAAGAGATAGGAGAGGTCTTGAATGAGTATTTTTCTTCTGTATTTACAAATGAGAGGGGCGATATTGTTGGAGAGGACAGTGTGAAACAGATTGGTAAGCTCAAGGAAATACTTGTCAGGAAGGAAGATGTGTTGGGCATTTTGAAAAACTTGAGGATAGACAAGTCCCCCGGGCCTGACGGAATATATCCAAGGATTCTATGGGAAGCAAGAGATGAAATTGCAGAGCCGTTGGCAATGATCTTTTCGTCCTCACTGTCAACAGGGGTGGTACCAGGTGATTGGAGAGTGGCGAATGTCGTGCCCCTGTTCAAAATAGGAACTAGGGATAACCCTGGGAATTACAGGCCAGTTAGTCTTATTTCGGTGGTAGGCAAAGTAATGGAAAGGGTACTGAAGGATAGGATTTCTGAGCATCTGGAAAGACACTGCTTGATTAGGGATAGTCAGCACGGATTTGTGAGGGGTAGGTCTTGCCTTACAAATCTTATTGAATTCTTTGAGGAGGTGACCAAGCATGTGGATGAAGGTAAAGCAGCGGATGTAGTGTACATGGATTTTAGTAAGGCATTTGATAAAGTTCCCCATGGTAGGCTTATGCAGAAAGTAAGGAGGCATGGGATAGTGGGAAATTTGGCCAGTTGGATAACGAACTGGCTAACCGATAGAAGTCAGAGAGTGGTGGTGGATGGCAAATATTCAGCCTGGATCCCAGTTACCAGTGGCGTACCGCAGGGATCAGTTCTGGGTCCTCTGCTGTTTGTGATTTTCATTAATGACTTGGATGAGGGAGTTGAAGGGTGGGTCAGTAAATTTGCAGACGATACGAAGATTGGTGGAGTTGTGGATAGTAAGGAGGGCTGTTGTCGGCTGCAAAGAGACATCGATAGGATGCAGAGCTGGGCTGAGAAGTGGCAGATGGAGTTTAACCCTGAAAAGTGTGAGGTTGTCCATTTTGGAAGGACAAATATGAATGCGGAATATAGGGTTAACGGTAGAGTTCTTGGCAATGTGGAGGAGCAGAGAGATCTTGGGGTCTATGTTCATACATCTTTGAAAGTTGCCACTCAAGTGGATAGAGCTGTGAAGAAGGCCTATGGTGTGCTCGCGTTCATTAACAGAGGGATTGAATTTAAGAGCCGTGAGGTGATGATGCAGCTGTACAAAACTTTGGTAAGGCCACATTTGGAGTACTGTGTACAGTTCTGGTCGCCTCATTTTAGGAAGGATGTGGAAGCTCTGGAAAAGGTGCAAAGAAGATTTACCAGGATGTTGCCTGGAATGGAGAGTAGGTCTTACGAGGAAAGGTTGAGGGTGCTAGGCCTTTTCTCATTAGAGCGGAGAAGGATGAGGGGCGACTTGATAGAGGTTTATAAGATGATCAGGGGAATAGATAGAGTAGACAGTCAGAGACTTTTTCCCCGGGTGGAACAAACCATTACAAGGGGACATAAATTTAAGGTGAAAGGTGGAAGATATAGGAGGGATATCAGAGGTAGGCTCTTTACTCAGAGAGTAGTGGGGGCATGGAATGCACTGCCTGTGGAAGTAGTTGAGTCGGAAACATTAGGGACCTTCAAGCAGCTATTGGATAGGTACATGGATGATGGTAAAATGATATAGTGTAGATTTATTTGTTCTTAAGGGCAGCACGGTAGCATTGTGGATAGCACAATTGCTTCACAGCTCCATGGTCCCAGGTTCGATTCCGGCTTGGGTCGTTGTCTGTGCGGAGTCTGCGCGTCCTCCCCGTGTCTGCGTGGGTTTCCTCCGGGTGCTCCGGTTTCCTCCCACGGTCCGGGGATATGCGGGTTGGATGAATTGGCCAATGATAAATTGCCCTTAATGTCCAAATTGCCCTTGGTGTTGGGTGGAGGTGTTGGGTTTGGGTGTGGTGCTCTTTCCAGGAGCCGGTGCGGACTCGAGGGGCCGAGTGGCCTCCTTCTGCACTGTAAATTCAATGATAATCTATGATTAATCTAGGACAAAGGTTCGGCACAACATCATGGGCCGAAGGGCCTGTTCTGTGCTGTATTTTCTATGTTCTATGAAGCCAAGCCCCCGGGTGTGGAGACCTGGATAAATGACATGGCAGGGTTTATAAAGTTGGAACGGATTAAGTTCGTTCTAAGGGGGTCGGCTCAAGGGTTCACCAGGCGGTGGCAACCGTTCGTCGAATACCTCACAGAAAGATAGAGGGAATGGAAAAGAAGAAGACAGCAGCAGCAACCCGGGGGGGGGGGGGGGGGGGGGGGGGGGGGGAAGAGAGAGGAATCAGAAGGACTCTCAGGGATGTTATTGTATATGCATAGGTATTTGGTACATGTAATTGTTTTTTGGATTGTTGGATTGTATTTTTGGAGAGTATTTATCGTGGACAAGGCAGTTGCCATTTAGTTTTGTTTTTGTTCAAATATTATTTATTTATTTGTTTAAAACTGGCCATTGTTATTTGTATTGTTTTATTGAAAAGGAAAAAAGGAAACACTATGTACTGTTTCTTGAATAAAATATATCTAAAAAAAAAAAATAGAAGGAACATGGATCCTTGAAAAGGGCCTGCGAAATCGGCATACAAAGAACAAAGAAATGTACAGCACAGGAACAGGCCCTTCGGCCCTACAAGCGCGTGCCGACCATGCTGCCCGACTAAACTACAATCTTCTACACTTCCTGGGTCCGTATCCCTCTATTCCCATCCTATTCATGTATTTGTCAAGATGCCCCTTAAATGTCACTATCGTACCTGCTTCCACCACCTCCTCTGGTAGCGAGTTCCAGGCACCCACTACCCTCTGCGTAAAAAACTTGCCTCGTACATCTACTCTAAACCTTGCCCCTCTCACCTTAAACCTATGCCCCCTAGTAATTGACCCCTCTACCCCGGGGAAAAGCCTCTGACTATCCACTCCGTCTATGCTCCTCATAATTTTGTAGACCTCTATCAGGTCGCCCCTCAACCTCCTTCGTTCCAGTGAGAACAAACCGAGTTTATTCAGCCGCTCCTCATAGCTAATGCCTTCCATACCAGGCAACATTCTGGTAAATCTCTTCTGCACCCTCTCTAAAGCCTCCACATCCTTTTGGTAGTGTGGCAACCAGAATTGAACACTATACTCCAAGTGTGGCCTAACTAAGGTTCTATACAGCTGCAACATGACTTGCCAATTCTTATACTCAATGCCCCGGCCAATGAAGGCAAGCATGCCGTATGCCTTCTTGACGACCTCCTCCACCTGTGTTGCCCCTTTCAGTGACCTGTGGGCCTGTATTCCTAGATCTCTTTGACTTTCAATACTCTTGAGGGTTCTACCATTCACTGTATATTCCCTACCTGCATTAGATCTTCCAAAATGCATTACCTCACATTTGTCCGGATTAAACTCCATCTGCCATCTCTCCGCCCAAGTCTCCAAACAATCTAAATCCTGCTGTATCCTCTGGCAGTCCTCATCGCTATTTGCAATTCCACCAACCTTTGTGTCGTCTGCAAACTTACTAATCAGACCAGTTACATTTTCCTCCAAATCATTTATATATACTACAAACAGCAAAGGTCCCAGCACTGATCCCTGTGGAACACCACTGGTCACAGCCCTCCAATGAGAAAAGCATCCTTCCATTACTACTCTCTGCCTTCTCTGACCTAGCCAGTTCTGTATCCACCTTGCCAGCTCACCCCTGATCCAGTGTGACTTCACCTTTTGTACTAGGCTACCATGAGGGACCTTGTCAAAGGCCTTACTGAAGTCCATATAGACAACATCCACTGCCCTACCTGCATCAATCATCTTAGTGACCTCCTCGAAAAACTCTATCAAGTTAGTGAGACACGACCTCCCCTTCACAAAACCATTCTGCCTCTCACTAATACGTCCATTTGCTTCCAAATGGGAGTAGATCCAGTCTTGAAGAATTCTCTCCAGTAATTTCCCTACCACTGAAGTAAGGCTCACCGGCCTGTAGTTCCCGGGATTATCCTTGCTACCCTTCTTAAACAGAGAAACAACATTGGCTATTCTCCAGTCCTCCGGGACATCCCCTGAAGACAGTGAGGATCCCAAGATTTCTGTCAAGGCCTCAGCAATTTCCTCTCCAGCCTCCTTCAGTATTCTGGGGTAGATCCCATCAGGCCCTGGGGACTTATCTACTGTAATATTTTTTAAGACACCCAACACCTCGTCTTTTTGGATCACAATGTGACCCAGGCTATCTACACACCCTTCTCCAGACTCAACATCTACCAATTTCTTCTCTTTGGTGAATACTGATGCAAAGTATTCATTTAGTACCTCGCCCATTTCCTCTGGCTCCACACATAGATTCCCTTGCCTATCCTTCAGTGGGCCAACCCTTTCCCTGGCTACCCTCTTCCTTTTTATGTACGTGTAAAAAGCCTTAAGATTTTCCTTAACCCTATTTGCCAATGACTTTTCGTGACCCCTTCTAGCCCGCCTGACTCCTTGCTTAAGTTCCTTCCTACTTTCCTTATATTCCACGCAGGCTTCGTCTGTTCCCAGCCTTTTAGCCCTGACAAATGCCTCCTTTTTCTTTTTGACGAGGCCTACAATATCTCTCGTTATCCAAGGTTCCCGAAAATTGCCGTATTTATCCTTCTTCCTCACAGGAACATGCCGGTCCTGAATTCCTTTCAACTGACACTTGAAAGCCTCCCACATGTCAGATGTTGATTTGCCCTCAAACATCCGCCCCCAATCTATGTTCTTCAGTTCCCACCTAATATTGTTATAATTAGCCTTCCCCCAATTTAGCACATTCATCCTCGGACCACTCTTTTCCTTGTCCACCAGTACTTTAAAACTTACTGAATTGTGGTCACTGTTACCGAAATGCTCCCCCACTGAAACATCTACCACCTGGCCGGGCTCATTCCCCAATACCAGGTCCAGTTCCACCCCTTCCCTAGTTGGACTGTCTACATATTGTTTTAAGCCGCCCTCCTGGATGCTCCTTACAAACTCCGCCCCATCTAAGCCCCTGGCACTAAGTGAGTCCCAGTCAATATTGGGGAAGTTGAAGTCTCCCATCACCACAACCCTGTTGTTTTTACTCTTTTCCAAAATCTGTCTACCTATCTGCTCCTCTACCTCCCGCTGGCTGTTGGGAGGCCTGTAGTAAACCCCCAACATTGTGACTGCACCCTTCTTATTCCTGATCTCTACCCATACAGCCTCACTGCCCTCTGAGGTGTCCTCTCGCAGTACAGCTGTGATATTCTCCCGAACCACTAGCGCAACTCCGCCTCCCCTTTTACATCCCCCTCTATCCCACCTGAAACATCTAAATCCTGGAACGTTTAGCTGCCAATCCTGCCCTTCCCTCAACCAGGTCTCTGTAATGGCAACAACATCATAGTTCCAAGTACTAATCCAAGCTCTAAGTTCATCTGCCTTACCCGTCATACTTCTTGCATTAAAACATATGCACTTCAGGCCACCAGACCCGCTGGGTTCAGCAACTTCTCCCTGTCTGCTCTGCCTCAGAGCCCCACTGTCCCTATTCCCTAGTTCTCCCTCAATGATCTCACCTTCTGATCTATTGCTCCCGTGCCCACTCCCCTGCCATACTAGTTTTAACCCTCCCGTGTGACACTAGCAAACCTCGCGGCCAGGATATTTATGCCTCTCCGGTTTAGATGCAACCAGTCCTTCTTATATAGGTCACACCTGCCCCGGAAGAGCGCCCAGTGGTCCAGATAAGGGAAACCCTCCCTCCTACGCCAGCTGTTTAGCCATGTGTTTAGCTGCTCTATCTTCCTATTTCTAGCCTCACTGGCACGTGGCACAGGGAGTAATCCCGAGATTACAACCCTAGAGGTCCTGTCTTTTAACTTTCTGCCTAGCTCCCTGAACTCCTGCTGCAGGACCTCATGCCCCTTCCTGCCTATGTCGTTAGTACCAATATGTACAACGACCTCTGCCTGTTTGCCCTCCCCCTTCAGGATGCCCTCTACCCGTTCGGACACATCCTGGACCCTGGCACCAGGGAGGCAACATACCATCCTGGAGTCTCCTTCACGTCCACAGAAGCGCCTATCTGTGCCCCTGACTATAGAGTCCCCTATTACTATTACTCTTCTGCGCTTTGACCCTCCCTTCTGAACATCAGAGCCAGCCGTGGTGCTACTGCTCTGGCTGCTGCTGTTTTCCCCTGATAGGCTATCCCCCCCGACAGTATCCAAAGGGGTATACCTGTTCGAGAGGGGGACAACCACAGGGGATTCCTGCACTGACTGCCTGCCCTTTCTGGTGGTCACCCATTTCTCTGCCTGCACCTTGGGTGTGACCACATTTATATAACTGCGATCTATGACGCTTTCCGCCACCTGCATGCTCCTAAGTGCATCCAATTGCTGCTCCAACCGAACCATGCGGTCTGTGAGGAGCTCCAGTTGGGTGCACTTTCTGCAGATGAAGCCATCCGGCACGCTGGAAGCCTCCCGGACCTGCCACATCTCACAGTCAGAGCACTGCACCCCTCTAACTGACATTGGGTCAATTAATTAAAATTAAAAGTTTAAAAAATATATTTTAAAAAAAATATAAAAATTATTTTTTTCAAAGTTAGTTAACGATCTGTTTCCTAGCACTAGATTTCTAATATAAACGCGAAAGCTAAATATAGTACTCTCCGATCTCTGGCTTAGATACCCATCTAAATTATAATTAAGTAATTATGTTTAATTAGTTACCAATGCTTAATTTTTTAAATTTAGTGTAGATTCCCAACCAGCCACTCAGGTCACAGCTTTTCTGTGATGTCACTTCAGTTTCCCCCCGACAGACACAATTTGAAAAAGGTATAAAAGTAAAAATGAGTAAAAATCACTTACTTACCTTCTGAGTGTCTTAGATGTTCTCAGGTTCTCTCCCTGACAGAGACTGCTCCTCCTCCTCCGAACGGCACCCGAAACTGGGCCGCGATCTTTTAAAATCTCCGCTCGGACTCGCAGCTCCGGCGCTTTTTAAATCTCCCGCGCTGTTTTCAATGTCCCGGCTCACTCACCTCCCGCGCTGTCAAAGCGTGCCCAAGGCCGTCCTGGCCATTCCCAGTGATGTAGGGGAGCGGCTGGCGGAAGCTTCTGATGCTCCTGGCAAATGGAGCAGTTTTGGGCCACCTTCTCAATATCGGTGTCGAGGCCTGGCCACGAGACGTAACTCCGGGCCAACATTTTCATTTTGGTCACACGTGGATGCCCATTGTGCAAGTCTGTTAGTATATATCCTGGCCTTTTTCCGGGACCATCACACGCGTCCCCCACAAGAGGATGCCGTCTTCCACGCTGAATTCCGACAGCTTGGAGGAAAATGCCCGCAACTCGCCTGGGAGCTGTCTATGCTGCCCACCATACAGGACTATGTGCCGAACCTTTGACAGGACTGGCTCCGTCTGGGTCCACTCACGGATCTGTGATGCCATGACAGGCAAAGTGTCCATAAAATCTAGGGTTGCAACCACCTCACCGGTCGTGGGGGTCGACATGGGGCCGGTCGATAAAGGCAATCGGCTCAGTGAGTCGGCATTTGCTATATGCGTACCTGGTTTGTGCTCCAGAGAATACTCGTATGCAGCAAGCAACAAAGCCCAGCGCTGGATCCGTGCGGAAGCAATGGGCGGTATTGGCTTATCCTCTCTGAAAAGTCCCAGCAGAGGCTGATGATCAGTCACGATAGTGAAATGGCGGCCATACACGTACTGGTGGAAGCGTTTCACCGCAAAAACCACTGCCAGGCCCTCCTTCTCGATCTGCGCGTACTTTTTCTCCGCTGCAGTCAATGTGCGGGAGGTGAAAGCTATCAGTCGCTCGGCCCCGTTCTCCATCTTGTGGGACAAGACGGCCCCAATACCATACGAAGATGCATCACATGTGACGAGCAAAGGCTTTCCAGGATCATAGTAGGTTAGTAACCCAGATAACGACAATTGTTGCTTTACCCGCCGGAAAGCGGTTTCTTGCGGCTGACCCCAAACCCAGGTGTGATTTTTCTTTAGCAGAAGGTGCAAAGGGGCCAGCGTAGTTGCCAGATTGGGGAGGAACTTACCGTAATAGTTTACGAGACCGAGAAAAGAACGAAGATGCTAAGTGTCAGTCGGGGCGGGGGCCTGTTGAATTGCACGCACCTTCTCTGCGACGGGGTGCAAACCTTCGCGGTCCACCCGATAACCTAGGTAGACTACTTCCTTTGCCTGAAATATGCACTTTGCGCGACGTAAACGGACTCCAGCCTCCGAAAGGCGTCTAAGGACAGCCTCCAGATTTTCCAAATGTTCCTGCTCCAACGTCCCTGTAATCAAAACATCATCTAAGTAGACAGCAACACGTGGTAAACCTCTCAAAATGCCCTCCATAACACGTTGAAAAATTGTGCAGGCAGAGGATACTCCAAAAGGTGTATATTCTTCATACAGGCCCCGGTGTGTATTAATCGTTACATATGGTCGGGAGGCAGGGTCCAGCTCCAACTACAGGTAGGCATGACTCATATCTAATTTTGTGAACGAGAGTCCACCTGCAAGCTTCGTGTAGAGATCCTCTATGCGAGGCATTGGATATCGGTCGAGTCGGGAAGCCGTATTCACTGTAAGTTTATAGTCGCCACACAAGCGAACTGTGGCATCTGGCTTCATTACAGGTACAATTGGTGCTGCCCAGTCAGCAAAACGGACGGGCCTGATAATACCCCAACTCTCCAAACGAGTGAGCTCCCCTTCTACCTTCTCGAGCAAGGCATAAGGCACCGGAAATAGCGCGGCGTGGCTCCTGGTTCGACTTGGATACGGGCTACGGCCCCTTTTATTTTCCCCAAACCAGGCTGGAATACATCTGGGTATCGTCCTAGCACCTCAGTCAACCCTTCAGAAACTGTTTGGAGGATGTGCTGCCATTGCAACCGCAAATGGCGCAACCAGTCACGACCCAACAGGCTGGGCCCATGGCCGCGCACCACGTTAAGTGGGAAACGCCCCTCCTGACGTCCATAAACAACAGGGGTCATTGTAGTTCCTGCAATGTCCAGTCGTTCCCCCATGTAGGTGGCCAACCTGGCCTGTGAGTCGGTTAATGTAAGGGTCTGTATACCCTGCTTGTGCAGTCGAATGTCCTCTGGGCGATCACGGAGACCGCTGCGCCAGTGTCCAACTCCATCTCAAGCGGGTGGCCATTGACCCGTACTGTCACCTTAATTGGGGCCACACGGGGAGCTGCCACACAATGCAACTGCAGGCAGTCGTCCTCCGTCTCCACGTCCTCAGGAGTAGTTGCCGCAGGTTCATCCACATGGAAGGTACGGCCCCTGGTCTCGTCCCAGTCACGGCCCCTGGGCTGGTCCCAGTTTCGGTCGGAACGACGGCGCCTCTGGCGCCCCAGGACCGCCGCCCGCGACGGGGTCGGCGCCTACAAGTCTGACACGGACATGGCTCCTCATCCATTGGTTCTGGAGAAGGCTCCCTTCGGGGAGGAATGTCCGACGGCCACTGGCGTCGGTCCGGACGTTGCCTCGCCCAAGGTACCGCAGGAGTGCGGGGGGACGTTTTCGGATGGAAGGGGTTGCGTCCCAAGGCATGCACTTCCATTCCCTGTAGCTCTTGCACTCTCTCGGGACAATACTATTTGAATGGCCTGTTGAAAAGTCAATGTTGGCTCAGCTAACAACTTTCTCTGGGTGGCCGCATTGTTAATACCGCAAACCAAACGGTCGCGTAACATTTCTGACAAGGTCTCACCATAGTCACAGTACTCCGCAATCCTGCGTAGCCTGGATAGAAAATCGGCAAGGGATTCTCCAGGGGTCCTCTCAGCGGTATTAAACCGGTAACGCTGGACTATCGTGGACGGGGTTGGGTTAAAATGTTGCCCCACTATATTCACAAGTTCATCAAACGTTTTGGTGTCCGGCGCAGCTGGGTACGCAAGGCTCCTAATCACCCCAAACGTATGCGGGCCGCAGGCGGTGAGCAATATGATCACCTGCCGCTCATTTTCGGTGATATTGTTTGCCCGGAAATAGTAACGCATCCATTGTGTGTACTGGTTCCAGCTTTCCAGCGCAGCATCAAAAACATCCAAACGTCCGTACAGAGGCATGGTATAATAGAAAACAACTTCCAACCTGTATCCAACAAAAATCCAGGGAGGTGGCTTCAGCAGTGTAGACAGCTGTTCACATCCCATCCTCGTCGCCAGTTTTGTGAGGCCACAAAGAATCCAGCACGAGATTTAAGGATACAAAGTAATAACATTTATTTACAATAACATACATATATAACAGCAGCAGCAACTTCCCTTGCTGCACACTCCTTCCTGCTGGTTCCTGAACTGGCCAGCTTTATTTATACTAGGAGTTTACTAATGGTTTCTCCGCCCCCCTCATTGGGGAAGCTCATTCTCCCACAGGGTTGTGGGATTGTCATTAGTCCCCAGCCAATGGTAAGTAGGCAGGTTATAACAACCTTGCTGCAGCGACTGCTGCTTCCGGATGTGGAAGGGGAGGGAAGAATTGGGAATATATACTGTGGTGATGTGCATCACTGTAAATACATGTAAGCTAGACAGACACTAGAGGGAGCACCAGAAACATCACTCACACACTCAACCAATAGATAAGTTAGATGGGAGGCGACCAATGGACATTCACGATACACAAGGAGGTGACACGACCACAGGGGGGCATTACACCAACCCATACATAAAGGACACCACACACATGATCAGCCCCTTCGGCCAGTAGAGACAGTCAGTGAGGAGAGGCACAGGGTTGATTCATTATCACACCCACCACGTGGAAGACAGCAGATGGTTAGTCAGTTTAGGTAGCTACAATAGGATTAGCAGTAGTGTCGAACTCAAGTTATAAAAGTGTACATAGTGTAAATAAATGAGTTGAAGTTATTTACACGTCTCGACCTTCCTTGACAAATGCAACACAAGGAAGCCGCTTATGTTACAAAGGAAACATAACAAAACATATACAAGTGGCTGGGGGAGCAGGGAGGAGAGCGGGCAGTTAAGATCATGGGGAAGCGGAGTTCGGAGGGGAGAAGGGTAAACGGGACCTCCTCTTGCGTAAGGATGAGCCTGATACAGTTTAAGGTGGTGCACAGGGTTCAAATGACTCGGGTGAGAATGAGTGGTTTTTTTTCAGGCGGTAGCAGATGAGTGCGAGAGGTGTGCGCGGTGGCCAGCGAATCACACGCACGTTTCGGGTGAGTGTCGAGAGGATCGCGAAATGATTGGTCACAGCGTTCACGATCGTGGGTTAAGTGCCCACTCGACTTTTAAACCGAGAATGCCTGCCCTGGCCGGTTTTTAAACCAGGAACGCCGACCGCGATCAGCTTTTAAATTGAGAATACCAGACTTCCGGTGGGGTCTATGTGGCGAGCAGTCGCACACACGGTGGCTCCCGCCAGGGTTCTTTGTTGTTCACCCAGTTTCCCACTTGAACCAGAGTGACTGATTGTTTCCCTGGAAGCAGAGATGGCGGTGCTGGCTGATGGTCATAAAGGTTTGAAGGCCAAGGTGGATGATCTGGGAAATCCGCTCCAGACAGCACAAATTAAGAATCGTTGGGCTGTTGGAGGACCCAGATCCTACAGAATATATGTCTCGGACTTTTGAGATGGTGGTGGTGGGCGGGAGCTTGCCATCCATCATGATTTGGACTGTGGCCATCGGCCTCTCAGGCCTTACTCTGGGGAACTATCATGGGCGATCGTCAGGTTCCACAGTTATCAAGAGAATGAACGGATGGAAGACTATTGAGATTATAAATGCGAGGGCCACGCTGTCAGGATATATCAAAAAAGTAATGTGCGATTCGGGATGGCGTATCCTGGACGTCTTCGAATGACTTTTAAAGAGAGAGACTGCTATTTTGAGGTGCCGGAGGCAGCAGACATATTCGTAAAGAATCATGGGCTGGGGGCGAATTAATTGTTAGGTACATTTGTATCTGTATTTAGTGTGAGATGTGTGTATAGTGGGTGATGACATGTTATTAGGAGGATTTTCTGGGTATTTTCTGGGCACGTTTGGAGTTTATATTTTGTATTTTTGGGGTTGTTTGTGGGATGGGTCTTGTTTTTCTTTTTCATAGAATCAGACTCTCGACAGTGCAGAAGGAGGCCATTCAGTCCATAGAGTGTGCATTGACCCCTGTACCTTGCCTCATCCCCGTTACCCTATCCAACGTTTGGAGAAAAGAGCTAACATTTTGAGTCCAGATGATCCCTTGTCGAAGCTGTTGAGCTTTGACAAAGGGTCATCTGGACTCGAAACATTAGCTCTTTTCGCTCCCTACAGATGCTGCCAGACCGGCTGAGATTTTCCAGCATTTTCTCTTTTGAGTACTAACGAACCATTGTGCTACCGTGTCACCTCCTATACTTTTGTATTAAAGTTGGATGTGGGCAGGGGCTGGATGCAGGTACGATTATATTTCTGGTTTTACAGACCTGGGGTCACCCTGCCAGCCGTAAATGGGAGCTGCTCATTGCTTAAGTTTTTTTTAAAGTAATGAGCTGAGGATTTGTGTCCTTGTTTTGTTTGGGGCTGGGTGTGGGGGCAGGGAGAGGATGGTGGTCTTTGATTTCCTTTTGGTTGCGTGTTTGTTTATTGGGATGCGGTACTCCCGGGAGGAGGGATAGACTGCTGACTAATTCTTTGATGTGGAGATGCCAGCATTGGACTGGGGTGGGCACAGTAAGAAGTCTTACAACTCCAGGTTAAAGTCCAACAGGTTTGTTTCGATGTCACTAGCTTTCGGAGCGCTGCTCCTTCCTCAGGTGAATGAAGAGGTATGTTTTCAGAGCACAGCTCCTTCATCAGGTGAGTGAAGAAAAGGTTCCACAACCACATATATAGACAAAGTCAATGATGCAAGATGATACTTTGAATGCAAATCTTTGTAGGTAATTAAGTTTTTACAGATCCAGACGGAGCGATGGAGGGATAATCACAGGTTAAAGAGGTGTGAATTGTCTCAAGCCAGGACAGTTGGTAGGATTTTGCAAGCCCAGGCCAGATGGTGGGGGGGTGAATGTAATAAGGCATGAACCAAGGTCCCGGTTGAGGCCGTATTCATGCGTGCGGAACTTGGCTATCAGTTTCTGCTCAGCGATTCTGCGTTGTCACGTGTCCTGAAGGCCGCCTTGGAGAACACTTACCCGAAGCTCAGAGGCTGAATGCCCTTGCCTACTCAAGTGTTCCCTGATAGGAGATTGTCCCTGCCTGGCGATTGTCGTGCGATGTCCGTTCACCCGTTGCCGCAGCGTCTGCATGGTCTCGTCAATGTACTACACCTCGGGACATCCTTTCCTGCAGCGTATGAGGTACAGTGTTGGCCGAGTCACACAAAAGTATGTACCGCGCACCTGATGGGTGTTCTCACGTGTAATGATGGTACCCATATTGACAATCTGGCACGTCTTGCAGAGGTTGCCATGGTAGGGTTGTGTGGTGTCATGGTCACTGTTCTCCTGAAGGCTGGATAGTTTGTTGCAAACAATGGTCTGTTTGAGGTTGCGCGGTTGTCTGAAGGCAAGTAGTAGGGGTGTGGGGATGGCCTTGGCAAGATGTTAGTCTTCATCGATGATGTGTTGAAGGCTACGAAGATGTCGTGATGAAGGAGCTGCACTCCGAAAGCTAGTGATTCGGACTAATTCTTTGTCTTTGTTCTGGTCTTATGGGGAGGGCCTGATATCGGCACTCGTTAAGCTGCTGCTGGGTAAGCCACCATGATGGGATTTTAGATTTGTCACGTGTACCGAGGTACAGTGAAAAGTATAGTGTAGAGTCTCGGCAGATCGTTCCATGCATGAAAAAAACATAGGACAGACGATATATACACAATGTAAATACATAGACATAGACATTGGGTGAAGCATATGTAGTGCTAACAACTGTAGAGAAGATGCATAGAGAGATCAGTTGACTCCATAAGAGGGTCATTCAGGAATCTGGTAACAGCAGAAAAGAAGCGGTTTTTGAATCGGTTGGCGTGTATTCTCACACTTTTGTATCTTTTGCCTGTTGGGTAAGGTTGGAAAAGAAAAGAACCTGGGTAGGAGGGGTCTTTGATCATGCTGCCCGCTTTCCCAAGGCAGCGGGAGGTGTAGACAGAGTCCACGAATGGGAGGCGGATTTGTGTGATGGCCTGGGTTGTGTCCACGACTTTCTGGAGTTTCTTACGGTCTTGAGCCGAGCAGTTGCCAGATCAAGCTGTGATGTAGCCAGAGAGGGTGCTTTCTACAGTGCATCTATAAAAATTGCTAGAGTCAATGTGGACATGCCAAATTTCCTTAGTTTTCTGAGGAAGTACAGGCACTGTTGTGCTTTCTTGGTCGTTGTGTCAAATTGGGTGGACCAGGACAAATTGTTGGTGATGTGTACACCTAGGAATTTGATGCTGTTGACCATCTCCACCTCTGCACCATTGATGCAGATGGGGGTGTGTACAACACTTTGCTTCCTGAAGTCGATAACCAGCTTCATACTTAGTTTTGCTGACGTTGAGGGAGAAATTGTTGTTGTGGCACCATGCCAGTATGGGAATGGCTGACTCTGGGTCAGGGGTGGAAGAAGGCCCCGAGTCCGATTAATAACTCGCAACATAAAGGGGTTAAACAGCTCAGTAAAAAGATTACGTGTGTTTGCGCACCTGAGAAGTTTGAAGGCTGACGTGGGTGTTTACAGGAGGCACATTTGTGCATCAAATACCAAACAAGGTTACAAAAGTGCTGAGTGGGACAGGTATATCATTTGGGTTTTAGTGGTAGGGCTCGGGGGGGGGGGGGCTGCAGTGAGAATCAACGGGAGAGCGTCTTTCCCAGTTGCTCAAATATTGGCGGACCCAGGGCGGCTCGACAGCGCAGTGGTTAGCACTACTGCCTCACGGTGCCGAGGACCTGGGTTCGATCTGGCCCCGGATCACTGTCCGTGTGGAGTTTGCACATTCGCCCAGTGTCTGCGAGAGTCTCACCTCCACAACACAAAAATATGCAGGGTAGGTGGGATTGGCCACGCTAAATTGCCCCTTATTTGGAAAAGGTTTTTTAAAAAAATTGGCGGACCCAGACGGGAGATTATGCAAGTGTCAGTGGATCTTTGGAAAGCACATCAGTGGCTCTAATTTAATTATGACTGAGGACAATTTGTCCTGGTGCACCCAATTGACACTACGACCAAGAAAGCACAATAGTGCCTATACTTCCTCAGAAAACTAAGGAAATTTGGCATGTCCACATTGACTCTAGCAATTTTTATAGATGCACCGTAAAAGCACTCTCTCTGCATCACAGCTTGATCTGGCAACTGCTCGGCTCAAGACCAGAAGAAACTACTGGGATGATACAGCTTTACTAACAAGGTGCTGGCTTCTATTCCAGTCTGGATTCACAACAACAAATTCTTGTTTGGGGGAGGAGGGTGGGGGGGGGAAAAGAGAATGTCACCAATTGCCTTTTGGATCCTCTGTTAGTTAGGTTTGACCCTCAGTCTGTCAGGGGTGGCAAAAGCGATATTGTTCTTTATGGAACAGATTGGGGGCAGGGGGGCTGCAGACCAGTGGACATCTTTTTTTCCCCTCACGTCCATCGGGTCTGCTCCTGGATTGACTTTTGTGGTGGGGAGGATGCCATTCATCCTATCAATCCTTCGAAAGGCTACCCTACCTAGGCTGAATCGTCACCATATTTCTGCAACCCTACGCTAAAGGGCAATTTAGCATGACCAAATCACCAACCTGCACACTTTGAACTGTGGAAGGAAACCCACTCAGATACGGGGAGAATATGCAAACTCCACACGAACAGTCGCCCGAGGTCGGAATTGAGCCTGGGTCCCTGGTGCTGTGAAGCAGCAGTGCTAACCACCTGTCTTCCCAAGGTGAAGGGGCGAGGTACTCGGCGATTGTTATTTTGGATCATTCTCTGCAATTTGTGGACTTGATGTTGGAGTCGGGTCTCTCTCAATCCCCATGAAGATTGGACATGGTGTTGCTGGCAAACAAGGGATTCTGTGAGCATATATCCTCCAACATTTGGGGGTACATAGAGTTCAATAGGAACAAGGTGGGTCAACTGATCCCATTCCTTGACCCGAGAATGTTGCTGGCCACATTGACGCTCGCATCGCTTTCCCTGATCCTGAAGGATAAGGATCCTATAGAGTGTGGGTCGTGCTGACCCATTTCATTGTTGAATGCGGACATTAAGCTGTTGGCGAAGGTGTTGGCTATGCGTTTGCAGCCCGACTTTCCAGGGGTGATTTTGGGGGACCAGACTGATTTTTGGCAAGGGCAGCTATTGGTCAACATACGGTGATTGTTAAAATGCCATTCTGTTCCTCTGCTCAGAAGTGATTATTTCAATGGATGCTAAAAAAAAGCATTTGATAGGGTTGAGTGGGGGTTCCTATTTGAAATTCTTGGCTTTTGTTCAAGGTTCCCACCACAAATGTGTGTACAAATGTCCTGAGTTCGGGTTACTTACAATTGAACAGGAGTACAAAGCAGGGTTGTCCATTGTCTCCACCTTTGTTTGCTTTGGCAATCGAGCCTCTAGCCATTGCGTTGAGGTAGTCCACTGGGTGGAGGGGACAGGGAGCATAGGGTATCTTTATATGCACGGTGGCACAATGGTTAGCACTGTTGCTTCACAGCACCAGGGACCCTGGTTCGATTCCCTGCTTGGGTCACTGTCTGTGCGGAGTCGGCACGTTCTCCCCATGACTGCGTGGGTTTCCTCTCAGTCCAAAAATATGCGGGTTAGGTGGATTAGCAATTCTGAATTCTCCCCCAGTATACCTGAACAAGGGAGCGATGATTCTGGACTCTCTCGCCTTCGTCCCATTGATAGGCTGGAGGAGAGTTCAGCTTGGTTGGACGACTTCAACACCGTCCAGTGCTTTGGCCTGGCTGAATGATCTGGTGGAATTTTTGTATCTTGAGAAAGTCAAGTACACAATGGACACCATGGGTAGGGTCAGTGGAAGGGTTTTATTCGAGGTGGCAGCCTTTATCAGGGAATTAGTCAACATCAGTTGCTGGGGTGGTATGATTTCTTTTGTTAAGTTGTATTTGTTCATGGGGGTTGTGAGGGGGGATGCAGATGTGGGTGCGTTTATTTTGAAATGGTGTTTGATGTATGTTATTTCGTTTTTCCAGCAGCGACCGACTTTTAAACAGAGATTGCAGCCAAGACTAGCTTTTAAATTGAGAATGCTGGCCGCGATCAGCTTTTAAACCGCGAAGGTCGGCTGGCGCGGTCCTCGAAGGAGGCTGGTGTGGCCGGCGTATTGATAAAAGCGAGTTCCAGGGAACAACTTTGAAAAAAATGATCTAAATAGAGAGAGATTGCAGAACCCGGGTGGCCGAGTGATCTGGGTGCCTGGGCACTTGAATCACAAAATGTTTGTCTGCAGGACGCCCTTAAAAGTCACCATCATACCTGCTTCCACCACCTCCTCCAGCAGCGAGTTCCAGGCACCCACTACCCTGTGTAAAAAAAACTTCCCTCGCACATAGATTATCATAGAATTTACAGTGCAAGTGATTGCCAATTGGAATGTTAGCATTTAGTGGTCCCACGATTTATGAAAGGTTGTAGAGGTAGGCCAGGGAACTACAGAACAGTGGGTCTCACGACTGTGGTAGGGAAACTATTGGAGAAAACTCTGAAGGGAAGAATCTACTTCCACCTGGAGAGGCAAGGTTTGATCAGGAACAGTCAGCATGGATTTGTCCAACAAATTTGATTTGACTTTGAGCATACCATCAGGTGCACAGATGAGGCTAGTGTTGTTGATACAGTTAACATGGATTTCAACAAAGCCTTTGACAAGGTCCGAAATGGGAGATTTATAAAGGCGGCAAACGCACATGGGATACAGGGTAACTTGATAAGATGGATTCAAAATTTACTTAGCTGCAGGAGACAGAGGGTGATGACAGATGGCTGCTTTAGAACATAAGAACGAGGAACAGGAGTAGGCCATCATGGCTGATCTTTGTGGACTCAGCTCCACTCTCCGGCCCGTACACCATATCCCCAAATCCCTTTATTCTTTAGAAAGGTATCTATCTTTTTCGTTTAAAGAAGGAGCCTCAACTGCTTCACTGGGCAAGGAATTCCAGAGATTCACAACCCTTTGGGTGAAGAAGTTCCTCCTACACTCCGTCCTAAATCTACTTCCCCTTATTTTGAGGCTATGCCCCCACGTTCTGCTTTCCCCGACCAGTGGAAACAACCTGCCCGCATCTATCCTATCTATTCCCTTCATAATTTTATATGTTTCAATAAGATACCCCCGCATCCTTCTAAACTCCAATGAGTACAGTCCCAATCTACTCAACCTCTCGTCATAATCTAATCCCCTCAACTCTGGGATCAACCGAGTGAATCTCCTCTGCACTCCCTCCAGTGCCAATATGTCCTTTCTCAGGTAAGGAGACCAAAACTGAACACAATACTCCAGATGCGGCCTCACCAACACCCTATACAATTGCAGCATAACCTCCCTAGTCTTGAACTCCATCCCCCTAGCAATGAAAGACAAAACTCGATTAGCCTTCTTAATCACCTGTTGCACCAGCACACCAACTTTTTGCGACTCGTGCACCAGCACACCCAGGTCCCTCTGCACAGCAGCATGTTTTAACATCTTACCGTTTAAATAATAATCCATTCTGCTGTTATTCCTCACAAAATGGATAGCCTCACACTTGGCAACATTGAATTCCATCTGCCAGACCCTAGCCCATTCACCTAACCTATCCAAATCCTTCTGCAGACTTCCGGTATACTCTGCACTTTTTGCTTTACCACTCATCTTAGTGTCGTCTGCAAACTTTGACACATTGCACTTGGTCCCCAACTCCAAATCGTCTATGTAAATTGTGAACAACTGCGGGCCCAACACTGATCCTTGAGGGACCCCACTAGTTACAGGTTGCCAACCAGAGAAACATCCATTTATCCCCACGCTCTGCTTTCTGTTAGTTAACCAATCCTCTACCCATGCTACCACTTTACCCTCAATGCCATGCATCTTTAGTTTATGCAGCAACCTTTTGTGTGGCACCTTGTCAAAAGCTTTCTGGAAATCCAGATATACCACATCCATTGGCTCCCCTTTATCTACTGCACTGGTAATGTCCTCATAAAATTCTACCAAATTAGTCAGACACGACCTACCCTTTGTGAACCCATGCTGCGTCTGCCCAATGGGACAATTTCCCTCCAGGTGTCCCGCTATTTCCTCCTTAATGATAGATTGCAGCATTTTCCCTACAACCGAAGTTAAGCTTACCGGCCTATAATTACCCGCTTTCTGCCAACCTCCTTTTTTAAACAGTGGTGTCACGTTTGCTACTTTCCAATCCTCTGGGACCACCCCAGAGTCTAGTGAATTTTGATAAATTATCACTAGTGCGTTTACAATTTCCCTAGCCATCTCTTTTAACACTCTGGGATGCATCCCATCAGGGCCAGGAGACCTGTCTACCTTTAGCCCCATTAGCTTGCCCAATACTGCCTCCTTAGTGATTACAATCATCTCAAGGTCCTCACCTATCATTATCTTTATTTCCATCAGTCACTGGCATGTTGTTTGTGTCCTCCACTGTGAAGACTGACCCAAAAAAACTTGTTCAGCTCCTCAGCCATTTCCCCGTCTCCTATTATTAAATCTCCCTTCTCATCTTCCAAAGGACCAATATTTACCTTAGCCACTCTTTTTCGTCTTATATATTTGTAGAAGCTTTTACTATCTGCTTTTATGTTCTGAGCCAGTTTACTTTCATAGTCTACCGTACTCTTCTTTATGGCTTTTTTAGTAGCTTTCTGTTGTCCCCTGAAGACTTCCCAGTCCTCTTGTCTCCCACTAATTTTTGCCACTTTGTATGTTTTTTCCTTCAATTTGATACTCTCCCTCACCTCCTTAGATAGCCAGCGTCGATTTTTCCCCTTTCTACCGTCTTTCTTTTTTGTCGGTATGAACCTTTTCTGAACACTGTGAAAGATCGCTCGGAAGGTTCTCCACTGTTCCTCAACTGCTTCACCATGAAGTCTTTGCTCCCAGTCTACCTTAGCTAGTTCTTCTCTCATCCCATTGTAATCGCCCTTGTTTAAGCACAAAACACTAGTGTTTGATTTTACCTTGTCATCCTTCAACTGTATTTTAAATTCCACCATATTGTGGTCACTCCTTCCAAGAGGATCCCGAACTATGAGATCATTAATCAATCCTGCCTCATTACACAGGACCAGATCTAGGACCGCTTGGTCCCTTGTAGGTTCCATTACATACTGTTCCAGGAAATTATCCCGGGCACATTCTATAAACTCCTCCTCAAGGCTGCCTTTACCAACCTGGTTAAACCAATCGATATGCAGATTAAAATCTCCCATGATAACCGCTGTACCATTTCTACATGCATCCGTTATTTCTTTGCTTATTGCCTGCCCTACCATCCTGTTATTATTTGGTGGCCTATAGACAACTCCTATCAGTGACCTTTTCGCCTTACTATTCCTGATTTCCACCCAAAGTGATTCAACCTTGTCCATCATAGCACCAATATCATCCCTTACTATTGCCCGGATGCCATCCTTAAACAACAAAGCTACACCACGGCCCTTACCGTCCATTCTATCCTTTTGTATAGTCTGATACCCTTGGATATTTAACTCCCAGTCGTGACCACCTTTTAACCATGTTTCAGTAATGGCCACTAAATCATAGTCATTCACGATGATTTGCGCCATCAACTCATTTACCTTATTTTGTATACTACGAGCATTCAGGTAAAGTACACTTATGCTGTTTTTATGTCTTTGTTATGAATCCTAACACCTTGATCAGTAACTTTTCGCAATTTATTTTTCCCCTTACCCTTTCTCCTAATTTTCCTGGTCTTTGAACCCATATCTCTACATAATAACCTGTCACGTAACCTGCTGCCTTGATCTCCATTATACTGTCCATAGCTTTACACTTCCCTTCCCCCCAACTTGCTAGTTTAAAGTCCTTGTGTCCAACCTATTTATCCTATTCGCTAGAACACTGGTTCCAGAATGGTTCAGGTGAAGACCGTCCCAACGGTACAGGTCCCTCCTGCCCCAGTACTGATGCCAATGCCCCATGAAATGGAATCCCTCTTTCCCGCACCACTCCTTTAGCCACGTGTTAACTTCCCTAATTTTCTCAACCCTATGCCAATTGGCACGTGGCTCGGGTAGTAATCCAGAGATTATAACCCTGGAGGGCCTGTTCTTTAATTTAGTCCCTCGTGTTTGATAATCCCCAAACAGGTCCTCTTTCCTAGTCTTACCTATGTTGTTAGTCCCAACGTGGACCACAACAACTGGATCCTCCCCCTCCCTCTCCAAAATCCTGTCAAGCCGATCAGAGATGTCCTTCAACCTGGCACCGGGCAGGCAACATACCATGCGGGACTCTCGATCTGGCTTAGAACATAGAACAATACAGCGCAGTACAGGCCCTTCGGCCCACGATGTTGCACCGAAACAAAAGCCATCCAACCTACACTATGACATTATCATCCATATGTTTATCCAATAAACTTTTAAATGCCCTCAACGTTGGCGAGTTCACCACTGTAGCAGGTAGGGCATTCCACGGCCTCACTACTCTTTGCGTAAAGAACCTACCTCTGACCTCTGTCCTATATCTATTACCCCTCAGTTTAAAGTTATGTCCCCTCGTGCCAGCCATATCCATCCGCGGGAGAAGGCTCTCACTGTCCACCCTATCCAACCCCCTGATCATTTTGTATGCCTCTATTAAGTCTCCTCTTAACCTTCTTCTCTCCAACGAAAACAACCTCAAGTCCATCAGCCTTTCCTCATAAGATTTTCCCTCCATACCAGGCAACATCCTGGTAAATCTCCTCTGCACCCGCTCCAAAGCCTCCACGTCCTTCCTATAATGCGGTGACCAGAACTGTACGCAATACTCCAAATGCGGCCGTACCAGAGTTCTGTACAGCTGCAACATGACCTCCCGACTCCGGAACTCAATCCCTCTACCAATAAAGGCCAACACTCCATAGGCCTTCTTCACAACCCTATCAACCTGGGTGGCAACTTTCAGGGATCTATGTACATGGACACCTAGATCCCTCTGCTCATCCACACTTTCAAGAACTTTACCATTAGCCAAATATTCCGCATTCCTGTTATTCCTTCCAAAGTGAATCACCTCACACTTCTCTACATTAAACTCCATTTGCCACCTCTCGGCCCAGCTCTGCAGCTTATCTATATCCCTCTGTAATCTGCTACATCCTTCCACACTATCGACAACACCACCGACTTTAGTATCGTCTGCAAATTTACTCACCCACCCTTCTGCGCCTTCCTCTAGGTCATTGATAAAAATGACAAACAGCAACGGCCCCAGAACAGATCCTTGTGGTACTCCACTTGTGACTGTACTCCATTCTGAACATTTCCCATCAACCACCACCCTCTGTCTTCTTTCAGCTAGCCAATTTCTGATCCACATCTCTAAATCACCCTCAATCCCCAGCCTCCGTATTTTTTGCAATAGCCTACCGTGGGGAACCTTATCAAACGCTTTGCTGAAATCCATATACACCACATCAACTGCTCTACCCTCGTCTACCTGTTCAGTCACCTTCTCAAAGAACTCAATAAGGTTTGTGAGGCATGACCTACCCTTCACAAAGCCATGCTGACTATCCCTGATCATATTATTCCTATCTAGGTGATTATAAATCTTGTCTCTTATAATCCCCTCCAAGACTTTACCCACTACAGACGTGAGGCTCACCGGCCTATAGTTGCCGGGGTTGTCTCTGCTCCCCTTTTTGAACAAAGGGACCACATTTGCTGTCCTCCAGTCCTCTGGCACTATTCCTGTAGCCAATGATGACATAAAAATCAAAGCCAAAGGTCCAGCAATCTCTTCCCTGGCCTCCCATAGAATCCTAGGATAAATCCCATCAGGTCCCGGGGACTTATCTATTTTCAGCCTGTCCAGAATTGCCAACACCTCTTCCCTACGTACCTCAATGCCATAAAGGCTTACAAAGGATGCCATCAATCCCCCTAATTATAGAATCCCCTACAACTACCACTTGTCTTTTTGCTCCCCCCTCTTGAATGGCTTCCTGTACCACGGTCCAGTGATCAGTCAACTCATCCTCCCTACAGCCCTCTTCCTCATCCACACAGGGAGCAAGTACCTCATCCCTGTTGGACAAGGTCAAGGGCGGAGGCTCCTCAACTCAGGATCCCCCTACCTGCCTCCCTTGCAGTCACACCACTCTGTCCCTGACCACTGTCCGAATTAACAGTAGTTATTCTACCGGGTGTGACTGCCTCCTGAAACAAAGTGTCCAGGTACTTTTCGCCCTCCCTGATGTGTCGCAGTGTGTGTAGCTCGGTCTCCAGCTCATCAATTCTGAGCCGAAGTTCCTCGAGCAGCCAACACTTGCTGCAGATGTGGTCACTGACGGTCTCAATGGGATCCACCAGTTCCATCATCATACAGCAACAGCACATCACCTGTCCAACTCGTTATTCAACTCGTTAATTAATTTAAATAATTTTTTATAGAACCTCAAGGATAAACCCGAACACCAACAAAAACACAGCCACTCACCCGAACTCAGTCACTCACCTAAACTCAGATGCACTCTGTTCCAATCAGCACTCCGTGTCTAAAGGCACTCCTGCCACACCTTTTGTGCACTCACCTCTCCCAGCACTGTCCGGACTCTCTCCTCCCGCGCTTTTTAAATCTGGTGACTGGAAGCCAGTGTCCAGTGACATACCACGGGGGTGCCCAGTCCCCTATTATTTTATTAATTATATAAACAACATAGATGACGACTTGGGGGGCAGGATCAGTAAGTTTGAGATGACACGAAGATTGGCTGGGTGTTAACAGTGAAGTTGAGTGCCTTGGGTTACAAAGAACAAAGTAAAGTACAGCACAGGAATATGCCCTCCAAGCCTGCGCCGACTATGCTGCCAGTCTAACCTAAAACCTTTTATTCTTCCGGGGTCTGTACCCCTCTATTCCCATCCTATTCATGTATTTGTCAAGATGCCCTTAAAAGTCACCATCATACCTGCTTCCACCACCTCCTCCAGCAGCGAGTTCCAGGCACCCACTACCCTGTGTAAAAAAAAAACTTCCCTCGCACATAGATTATCATAGAATTTTCAGTGCAGAAGGAGGCCATTCGGCCCATCGAGTCTGCACCGGCTCTTGGAAAGAGCACCCTACCAAGGTCAACACCTCCACCCTATCCCCATAACCCAGTAACCCCACCCAACACTAAGGACATCTCCTCTAAACGTTGGCCCTCGCACCGTAAATCTATGTCCCCTAGTAATTTACTCTTCCACCCTGGGAAAAAACATCTGACTATGCCCCTCAATTCCATAGACTTCTATCAGGTCGTCCTTCAACTTCCGCCATTCCAGTGAGAACAAACAGAGTTTATCCAACCACTCCTCATAGCTAATTCGCTTCATACCAAGCAACATCCTGGTAAACCTCTTCTGTACCCACTCCAAAGCCTCCACATCCTTCTGGTAGTTTGGCAACCAGAATAGAACACAATATTCCAAAATGTGGCCGAACTACATTTGCCAATTTTTAGATTCTTACCCCGTCCACTGAAGGCAAGCATGCCACATGCCTTCTTGACCATCTTCTCCACCTGCATTGCCACTTTGTGACTTGTGGACCTGCGCACCCAGATCTCTCTGTCTGTCAATACGCTTAAGGGTTCTTCTGCCATTTACTGTATAATTCCCACTTGTATTAGACCTTCCAAAATGCATTACCTCACGTTTGTCCAGCTTAAACTTCATCTGTCATCTCTCTTCCCCAAGTCTTTAACCGATCTATAACCTGCTATTTTTCCTCATCGCTACCCGCTATTCCACCAACCAAGTTCAAGGTAAGGGGTAAAGGTTGAGGGGGTATTTGAGGAAACTCTTTTCTACCCAGAGGGCGGTGACGTTCTGGAATACATTGCCTGGGAAGGTGGGAGAGACTCACATCCTTGAAAAAGTACCTGGATGAGTATCGGTACGTCATAACATTCAAGGCTATGGGCCAAGTGCCGAAAATGGGTAGGCAGGTTAGATGTCTTTCATCTGTCAGTGCAGACTCGATATTGGTTTTGATCTGACGAAATGAGGACTCCGTTGAAACCATTGTGTAAGAATGACAGAGGGCAATAGAGCGGAACTGCTGATTGGCTGTTGCGGGGGAAATTTGCATACGTCCGTGTGCTCACCATAACTTGAAGGTATACCTGAGCAAGAGACCCTAGCTGTTCAAGTGAAGACAAGCATCCAGCAGAGGGCAGTAGAGCGGAGCTGCTGATTGGCTGTTGCGGGGGAAATTTGCCTACGTCCGTATGCTCACCTTAACTTGAAGGTGGTTTGTGGAGGAGTTGTTGTCAAGTGACACTTCAACCCGAAACACTTCTTCAGTGTTTCCCTCCCGACCCCCTCCTCTAAGCAAAAAAAAAAACAACCGCTGTAAAGATCAAGAGGAAGGTTCAAGGGCAGGTAGAAGTAGAAAGAAGTTGAACCATGACGTCACAGCCTGCAGGTAAGGGATTGGCTGGTGACTGGGAAGTAGTTTTTCTTTTATTTTCCCTCGGGTGTTATTGTGCGGGGCGCAGAGGTTGCTGAGTGAGTGCTTGCTGAGAAGGGGAGTGAATAACAGGTAAGCTCTTTCTTTCTTTATCTAGAGGGGATGGCAGGGAAGGTAGTGCAATGTTCCTCCTGCAGAATGTTTGAGGTGAGGGACGCCGTCAGTGTCCCTGCTGATTTCATCTGTGGGAAGTGCACCCATCTCCAGCTCCTCAGAAACCGCGTTAGGGAACTGGAACTGGAGCAACTTCGGATCATTCGGGAGGCAGAGGTGGTCAGATAGAAGCTTCAGGGATGTAGTTACTCCGAAGAATAAAGGTAGATGGGTGACGGTGAGAGGGGCTGGGAGGAAGCAGTCAGTACAGGGATCCCCTGTGGCCGTTCCCCTTAGTAACAAATATACCGCTTTGGATGCTGTTGGGGGGGGGTGACTTACCAGGGTTAAGCTATGGGGTACAGGTCTCTGGCACAGAGTCTGTCCCTGTTGCTCAGAAGTGAAAGGGGGGAGAGGAGTAGAGCATTAGTCATTGGAGACTCCATAGTTAGGGGGATAGATAGGAGATTCTGTGGGAACGAGAGAGACTCGTGGTTGGTGTGTTGCCTCCCAGGTGCCAGGGTGCGTGATGTCTCAGATCGTGTTTTTGGGATCCTTACGGGGGAGGAGGAGCAGCCCCAAGTCGTGGTCCACATAGGTACCAACGACATAGGTAGGAAAAGGGATAGGGATGTAAGGCAGGAATTCAGGGAGCTAGGGTGGAAACTTAGATCTAGGACAAACAGAGTTATTATCTCTGGGTTGTCACCCGTGCCACGTGATAGCGAGACGAGGAATAGGGAGAGAGAGGAGTTGAACACGTGGCTACAGGGATGGTGCAGGAGGGAGGGTTTCAGATTTCTGGATAATTGGGGCTCATTCTGGGGTCGGTGGGACCTCTACAAACGGGATGGTCTGCACCTGGACCAGAGGGGTACCAATATTCTGGGGGGGAAATTTGCTAATGCTCTTCGGGAGGGTTTAAACTAGTTCAGCAGGGGCTTAGGAACCTGAATTGTAGCTCCAGTATACAGGAGGTTGAGAGTAGTGAGGTCATGAGTAGGGTTTCAAAGTTGCAGGAGTGTACCGGCAGGCAGGAAGGTGGTTTAAAGTGTGTCTTATTCAATGCCAGGAGCATCCGGAATAAGGTGGGTGAACTTGCGGCATGGGTTGGTACCTGGGACTTCGATGTTGTGGCCATTTCGGAGACATGGATCGAGCAGGGACAGGAATGGTTGTTGCAGGTGCCGGGGTTTAGATATTTCAGTAAGCTCAGGGAAGGTGGTAAAAGAGGGGGAGGGGTGGTATTGTTAGTCAAGGACAGTATTTAAAGTTGCCACTAAAGTGGATAGAGCTGTGAAGAAGGCCTATGGTGTGCTCGCGTTCATTAACAGAGGGATTGAATTTAAGAGCCGTGAGGTGATGATGCAGCTGTACAAAACTTTGGTAAGGCCACATTTGGAGTACTGTGTACAGTTCTGGTCGCCTCATTTTAGGAAGGATGTGGAAGCTTTGGAAAAGGTGCAAAGAAGATTTACCAGGATGTTGCCTGGAATGGAGAGTAGGTCTTACGAGGAAAGGTTGAGGGTGCTAGGCCTTTTCTCATTAGAACGGAGAAGGATGAGGGGCGACTTGATAGAGGTTTATAAGATGATCAGGGGAATAGATAGAGTAGACAGTCAGAGACTTTTTCCCCGGGTGGAACGAACCATTACAAGGGGACATAAATTTAAGGTGAAAGGTGGAAGATATAGGAGCGATATCAGAGGTAGGTTCTTTACCCAGAGAGTAGTGGGGGCATGGAATGCACTGCCTGTGGAAGTAGTTGAGTCGGAAACATTAGGGACCTTCAAGCAGCTATTGGATAGGTACATGGATTACGGTAAAATGATATAGTGTAGATTTATTTGTTCTTATGGGCAGCACGGTAGCATTGTGGATAGCACAATTGCTTCACAGCTCCAGGGTCCCAGGTTCGATTCCGGCTTGGGTCACTGCCTGTGCGGAGTCTGCACGTCCTCCCCGTGTGTGCGTGGGTTTCCTCCGGGTGCTCCGGTTTCCTCCCACAGTCCAAAGATGTGCTGGTTAGGTGAATTGGCCAATGATAAATTGCCCTTAATGTCCAAAATTGCCCTTGGTGTTGGGTGGAGGTGTTGAGTTTGGGTAGGGTGCTCTTTCCAAGAGCCGGTGCAGACTCAAAGGGCCGAATGGCCTCCTTCTGCACTGTAAATTCAATGATAATCTAGGACAAAGGTTCGGCACAACATCGTGGGCCGAAGGGCGTGTTCTGTGCTGTATTTTCTATGTTCTATTATGGTGGCAGAAAAGACGTTTGATGAGGACTCGTCTACTGAGGTAGTATGAGCTGAGGTTAGAAACAGGAGAGGTCACCCTGTTCGGGGTTTTCTATAGGCCTCCAAAAAGTTCCAGAGATGTAGAGGAAAGGATTGCAAAGATGATTCTGGATAGGAGCGAAAGCAACAGGGTGGTTGTTATGGGGGACTTGAACTTTCCAAATATTGACTGGAAACACTATAGTTAGAGTACTTTAGATGGGTCCGTTTTTGTCCAATGTGTGCAGGAGGGTTTCCTGACACAGTATGTAGATAGGCCAACAAGAGGCGAGGCCATATTGGATTTGGTTCTGGGTAATGAACCAGGACAGGTGTTAGATTTGGAGGTAGGTGAGCACTTTGGTGATAGTGACCACAATTCGATTATGTTTACTTTAGTGATGGAAAGGGATAGGTATATACCGCAGGGCAAGAGTTATATCTGGGGGAAAGGCAATTATGATGCGATGAGGCAAGACTTTGGATGCATCGGGTGGAGAGGAAAACTGCAGGGGATGGGCACAATGGAAATGTGGAGCTTGTTCAAAGAACAGCTACTGCGTGTCCTTGATAAGTATGTACCTGTCAGGCAGGGAGGAAGTGGTCGAGCAAGGGAACCGTGATTTACTAAAGCAGTCAAAACACTTGTCAAGAGGAAAGAGGAGGCTTATGCAAAGATGAAACATGTAGTTTCAGTTAGGGCGCTCGAGAGTTACAAGAAGGACCTAAAGAGAGAACTAAGAAGAGCCAGGAGGGGACATGAGAAGTCTTTGGCAGGTAGGATCAAGGATAACCCTAAAACATTCTATAGATATGTCAGGAATAAAAGAATGACTAGGGTAGGAGTAGGGCCAGTCAAGGACAGTAGTGGGAAGTTGTGCTTGGAGTCCGAGGAGATAGGCAAGGTGTTAAATGAATATTTTTCGTCAGTATTCACACAGGAAAAAGACTATGTTGTCGAGGAGAATACTGAGATTCAGGCTACTAGACTAGAAGGGCTTCAGGTTCATAAGGAGGAGTTAGCAATTCTGGAAAGTGTGAAAATAGATAAGTTCCCTGGGCCGGTTGGGATTTATCCTAGGATTCTCTGGGAAGCTCGGGAGGAGATTGCTGAGCCTTTGGCTTTGATCTTTAAGTCATCTTTGTCTACAGGAATAGTGCCAGAAGACTGGAGGATAGCAAATGTTGTCCCCTTGTTCAAGAAGGGGAGTAGAGACAACCCCGATAACTATAGACCAGTGAGCCTTACTTCTGTTGTGGGCAAAATCTTGGAAAGGTTTATAAGAGATAGGGTGTATAATCATCTGGAAACAAATAATTTGATTAGAGATAGTCAACACGGTATTGTGAAGGGTAGGTCGTGCCTCACAAACCTTATTGAGTTCTTTGAGAAGGTGACCAAACAGGTAGATGAAGGTAAAGCAGTTGCTGTGGTGTATATGGATTTCAGTCAAGCGTTTGATAAGGTTCCCCACGGTAGGCTACTGCAGAAAATAGAGGCATGGGATTCAGGGTGATTTAGCAGTTTGGATCAGAAATTGGCTAGTTGGAAGAAGACAAAGGGTGGTGGTTGATGGGAAATGTTCAGCCTGGAGTCCAGTTACTAGTGGTGTACCACAAGGATCTGTTTTGAGGCCACTGCTGTCTGTCATTTTTATAAATGACCTGGAGGAGGGCGTAGAAGGATGGGTGAGTAAATTTGCAGATGACACAAAAGTCGGTGGAGTTGTGGACAGTGCGGAAGGATGTTACAAGTTACAGAGGGACATAGATAAGCTGCAGCGCTGGACTGAGAGGTGGTAAATGGAGTTTAATGCAGAAAAGTGTGAGGTGATTCATTTTGGAAGGAATAACAGGGAGACAGAGTACTGTGCTAATGGTAAGATTCTTGGCAGTGTGGATGAGCAGAGAGATCTCGGTGTTCATGTACATAGATCCCTGAAAGTTGCCACCCAGATTGAGAAGGTCGTTAAGAAGGCGCACGGTGTGTTAGCTTTTATTGGTAGAGGGATTGAGTCTCGGAGCCATGAGGTCATGTTGCAACTGTACAAAACTCTGGTGCGGCCGCATTTGGAGTATTGCGTGCAATTCTGGTCGCCGCATTATAAGGATGTGGAAGCATTAGAAATGGGTGCTGAGGAGATTTACCAGAAAGTTGCCTGGTATGGAGGGAAGATCTTATGAGGGAAGGCCGAGGGACTTGAGGCTGTTTTCCTTAGAAAGAAGAAGGTTAAGAGGTGACTTAATTGAGGCATACAAGATGATCAGAGGATTGGATAGGGTGGACAGTGAGAGCCTTTTTCCTCGGATGGTGATGTCTAGCACGAGGGGACATAGCTTTAAATTGAGGGGAGATAGATATAAGGCAGATGTCAGAGGTAGATTCTTTACTCCGAGAGTAGTAAGGGCGTGGAATGCCCTGCCTGCAACAGTAGTGGACTCGCCAACACTAAGGGCATTCAAATGGTCATTGGATAGACATATGGACGATAAGGGAATACTGTAGATGGGCTTTGGAGTGGTTTCACAGGTCGGTGCAACATCGAGGGCCGAAGGGCCTGTACTGCGCTGTAATGTTCTATGTTCTAACAGTTAATGCTTAAGCCATCAGCATCGTTATTGGAAGATTAGGACTTGTCTTTGTTCGTAACTGGCTGGGGCAGACTGCTAATCTTCTCAGCCATTGTGCTTGTTTGGCTGGACTGTTTATGCTATGCAAGGAATGTTACATTTCCGACATTGGGGCTGGTTTACTCAATGCGCTAGATAGCTGGTTTGTGATGTAGAACAAGGCCAGCAATGTGGGTTTAATTCCTGGACCGGCTGAGTTTATTCATTATGCCCACCTTCTTAGCCTTGCCCCTCGCCTGAGGTGTTCTGATCCTCAGGTTAAACCACCACCAGTCAGACCCTCAAAGGGGAAAGTTGCCTATGGTCAGCTGGGACTATGGCAACTTTACCTTACCTTTACATTCCAGACATTTGAAATTGCTCAGAAACTTAGAGAAGCCAGCATGTGACCAAAGAAATGGAGCCATCTTATCAGCTCAGTAATTGTCCATTTTAAAAAGCATTAAAAAATGACTTCATGAATGAGTCCAGCTGACGAAGGTCCACTCACGTCTCAATGGTGACTTCGGGACATTGAAATGTATTCAAAGCTGAGTTAGATATGGAACTGGGTTAAGACCTCAAGTCCGATATTTAAAAAATACATTGATACCTAATGGCTAACAACTAATATTCAAGAAACAAACTGGGCAAACCTGAAAATGACTGAAGCCATTTCTGGATGCGACTTGCAAACAAGAACTAGAGGGAGAGAGAGAGAAGCTGGGGAGAAGGCGAGAGAGAAACTGGGGAGAAGGAGATAGAGAAACTGGAGAGAAGGAGAGAGAGAGAGAGAAACTGGGGAAAAGGGGAGAAAGAAACTGGGGAAAAGGGGAGAAAGAAACTGGGGAAAAGGGGAGAAAGAAACTGGGGAAAAGGGGAGAAAGAAACTGGGGAGAAGGGAAAGTCAAATTGGGGCGAACAAAGAACAGTGCAGCACAGGAACAGGCCCTTCGGCCCTCCAAGCCTGCGCCGATCACGTGTCCTATCCAGACCAAATGCCTATATCTTTCCTACCCCGTCTGTTCATGTGTCTATCCAGATAAATCTTAAATGTCGCTACCATATCTGCCTCAACCACCTCACTTGGCAGTGCGTTCCAGGCCATCACCACCTTCTGTGTAAAAACGTCCCCCGCACATCGATACTGAACCTATTCCCCTTCACCTTGAACTTGTGCCCATTGTAATTATCATTTTTGCCCTGGGAAAAAGCCTACAACTGTTCACCCTATCTATACCCCTCATAATCTTATAAACTTCTATCAGGTCACCCCTCAGCCTCCGTCTCTCTAGGGAGAACAATCCCAGTTTCTTCAATCTCTCCTCAGAGCTAATACCCTCCATACCTGGCAACATCCTGGTAAATCTTTTCTGTACTCTCTCCAAAGCCTCCACATCCTTCTGGTAGTGCGGTGACCAGAATTGGACACGGTATTCTAAATGTGGCCCAACCAACGTTCTATATAATTGTAACATAATTTTCCAGGTTTTATACTCGATACCTCGTCCTATGAAAGTAAGCATGCCATATGGTTTCTTTACCACCATTTCCACCTGTGCTGCCACTTTTTAAGGATCTGTGGATCTGCACGCCCAGATCTCTGTGTCTCTATGCTCCGGATGGTTCTGCCATTTATTTTATAGCTTTTGCTGAATTGGATCTATCAAAGTGCATCATCTTGCATTTGTCTGGGATAAATTCCATCTGCCATTTCTCTGCCAATTTTGCAGCCTATCTATATCCTGTTGTATTTTCTGACAATCTTCAACACTATCCACAACTCCTGCAATCTTAGTATCATCTGCAAACTTGCAAATCAGACCCACTACGTTTGCTTCCAAGTCATTTATCTATATTACAAAGAGCAGAGGTCCCAGTACTGAGACCTGCAGAACACCACTAGTTATAGACCTCCCTTCAGAACAACACCCTTCCATTGCTACCCTCTGTCTTCTATGGCCAAGCCAGTTCCGAATCCATCCAGCTAGTTCACCCCTGAACCCATGTGATTCAATCTTTTGCCCCAACCTGCCATGAGGGACCTTAACGAATGCTTTACTAAAGTCCATGCAGACAACATCCACAGCCCTTCCCTCGTCAATCATGTTTGTCACCTCCTCAAAAACGAAATTAAATTAGTGAGACATGACCTCCCTTATATAAAACCACACAGTCTGTTGCTAATAAGATCATTCACTTCCAAATTTTGGTTTGCACGGAGTGCTGAATTTGGGTGCATTTGAGTGCTGTAGTGAGAGTTTGGTGACTGAGGGAGTTCGGTGAGGAGGGAGGAAGTTGCTCCTTTCATTTCCTACATTTCCTTAAAGAGCGTGAAAGGAGCCGGGAGTTTACAGAGAATGCAGCTGACTGGGAGCAGAGGCGGAGGGCGGAGTTCCAGTTGGTCCACAGGGCAGCTATATTCTGTAAGGTAAGAGGGGATGGAGGCTAGGGCAGATGCATGCTCCTCCTGTAGGATGTGGGTGGTGAGGGATACCACTGGTATCCTATACCTGCGGGAAGTGCACCCAACTCCAGCTCTTCCGAGACCGTGTGAGGGAACTGGAGCTGGATGAACTTTGGATCATCCGGGAGGCAGAGGGGGTAATAGAGAAGAGTTACAGGGAGATAGCCACACCAAAGGTACAGGACAAGAGTAGCTGGGTTACAGTCAGGGGAAGGAAAACGAACGGGCAGACAGTACAGGGATCCCTCGTGGCCGTTCCCCTTCAAAACAAGTATACCGTTTTGGATGCTGTTGGGGGCGGGGGGGATTACCTACTGGGGGAAGGTCCTAGCGGCCAGGTCTCTGGCACTGAGTCTGGTTCTGTGGCTCAGAAGGGAAGAGGGGAGAATAGAAAAGCATTAGTGATAGGAGACTCAATGGTTATGGGGATAGGAGATTCTGTGGTCGCGAGCGAGACTCCCAGAAGGTATGTTGCCTCCCGGGTGCCAGGGATGTCTCGGACGGAGTCTACAGGATTCTTAAGGGGGAGGGGGAGCAACCAGAAGTCGTGGTGCACATAGGCACCAACGACATAGCTAAGAAACGGGATGAGGATCTAAAAAGTGATTTTAGGCAGTTAGGTTGGAAGCTAAAGAGCAGGACAAGCAGAGTAGTGATCTCAGGATTGCTACCGGAGCCACGTGCAAGTGAGGCAAGGAACAGAGAGCGAGTGCAGCTGAACACATGGCTACAGGGCTGGTGCAGGAGGGAAGGCTTCAGGTATGTGAATCATTGCGATATCTTCTGGGGAAGGTGGGACCTGTACATGAAGAATTGCACCTAAACTGGAGGGGCACCAATATCCTGGGTTGGAGGTTTGCTGGAGCTCTTCGGGAGGGTTTAAACTAGTTTGGCAGGTGGATGGGAACCAGAGCTATGGATCAGAGGATAGGGTGGCTGCTGAACAGGCAGAAATAGTATGCAGCAAGTCTGTGAGGAAGGATAGACAGTTGATAGGGCAACGTTGCACTCAGTTGAATGGGTTAAAGTGTGTCTGTTTCAATGCAAGGTGTGTCAGGAATAAGGGAGATGAACTTAGAGCATAGATCAATACTTGGAACTACGATGTTGTGGCCATTACGGGGACATGGATTTCAGAGGGGCAGGAATGGTTGTCAGATGTTCCGAGGTTTAGATGTTTCAAGAAGAATAGTGAGGAAGGTAAAAGAGGAGGGGGAGTGGCACTGTTAATTAGGGAGTGCACCAGAGCTGCAGAAAAGGAGGCAGTTGAGGAGGGTTTGTCTACTGAGTCAGTATGGGTGGAAGTCAGAAACAAGAAAGGAGCAGTCACTTTATTGGGAGTTTTCTATAGACCCCCCAATAGCAGCAGAGGGATAGAGGAACAGATTGGGCGGCAGATCTTGGAAAAGTGCAGAAGTAACAGAGTTGTTGTCTTGGGTGACTTCAACTTCCCTAATATTGACTGGAACCTCCTTCGTGCAAATGGTTTGGATGGAGTAGATTTTGTCAGGTGTGTACAGGAAGGATTCCTGACTCAATATGTAGATAGGCAGACTAGGGGGGAGGCCATATTGGACTTGGTGCTCGGCAACAAACCAGGCCAGGTGTCAGATTTCGGTGACAATGACCACAACTCCTTGACCTTTATGATAGTCATGGAGAGGGATAGGAACACACAGTATGGGAAAGTATTTAATTGGGGGAGGGGAAATTATACTGCTAGTAGACAGGAGCTAAGGAGCATAAAGTGGGAACAATTGTTCTTGGAGAAATGCACAACAGTAATGTGGGGATTGTTTAAGGAGCACTTGCTGCGAGTGCCGAATAGTTATGTCCCACTGAGACAAAGGAATGGTAAGGTGAAGGAGCCTTGGATGACAAGAGAAGTGGAGCTTCTAGTCAAGAAGAAGAAGGAAGCTTACGTAAGGTTGAGGAAGCAAGGATCTGACTCGGCTCTAGAGGGTTACAAGGTGTCCAGGAAGGAACTCAAAAATGGACTGAGGAGAGCAAGAAGGGGGCATGAGAAAGCCCTGGCGGAAAGGATTAGGGAAAGCTCCAAGGCGTTCTACACTTATGTGAGAAATAAGAGGACGATTAGAGTGAGAGTAGGGCCGATCTGGGATAGTGGAGGGAACTTGTGCCTAGAGTCTGAAGAGATGGGGGAGGCACTAATGAATACTTTGCTTCAGTATTCACTAGAGAGAGGGACCTTGTTGCCCATAAGAACAGTGTGAACCAGGTTAATAGACTCGAACAGGTTGAGATTAAGGAGGAGGATGTGCTGGAAATTTTGAAATGCATCAGGATAGATAAGTCCCCTGGGCCTGGCGGGATATACCCAAGGTTACTACGGGAAGCAAGGGAGGAGATTTCTGCGCTGTTGGCAATGAACTTTGCGTCCTCACTCTCCACTGGAGCAGTACCGGATGATTGGAGGGAGGCGAATGTTGTTCCCCTATTCAAGAAAGGGAATAGGGAAATCCCTGGGAATTACAGACCCATCAATCTTACGTCAGTGGTGAGCAAAATATTGGAAAGGATTCTGAGAGATAGGATTTATGAGTATTTAGGAAAACATAGTTTGATTAAAGATAGTCAGCATGGCTTTGTGAGAGGCAGAGGTCATGCCTCACAAGCCTCATTGAATTTTTTGAGGATGTGACGAGACAAATTGATGAAGATCGGGCAGTGGATGTGCTGTATATGGATTTCAGTAAGGCATTTGATAACGTTCCCCATGGTAGGCTCATTCAGAAAGTTAGGGGGCATGGGATACAGGGAAATTTGGCTGTCTGGATACAGAATTGGCTGGCCGAAAGAAGACAGCGAGTGGTAGTGGATGGAAAGTATTCCGCCTGGAGGTCGGTGACCTGTGGTGTCCCGCAAGGATCTTTCTGGGACCTCTGCTCTTTGTGGTTTTTATAAATGACTTTGATGAGGAAGTGGAAGGGTGGGTTAGTAACTTTGCCGATGACACAAAGGTTGGTTGAGTTGTAGATGGTGTTGAGGGTTGTTTCAGTTAACAACAGGACATTGGCAGGATACAGAGCTGGGCTGAGAAATGGCAGATGGAGTTCAACCTTGATAAAAGTGAAGTGATTCATTTTGGAAAGTCGAATTTGAATGCTGAATACAGGGTTTTGGACGATGCTCGGCACAACATCGAGGGCCGAAGGGCCTGTTCTGTGCTGTACTGTTCTATGTTAAAGGCAGGATTCTTGGAAGTGTGGAGGAACAGAGGGATCTTGGGGTCCACGTACATAGATCCCTCAAAGTTGCCACCCAGGTTGATAGGGTTGTTAAGAAGGCGTATGGTGTGTTGGCTTTAATTAACAGGGGGATTGAGTTTAAGGGTCGCGAGGTTTTGCTGCCGCTTTATAAAACCCTGTTTAGACCACACTTGGAATATTGTGTCCAATTCTGGTCGCCTCATTATCGGAAGGATGTGGATGCTTTGGAGAGGGTACAGAAGAGATTTACCAGGATGCTGTCTGGACTGGAGGGCATGTCTTATGAAGAAAGGTTGAGGGAGCTAGGGCTTTTCTCACTGGACTGAAGGCGGCAGAGAGGTGACTTGATAGAGGTGTACAAGGTGATGAGAGGCATGGATAGAGTGGATAGCCAGAGACTTTTCCCCAGGGTGGAAATGGCACGGGGGAACATAATTTTAAGGTGATTGGAGGAAGGTATAGGGGAAATGTCAGAGGTAGGTTCTTTACACAGAGAGTGGTGGGTGTGTGGAATACACTGCCAGCAGAGGTGGTGGAGTCAGAGTCATTAGGGACATTTAAGCGACTCTTAGGCAGGCACATGGACAGCAGTAAATTGAAAGGGTGTTGGTTAGGTTGATCTTAGATTAGGATAAATGGTCGGCACAACATTGTGGGCTGAAGGGCCTGTACTGTTGTAGCCACCTGGGTTGGCCACTTCCCGACTTAAAATGGAGAACCGCAAAGACTAAAGGGAAATTCAGCCAACACAGGCAAAAACGAGCAAGTGCAGAAATCCTGTGTTTGGAACTTGCAAAAAGCAGACAGCACTGAAACCAGCAGTCATCTGCATAGTAATGAGCGATTCCCAGGCACAATTGATACACTTCAGGTGAATAAGACCAAGCCAGACTCCTCGGCGCCAGCAGGAGCCAAGACAAAGAACTTTAGCCAACGGACATTTAGGGACCGCCCAGCGATCAGGGACCAACTCCAGTATTGGAGAATTCGATCCAAGTGATCGGAACGCAGTCCACTCATTTGGAACCAGGTACGGGGTCCGCCCCGAAGAGCGGGAAGCCCCTGGGGACTATAAAGCAAAGCCCCCAAGTTCAAATTGTACTTCTTGGCAGGGTCACTCAACAACGCGAATCAACCCGAGAGTGAACTGCCCAGCTGCCGCACCAAGCAAGTCTCCAGTCAACGCTCGCTACGAGATAGGCGCTCCGAGCTACAAGTCCATACCAGCTTTTGAATCCTGCACTCAGGACCTGAACAAAAGGCCATTTGTTCCCCTGACCTGTTGGGCCAATTCCAAAGCCAAGTATAGGCCTTTTAGTCAATAGTCTAGAAAGTAGTGACTTACTGTATATAATAAATGTGTTTTGATTTGAATCTTACTAATTGGTGTGTTGAGTTATTGATCAGTACTTGAACTTTAACCTCGTGGCGGTATCATAAAAATACCTGGCGACTCTCGAGCAAAGGTTAAACAAACAGAGCAAATTATGAATTAAGAGCCAACCAAAAGTTAGCAACACTGTGCTGTACAAATGTTCAAATGTGCATAGATCCTATATCTGAAATTCTTTTCCAATAATTTCACTATTACTGACATCAAGCCCAATGGCCTATAATTACCTGGCTTATCTTTGCAAGCCTTCTTAAATAACTGTACAACATTGGCTATCATCCTATCCTCTGGGATCTCACCTGTGGCCAACGATGACACAAAGATTTCTGTTAGAGGTCCAGCGATTTCATCTCGTCTCACTCAGTAATCTAGGCTGGATGCCACCTGGCCCTGAATGCTTTTTAACACACCTAACACTTGCTCCCTCATAATAACAACCTGTTCCAAAGTGTTCTGAGATACCACCAATCAACATGTCCTTCTCCTTTGCGAATACCGATGCAAAATATTCATATTCTTGAAATTACACAACGTTTTGGCCTCAACTACTTTCTGTGACAGTGAATTCCACAGATTCACCACTTTCTGGATGAATCACCTCAGTCCCAAAAGTTTATCCATTATCAAACTACCATGCCTACGTTCTGGACTCCCACCATTGGAACATTCTTTCTGAATCTACCCTGTCTGATCCTGTTAGAATTTTGAGTTTCTGTGAGATTCCCTCTCACTCTTCTAAACTCCAATGAATATAATCCTAACTAATCTCTCCTCATATGGGGGTCAGCCTGGTAAACCTTTGCTGCACTCTCTCCAGAGCTAGAACATCCCTCAGATAAGGACACCAAAAACCTGCACACAATACTCCAGGTGTGGCCTCACCAATACCCTTCTCAATTGCAGTAAAGCATCCCTATTCCTATACTCAAATTCCTCCTTTATTGCATTGTGACTAAATTGACTCACCTAATCTATATGCAGATTAAAGTCACCCATAATCTCAGATGTTCCTTTATCACACCAGTTAATTAGAACACATTCAGGATGCGAGGACAGGTGATGTATCACAGCTGCAGTATATGGAAGCTTCAGGATACCAGTTTGATACAGGGCAAGCAATCCTACAGTCAGTGTTTGAAGTTTGAGCAGCCCTGGCTCAGAATTTGAGTTGGAGGCTGAACTACAAACATTGCAACGCATCAGGTAGGGGAAGTTACCTGGATCAAATTTGGGAAGATGTGTCAAATCAAAAAGTACAGATAAGGCAAAAGAGAAAAAACATTAATGTGCCACACCTCTTTGGACAGGGTCTTCTGATTTGGTCAGTGTTCAGGGATAGGAGGCCTGAAAAGGAGGCAGATAAGGGGCAAAGAGTACAACAATTGTACTCAATTGTCCAACAGGTTTGAGGTTTTCTTAGCTTGTTTGGAGGAGAATGGGCTGCAGGGTTGCTAACCTGAGTGACCATGGCACCATGGTGCAGGAAGCCGTTCAAGTGTGGGGGATCAAGAAGGAATGCAGTGGTAGTAGGGGACAGTATACTGATGCTGTTCTCTATAGCAATGTGGAGTCCAGGCACCGTGTTACCTGCCTGGTACCAGGATTCGGGACATTTCCTTGAGGCTAGAGAGGAACATGCAGTGGGAGAAGGGGGATCCAGTCATCGTGATTGATGCAGATATCAGTGACATAGATAAGATAAAGCAGGCTCTGCATAGTTAGTATGAGGACCTAGGAACCAAATTAAGAAGCAGAATCTCAAAGTTAATAATGTCTATTATTATCTGAGTAACATGAACATTTTCATAGAATCAGATTAGGGAGAAGAACGCGTGGCTCAATGACTGGTGTGGGAGAAGTGGATTCCAGTTCGTGGGGCATTGGCACCAATACAGGGAAAAGTGGGATCTAGAATGTTGAAATAGTGTCTAATCGAACTGTGTTGGGACCGGTGTTTTTGCAAGCTGTATAACTAGAGAAGTAGAGAATTTTAAACTGAATAGGGGAAATTTGGGAAGATGTGATAAATTGGAGCGCAGAAACAAGACTACAGAGAAAGCTATTATTACAAGAAAATAAAAACAGACCATGACAGGAAGGGATAGAGTGTGCAAATCTAACAGTAAATCAACAGATGAGACTAGAGGTTATAAAAATAATTTAAAAAAAACTAAAAGCTCTATATCTGAACACACAAAGCATTCAAAATAAAACAGATGAACTGAGAGTGCACAAGACACGGCAATAATCACAGCAGATTTCAATTTACATATGCACTGGAAAAGGTACCGTCGATGAGGAGTTCATTGAATGTTTTTAGGGTAGTTTCTTGGAACAGCATGTTCTGAAGTCAACCGAGAGAGAGCAGGCTGTACAATGGAAGTTGTGAGCCTTGAAACACTTGAAAAGGTGGTAGAAGCAGAGTCTTTGAATATTATTAAGGCAGAGGTGAATAGATTCTTGGTAAGCAAGGGGGTGATGGGTTTTTGGGGGTCGGTGAGATGTGGATTTCTGACTGAAAAAACAGTGATGGGTAAATCACATCATGATGTGCACCACAACTGTATTTACTAACATTCTAGAATCAAATACAAACTTCCATAAACAAAATTTACCTCATAAATCATTCCAATGTTCACCATTTAAGCATTTTGCATGTTGTACTTGCTAAGCCATCAAGCACAAAATTGGGATCCTTAGTGGTTTATACTGTTAATAGTATTGACAGTCCTCATAACACTCACTTGAAGTCCGCATGTGAGAGCTCAGAGTTGATCAGCTGTCGGAAACATCCCAGCTGAGCCCAAACCTATCCTCCCACTTTCCAGCAGAGGTAATGGAGTAGTTATCAAGAACAGGATCCCCATCTGATTCTCCCCTTTCCCCATCCTCAAGCTTCCAAAGCTACACGCAAGAGCAACAGATCCATCAACATTTCTACTAGTTTTACCTTCATCATCTTCATCCTCAGCACCATCTGCATCTAAAGGATCGTAATCATCCTGGTTTCCACCATCTTCCATTTCTTCATCCTCCTTGGAGTCATCCCTTTTTCGTAAATTTTTATCATCCTTGTCTTTTTCTTCTTTCTGCAAGGTTTCATTAAAATGTTTTGTTTAAACCATCGAGGGCCTTACTTTCCCAGTTTTTGAACTTAACTATATCTAATACGAATCACATGTATATAGATGTATTTTGTATGTATTAGCTATCAAAGAACTCGGGTTAAAAGGAACATGATAAAAGAAACTGCCAGGGTGAACACTAACTAAATCTACAAATGAGAACTGTTAGGAAAGGGTTCATGTTCCCTAGCATTTAATTTGGAATTGAGGTTTTACATATTTAAATAGATTGCACTTATTGCTTAAACTGGTACAAAAGGTGAAGTCACACGGGATCAGAGGTGAGGTGGTATGATGGATACAGAACTATCTCGGTCACAGAAGGCAAAGGGGTAAAAGTAGAAGGGTATTTTTCTGAATGGAAGGTTGTGACTAGCGATGTTCCACAGGGATCTGTGCTTGGGCCTCTGTTGTTTGTAGTGTACATAAACAATTTGGAGGAAAATGTAGCCGGTTTGATTCGTAAGTTTGCGGATGACACCAAGGTTGATGGAGTGGCAGATAGTGTTGAGGATTGTCAGAAGATACAGCAGAACAGAGATAGGTTGGAGGCATGGGCAGAAAAATGGCAAATGGAGTTTAATCCGGACAAATGTGAGGTAATGCATTTTGGTGTGTCGAACAGCGAGGAAATATACCGTAAATGCTAAAACTCTTAGGAATATAGATAGTCAGAGAGATCTGGGCGTGCAGGTCCATAGATATTTGAAGGTGGCAACACAAGTGGACAATGTAGTCAAGAAGGCATATGGAATGCTTGCCTTCATTGGACGGGGCATCGAGTATACAAACTGGCAAATCATTCTACAGTTGTATAGAACCTAGGTAAGGCCGCACTTGGAATATTGTGCACAATTCTGGTCGCCACACTACCAGAAGGATGTTGTTATGGGCCAGGGTTTAGAAAACTCCAAAGTATATCATGGAGTTCACCTGACCCACGACCTTTAATAAACTTTTGTTATGGGGAGCACAAGGGTCCACTCTCCAGGTGTTATGCAACAGAGACCTTAAGTATTTTTAAAACAAAACAATGTTTATTCTATGAACCCAGTTAACATCTTAACTACCAACACGCGTAACCCCACAGATACAATACTTTATAGGTAACCCTTAATACTTTTCCCAGCAACATCCATAAGTTAAACACTTTTTACAAAGACAGCAGGTTGAAATTCTCTACAGAAACAGGTATTACTTTGAAATCATCAAGTGATCTGGAAACATTCTTTAGAGAGAGATATAAAGCTTCTTGTTTGAGTGCAGCTCTACAACTGAAAGCGAAATGAAAAACAGAGCCACAAAGCAGCTTTTCAGCTCAAAACAAAGGTAAAAAGACAGACAGCCCAGCTCCACCCACACACTGACATCACTGCAACTATTTGATAAACACCCATTTCTTAAAGGTACCTGACAATGTGGAGGCTTTGGAGAGGATGCAGAGGAGATTTACCAGGATGCTGCCCACTCTAGAGGGTGTTAGCTATAAGGAGAGGCTGAATAATCTCGGACTGTTTTCATTAGAGAGACGGAGGTTGAGGGGTGGCCTGATAGAGGTCTACAAGATTATGAGGGGCATGGATAGAGTGGATGGGCAGTCACTCTTTCACAGAGTGGAGGGGTCAGTCACCAGGGGACATTGGTTTAAAGTCCACAGGGCAACGTTCAGGGGAGATGTGCGAGGCTGTTTTTTTACGCAGAGGGTGAGGAGTGCCTGGAATGCGTTGCCAGGGGAGGTTGTGGAAGAATACATTAACAGCATCTTGACAAACAAATGGATAGGATGGATATAGAGGGAAACGGCATGAGGAAGTGCTGATGTTTTGGCAAAGGTTGGCATCATGACCGATACAGGCTTGGAGGTCCAAAAGGCCTGTTCCTGTGCTGTCTTGTTCTTTGCTCGTAACAGATTGCAGAGAATAAAAAGGGGATACAAGTGGCATCTGGTGGTGTTGTTGGAGAAATGATTGTTGAACACAATAAATTTGAGTTTAAGTCAGCAAGACCTTTTTCCAGTTCTTACTATAGAGTTACCATCGGAGCTTAACAACAGCAGAGGATGGTTAGCGCTTGTGAGTAAAACAAAATGCTGTATTCTGAATTCTAGCCTTGAAGAGTCATTTAGAGTAACTTGGAAAATAAATGGCTGAATCCAAGCATAGACTGTCAGGGTAGAATATAAGAACTAGGAAGAGTTGGCCACCTGGCCCTTCAAGCCTGCTCTGCCATTCAATGAGATCATGGCTGATCTTTTGTGGACTCAGCTCCACTTTCCCGCCCGAACACCATAACCCTTTATTCCTTTATTCTTTAAAAAAACTATCTTTATCTTGAAAAAATTTATATGAAGGAGACTCAACTACTTCACCTGGGCAGGGAATTCCATAGATTAACAACCCTTTGGGTGAAGACGTTCCTCCTAAGCTCAGTCTTAAATCTACTTCCCCTTATTTTGAGGCTATGCCCCCTAGTTCTGTTTTTTCCCACCAGTGGAAACCACCTGCCCGCATCTATCCTATCTATTCCCTTCATAATTTTATATGTTTCTAGGAGATCCCCCTGCATCCCTCTAAATTCCAACGAGTACAGTCCCAGTCTAATCAACCTCTCCTCGTAATCCAACCCCCTCAACTCTGGGACAACCCATCATTGTTTTCTGAGCATCAACTCAATGACCAATGAAAGAATTAAGTAACCATATGGACACATTCTTGCCCAGGAAAAAACAAATATTGGCCGTGGCAGTTTCATTCCCGTATGAAAGCAAATTAAGGTGCAAGGTATTTTTGGAATTGAAGCCGGAGAAATTGGATTTTGATGAAAGTTTTATTGCATTATTAACTTTGATGGATAAGATTTACCAAAAGGATGATTTATTAAATATTTATGAGGCTTGATCAGATTTTGACATTAAGAAAGTCGGAGTATACCTCCATAGAAGAGTGCATAATGGAATTTAACAGATTGTTAACATGGCTGCAAACATTGTGTCTAGAAATTCCTCAATCAGTGTTGACGTTCAAGTTACAGGACGGTGGAAAAGTTACAAATATGGATCGGCTTCTAGTTTGGACGGGAGTTAAATTTGCAGAAAGACACACCCTGCTAGTACAAATGTCAGAGGCTCTAAAATAAATCTGGCTCTGCAAGTAACAAACATTCGAACAAGGTTGAGGAATTAGTTAGTTCCATAAGTTTCAGATTTGGGAATGATAATATCCTTAAATTGCTGAAAAGAGTTGTGATACCTTGTAAAATCCCTAGGAGGAATCATTATTTTAGCATGAATGTCGTATCCAGCGAAACACCTTTATCATTCAGCCAACCATCAAGGAAGAAAGCACATATGAAACTGGACAGGGAAAACAATAAGGCTAGCATATTAAGAAAAATTGTGGACTTGTAATTTCCACAGTCTGGATACTATTCTGTCCTGTTAATGAATCCTAATTTTTCTTGTAAAGAATTTAGGAAGTAATGTTAGCATCAGAGAATAAGAGCCTAGAAAGTTTGATTGTGTTAAAGTTGCATCAGCAATTTTCCCATCCATCTTCACAAAGATTAAAACTTTTGCTCAGTGGCTTTAAGAGATGAAGAATTCACCAAACTTACAGAACAGAAATAATAGATGTGATGCATGTAAGAAATATAAAAGAACACCATCACAACCCATAGTGAGAATGCCCTTAGCAACGGATTTTAATGAGGTTGCAGCTATGGTGTGGGATAAAGAGACCATTTTCTAGGTAACTAGGTTTAGTCAGTTGACAATTATATATAGCAAAGGAAATAGTTGTGGAACAGACAATGGAAAAACCGATAGGGATCGGACTGGGGCCTTTGGCACAATTCCTCACTGATAATGAGGGGAAATTTGCTAACGATGAATTTTGGGATGTGTGTGAGAATACAGCTGCAGAAAGCCCATTTAGCAATGGAGTGTGCGAGGGAAATCATGCTGCGATAGATGAAATGCTTCTTGAAATATTGGGAGATAGGCCATGTTGTAAATTAACTTTAGCTTTAGCATGGGCTATCCAAGTGAAGGATTCAGTACAGGTGGTAGAGGGCTACAATCCATATCAGTTGGTTTTTGAGAGAAATCCCCAAATTCCTTCAGTCATGAATGATCATCCTCCAGCTTGGGAGGAGACTATGATTAGCTCTACCATTTCTCAGCATTTGAAGGCACTGCACGGGGGCAGGAGAGCATTTGTTAAAGCAGAAATCTCAAAGAATTTGGAGAGTTGAGGCACAATGTATGGCCGTCGGAAACTATTTTCAAACAGGGAGACATGGAATAATGTAAAAGAGGTAGATTGGTAAAACAATCATTTTGCAGCATGGAAACCAGACTGATCGGGTACACTCATCAAGATTAGTGGGCACAGATTACAAGTTTGCAGATTCAAAAGGGGTTATTGAACATACGGAGGAACCTCTTTTAAATCCTTGTCTGACCCTGGTTTCTCTCTTTAATTTCTGTCTCGCTGGCTGCTATGAAACTACAGTCTTTGGTTTAAACTGTAACACCCCTTGGTCTAACCAGCCATTTGAACTGGCCCCAGCACTTTCCTCGGCATAGTCCATTATTTGGCATAGTCCAATGATGTAATTTTCATGGATTTGGCTAGCAGCCAATCAATTCTTCTGGAATTCCGGGACTTATTCAGTTCTCAATTTTGACTGGTAGAGCAGTTGAGGTTTCTGGGAAGAAACAGCGCAGACTCCATTTTAACTCAGTTCTGCTTAGACCTCGAGAGCATCCAGATGCAGGTTTAAAACATACCGTCGACTAAGGATGGGGAGTTAAAACACTCTCTATCCAACCAGGCCTGTGAAAGTTTAACCTCTGATGAAAAGGCTGCAAACCAGATCGGTGAAAGCCTAACCTCTGTTTGGAAGACTGAGGAAGGCACAGTGCTTCTCTCCTGAGATCTCGAGATATCTGGAATAAAGACCCCTTTTCTCTTTCTTTGCTGCAGTCAATCTTGATTTGCAAAAAGGCAAATACGATAACACGGTGGTTAGCGCTGTCTGTGCGGAATCTGCGCATTCTCCCAGTGTCTGTGTGGGCTTCCTCTGGATGCTCCGGTTTCCTCCCACAAGTCCCGAAAGATGTGCTGTTAGGTAATTTAGACATTCTGAATTCTCCCTCCGTTTACCCGAACAGGCGCCGGAATGTGGCGACTAGGGGCATCTCAGAAGTATATTGAACTGAAAACCCTCTTTTACATTCTCAGGCAGAGAATTATAAGATAGTCTCTGTGAGACTGAGGTCAGTCAAGTGAAAGTGACTCCCTGGAGGAAATTCTACAGCTGCGGGTCTTAACTGAAGGCACAGACTAGAGGGTCCGATCCAACCGGTGAATTTCAATGCTTCACGTCCTGAAGAGATTGCCAGCTACAAAGACCTCAAACTCAGCAGCGAATATACTTAAACTTCTCTTTTCCAGTTTAATCCCAGTATTTTGATCCTTCTCTGCCCCCACTGTGTCTGCCTTGTGTGTGTGGGTGAAAGGTGGGACAGTGTTAGGAGAACAATTAGATTAGCATACCGTTGTTCCATTATTACCTTGACATGTTTATCTCTTCTCATCATAAATGGCGTTTTTTTAATGTTTAACTTATTAATCCGATGTCTGTAAATCTTTGGAGCAGTCAAGGATCAAAGGTCTCAGGAAAATATACAAATGATTGGTTAATTCACTTAGCACAGTGGGCTAAACAAGGCTTGTAATGCAGGACAATGCCAGCAGCGCGGTTTCAATTCCCGTACCGGCCTCCCTGAACAGGCACCGGAATGTGGCGACTAGGGGCTTTTCACAGTAGCTTCATAGAATTTACAGTGCAGAAGGAGGCCATTCGGCCCATCGAGTCTGCACTGGCTCTTGGAAAGAGCACCCTACCCAAGGTTAACACCTCCACCCTATCCCCATAACCCATTAACCCCACCCAACACTAAGGCCAATTTTGGACTTTAAGGGCAATTTATCATGGCCTATCCACCTAACCCGCACATTTTGTGGACTGTGAGGGGAAACCGGAGCACCCGGAGGAAACCCACGCACACACGGGAAGGATGTGCAGACTCCGCACAGAGAGTGACCCAAGCCGGAATCGAACTGGGACCCTGGAGCTGTGAAGCAATTGTGCTATCCACAATGCTACCGTGCTGCCCAAAAGCTTCATTGAAGGCGACTTGTGACAATAAGCAATTTTATATATTGTGTTGGGACTCTGGCATCTGTGGGGCTGGAATAGACTGTGCACTCACCCAGGGTGTCGTAACACATTACTTCTCATACACATATGTTACAGAATTGTGAGGACCAGATCACGGAAATTGGCAGGGGATCTGAAGAGGATCACAGTAATACTGATGAACTAGATGAGACTATTTGTCCCAAAGAACTGCTGGGTTGGCACTAAATTACACAGTAAATGGTAGAACTCTTGCGAGTACTGACAGGCAGAGAGATCTGGGCGTGCATAGTGCATATCCACTGGTCACTGTAAGTGGCAAAGCATGTGGATAAGATGGTCAAGAAGGTAAACGGCATGCTGGCCTTCATCGGATGGGGCATTGAATATTAAAATTGGCAAGTCATGTTGCAGCTGTACAAGATTTTAGTTAGACTTGGAATATTGTGTACAATTCTGGTCGCCACACTACCAGAAGGATGTGGATGCTTTGGGAAGGGTACAGATGCGGTTTACAAGGGAGTTTCCTGTTATGGAGGGCATTAGCTATGAGGAAAGGTTAAACACGGTCTGTTCTCACTGGAACGACAGAGATTGAGAGGCGACCTGATAGAGGTCTACAGATCATGAGTGACATGGACCGAGTGGATAGTCAGATGCTCTTTCCGAGGGTAGGACTGTCAAGTACTAGGAGACATAGGTTGAAAGTGCGTAGGGAAACGTTTATAACAGATGTGCGAGGCAAGTTTTTTTTTTTTTTTTTTTTTATACACAGAGGGTGGTAAATATATGGAACGCGCTGCCTGGGGAGGTGGTGGGAGCAGGTACAATAGTGGCATTTAAGGCACATCTAGACAAATATATGAATAGGGTGGGAATGGAAGGATACGGACTCCGTAAGTGCAGACTTTAGTTTAGGCAGGTACCATGGTCTCCGCAGGCTTGGAGGGTCGAAGGGCCTGTTCCTGTGCAGTATTGCTTTTTGTAATGTGACATATTTGCCAGAAGTGGAAGGATGCAACTATCGTTGGTAGAGCAGGGAACTGGAAAATATAAAAAATGGCTGAATGTACAAGATAAAGGGAAGGAGCTTAGGCCCACGGATTGAGAACATGAAGGACAAAACTGGGGACCACAGAAACATTGTGTCAGTTCGGACAGCAGGTCGAGCAGTGAACATGCCCATAGGAAGAGATCAAGAACTGTTGGCAAAACATCCCATAACAGGAAGGGCAGATCAAGTTGTAGCAGTCTGGAACAAGACGAAGGAGGTTGAGGGGCGACCTGATAAGAGGTCTGCAAAATTATGAGGGGCATAGACAGAGTGGATAGTCAGAGACTTTTTCCCAGGGTAGAGGGATCAATTATTAGGGGGCATAGGTTTAAGGTGCGAGGGGCAAGGTTTAGAGGAGATGTACGAGGTAAGTTTTTTTTACACAGAGGGTAGTGGGTGCCTGGAAATCACTGCCGGAGGAGGTGGTGGAAGCAGGGACGATAGTGACATTTAAGGGTCATCTTGACAAATACATGAATAGGATGGGAATAGAGGGATAAGGACCCCGGAAGTGTCAATGATTTTAGTTTAGACGGGCAGCACGGTTGACACAGGCTTGGAGGGCCGAAGGGCCTGTTCCTGCGCTGTACTTTTCTTTGTTCTTTGTATAAAGCAGGATATAGGGATATAGGATATAGCAGGATATTAGCAAAGTCAAGAAATATGATACAGACTAGGAATGTTACAAGGAGCAGAAGCTCACATGATCGAGAGGTCTTGCTGGCTTCAACAAATTAGATGGTAAGTAAAAGATACAAAACAACAACATTGGAAATAACTTGAGGGTCCCAGATAGACAACGGGTTCTACCTCATAGATAGCTATGCACAGAAAAGGTGCTTCCTGATGGAACTTGTAAGGCCAAAGCCAGGCTGCTAGCATGAGGTTTTGAAGAAAAATTGAGCAACCAAGATGTACGGGTAGATTCATCGATGGCAGGAAAAAGTATTTGAAGAAGTTTCTGGCTCTGTTCGCCATAATTGCTTGGGGATGCAAGTTGATCAATATCAAAGCTGCTTTCTTATAGGTACATCAGCTTGAAAGATACACTTTTCCTCATCTTTTAAGAGGCGCCAAACACAAAAAGGGTACTCTGGAAGTGAAATAAATGTGTATAAGGGTTGAACGATGCTCCCAGAGTTTGGTACTTCTCAGTGAGGTTGGTTTTGTTAAAAGTTGGGCTGTCTTCAGTTGAAAGCAAACACTGCAATGTTTTATTGGCACCATGGGAGGGGAACGTTCGGGTATCTTTTTGATGCACGCCAATTTTCTGTGCGATGGTCGTAGCGAATTTGAAAAAACTGTATTATAAGTCAGACCTCTGGTGCATTCAAATATGTTAGGTTAGAAATCAGGCAGAGCGATTTGCATGTCACTCAACATCAGCAGCCTTCCTTGGAGAATATTAACCCCACAGCAGTACTCGTGGTAGGGCCTCACAAAAGATTATGGTGGCTTCGAAAATGGAAAAAGAGGAACTCAGAAGTCTAATTGGGCCGCTTAATTGGTTAGCGAGACAAACAAGACCGGACGCCAGTTTAGATGTTTTAGAACTAAGCATCAGCGGTAGCGATCCTAACGTAGCACAGTGGTTAGCACTGTTACTTCACAGCACCAGGGACCTGGGTTCGATTTCCGGCTTGTGTCACTGTCTGTACGGAGTCTGCACGTTCTGCCATATCTGTGCGGGTTTCCTCCAGGTGCTCCGGTTTTCTCACACAATCCAAAGATGTGCAGGTTAGGTGGATTGGCTGCGCTAAATTGCCCTGTAATGTCCAAAGATTAGTTGGGGTTACTGGATTACGGGAACAGGGTGGATGTATGGTCTTAAGTAAGGGTGCGCTTTCAAGGGCCGGTGTAGACTCGATGGGACGAATGGCCTCCTTCTGGACTGTATGTTCTATGTTAGCCAATATCATAATTTGTACACATCCTGCTGCTATAAATAGTACTATAATTTTAAATAACTGAATTGATTCCCTGTTTAACAGAAACATGCAAGATGCTCATTTAATGGATAACGTTTACAACACTTCCTATAAAACACAGTACCTTTCGTCCATCCCTCTCTTCTTTTTTATCTTTTTCATCCCCCGATTTTCTCCTTTTGGCTTTTGGCTCATTACTGTCTTCATATTTTTCTTCCTTTTTCTCTCTTTTCTCACTTTCTTTTTTCTCTTCTTTACGGTCTTTCTTGTCTTTTTCTTTTTTATCATCTTTATCGGGGAGAGTGACCAGTGCTTTATATACTCGATAACCAAAGTCCCTCTGTAACATTTCATTGAAGAGTTCAGCAAACAGGGAGACCTACAAGTAAAACAGTGCCAGGAAGAAACTCATTACACTCGCATCAAGAATCATTGTAGCAGCTCTAAAATTGACCTCTATGTCCTTCCAGTACAATGAATGGAATCAGTCAGAGTTCCACAGACTGATTATTATTCAGAGAATTCGGCTGAAATCTCCGCATACATGGGTATGGTATCATAGTGTTGTGGTTACTGGACTATTAACCCAGAGGTTGGCTAGACTGAAGATAAATTCAAATGTTATCACATCATTTGTAAATTCAGTTAATTATATAATTCTGGAATAAAAAGCGAGTAATGGCGACCATGAAACAATCGGACTCTTAAACATTTATCAATTTCTCTAATATGTTACAAGATATTCCTACATGGAAGGAAGGCCTGACTCCACTGCACCATATTCCATTGAGAATTAACGACTCAGACGTTCCTACCGTGCGGGGCCAACTACAAAATTGCAGACAGTGGCCTAGCGGGGAATCGAACCTGGGACCCTGGCGCTGTGAAGCCGCAGTGCTATCCACTTGTGCTACCGTGCTGCCCGAGACAGGAAGGAAAATACAAATATTTACAAGTCAACTTGGAAACTCAATTAAATTATCATTTTTATCTTAAAAATGGACAAGTCTCGGACATGGGTTCAAATCCCACCATGGCAGATGGTGGAATTTAAATTCAATTAATAAAAAAAACCTGGAACTGATAAGCTAATCTCAGTAATGATGGTCTTGAAACAATCATCGATTGGCATAAAAATATCTGCTTCACAAATGCCCTTTAGAGAAGGAAGTCTGGCCTACATGTGAATCCAGACTCATAGCAATATGGTTGACTTTTAATTGCCTTCAGAAACAGCCTGGCAAGTCACTCATTTAAGGATGGGCAACAAATGCTGGCCTTGCCAGCGACACCCACATCCCATCAATGGATATTTTTAAAAAGCGTGTTTCTGCCTACCATCAAACAGATGACAGCAGAAAGAAAATCTGTCCTTTATTAGCACTGTGAACTACTGAAACATTGGAAACTGTGCCTTCAAGGTTAATTAATTTCTACATGTCCTCTTCCATCATGGAAGTCCTCAGTTCTGGAAACACGGGTCGCCCTACAACTGTCCTCTGAAGGAATCCATCATTAGACTTGATTCTGGACTTGCGTAAAATTATAACTCACATTTTTATCATGTTTGAGCCCAAAATCACTTTCTTTCCCTTAGCCCGCTTAATTTTTGAGTGCAAAAGGGGCGGACATTGCAAAACCCCTTTCCCACTGTGCTGACTACACTACTAAAAAGGTAGTTGAAACATGTCATTTTTAGTTAATCTTCTTTATTATATAAAAATAACAAAAGTACAAAGAACAAGAGAGCCCAGGAACAGGCCCTTTGGCCCTCCAAGACTGCGCTGATCAGTGTCCTATCTAGACCAACCGCCTGTATCCTCTATAGCCCTTCTGTTCATGTGCCTATCCAGATAAGTCTTAAAGGTCGTTAATGTACCTGTCTCAACCACCTCACTTCGCAGTGCGTTCCAGGCCACCACCACCCTCTTGTGTAAAAAACCTTCCCCGCACATCTCCACTGAAACTTTCCCCTCCTCACCTTGAACTTGTGCCCCCTTGTAACTGTCATTTCCATCCTGGGAAAAAGCCTCCAACTGTTCACCTTATCTATACCTCTAATAATTTTATAAACTTCTATCAGGTTGCTCCTCAGCTTCCGTCTCTCTAAGGAGAACAATCCCAGTTTATTTAATCCCTCCTCATAGCTAATACTCTCCATACCTGGCAACATCCTGGTAAACATTTTCTGTACTCTCTTCAAAGCCTCCAAATCCTTCTGGTAGTGCGGTGACCACAATTGGACACAGTATTCCAAATATGGCCTAACCAACGTTCTATATAATTGTAACATAATTTTTGAGGTTTTATACTCGATACCCCGTCCTATGAAGGCAAGCCCATATTTTCTTTACCACCATTTCCACCTGTGCTGCCACTTTTAAGAATCCGTGAACCTGCATGCCAAGATCTCTATGTCTCTGTGCTCCTGCCATTTATTTTATCGCTGCCACCTAAATTGGATCTACCAAAATGCATCACCTTGCATTTGTCCGGGTTAAATTCCATCTGCCCAATTTTGCAGCCTATCTCTACCCTGTTGTATTCTCTGACAATCTTCATCACTATCCGCAACTCCTGCAATCTTAGTATCATCCGCAAACTTGTTAATCATTTATATATATTACAAAGAGCAGTGGTCCAAGTACCGATCCCTGCGGAACATCACTATTTACAGATCTCCATTCAGAAAAACACCGTTCCACTGCTACCCTGTCTTCTATGGCCAAGACAGTTCTGGATCCATCCAGCGAGTTCGCCCCTGAACCCGTGAGAGTCAATCTTTTGCAACAACCTGCCATAAAGGACCTTATCATATGCTTTATTAAAGTCCATGCAAACAACATCCACAGCCCTTCCCTCGTCAATCATTTTTGTCACCACCTCAAAAATACAATCAAATTAGTGAGAAATGACCTCCCTCGTACAAGATCATGCTGTCTGTCGCAAATAAGACCATTCACTTCCAAATGTGCATTGATCCTATCCCTGAGCATCCTTTCCAACAATTTCACTATCACTGACATCAAGCTCACTGACCTATAATTATCTGGATTATCCTTACACCCCTTCTTAAAAAGCGGTACAACATTGGCTGTCCTCCAATCCTCTGGATTCTCACCTGTGGCCAATGAGGACACAAATATTTCTGTCAGAGGCCCAGCGGTTTCATCTCTCATCTCCCTCAGTAACCCGAGATAGATGCCATCAGGCCCTGGGGATTTGTCTACCTTAATGCTTTTTAACACACCTGACACTTCCTCCCTCGTAATAATGACCTGTTCTAAAGTGTTTACACATCCCTCTGACACACCACCAATCAACTTGTCCCTCTCATTGTGAATACCGAAGCAAAATACTCATTAACCTCTCCGACTTCCTCTGAATCTGCACATAATTTCCCTCTCAACTAAACGTTGAAATAGCAGCAATAGAATTAAAATGGTCAGTTAAACAGGAATATACACAGGTCACAACAACTCATGGCATCACAGCATTTACGAATGATATGAACAATGGATTTAAATAAAATGTTGCATAGTAATACCGCCCTAACACGCTGTCTTCCCCCCCCCGCCCCACTTAAACTTTCATTCCCTTTAAAGACGGAAAGCAAAGAAACTAATGCCTTAATTATACATCAGTCTTTCAGGAGCTTTGCGACTACACGGTCATCTTCACAGTACCACTTGTGGCTCGGTCAACTCTGGTTATGCTCAACTTTGTGCACGAGTGTCCCTCTCCTGGCGTAGAGTCTACTGGACGTCCTGGTACAACAGGAATCACTTCTTGTTGAATTTGTCATGTGAGAGTACCTTTAAGAAATGGGTGTTCATTACTGCAGTGATGTCAGAGAGTGGGTGGAGCTGGGCTGTGTCAGCTTTTTACTTTCGTTTTAGGCTGTTTGCTGCAGGGTGTGTTTTAGTTTCGTTTTCTGAGCTGGATAGCTGCAGTCACAGCCTGAAGGTGTATTAGAATCTCTCTCTGTAACCTAAAGACTGTAAATCGATCCTGGTGATTTAAAACTAATAACTGCTCTCAGTAGTGATTTTAACCTGATGTGCTTCTGTTAAAAGTTTTGTTTTAAGTCTTATGGATGTTAAAAGTAAGAATTACTTAGTGTTGTATTCTTTGGGGGTTATATTTGAATTGATGGTTGCTAAGATGTTCACTGTATGTTTTAAAAAGGTTAACTTGAGTTCATAGAATAAACATTTGTTTTGCTTTAAAAAATACTTCCATTTCTGCTGTACCACGCCTGTAGAGTGGACCGTGCGTTCCCCATACCACAATCTAGTAAACGTTGTGGGGCAGGTGAACTCCATGATACACTTTGGGGTTCTCTAAACACTGGCTCATAACAAATTGGGGGGATAAAAGTCTATCTGTTGGATTGACTTTGTGACCTTAAAGACAGTGAGGGGTGAGCATATTGTGGGTGCTTTTCAGGTGTGGTATTTTAGTTTAAGTAGGGAGTGTGTTGTGGACAATGGCTCTTTCAGAGGCTCTGAAGTTTTTGGGGGTGGAGACGGTCACACTCAGTACCTTACGGACAGAGACTAAAAGCAGACTGTTAAATTTGGCAAAAACATTGCAGTTAACATTACCTGACAAAATACAAAAAAGATGAGGTCATTAAGGCGGTGGCTAAGCATTTAAAGTTGCCTGAGATACAGCTTGACCCATTGGAAATGGCAAAAATTCAGTTACAAGTTAAACAAATGGAACATGAGAAAGAATTAAAGCAGCTTGAATATGAAAGAGAGGAAAAAGAAAGAGAGAGGAAAAGGAGAGCGAAGAAAGGAAAACAGAAGGAATAGCCTTAGCAGAACAAAAAGAAAGAGAGAGATACAGATCAGGGAAAAAGATAAGGAGAGAGTTTGAACTTCAGAAAATTACCATGAAACATGACAGTCAGTTAACATTGGCAGACGTAAAGGGAAACGTACAGTTGGTGTGTGGATAGTGATGAGGATAGTGAGAAAGAGCGTCATCGTCGAAGGCTTGGTGGGAATCTATTTAAATATGTCCAAGCATTGCCAAGGTTTGACGAGAAGGAGGTAGAAGTCTTTTTCATTTAATTTGAGAAGGTGGCTAAACAAACAAAATGGCCACAGAACATGCGGGTAACACTGATTCAAACAAAGCTGGTCGGTAGAGCTAGGGAAGTGTTTGCATCACTTCCGGAGGAGGTATCTGGGAGTATGAGGAGGGGAATAAATCCATCTTAGGTACATATGAACTAGTGCCTGAAGCTTTAAGGTTTAGAAATTTAAGGAAAGAATTTGGTCAAACATACATGGAGTTTGAAAGGATCAAACAGAGTAATTTTGATAGGTGGATAAGGGCTTTGAAAATAGACCAAACATATGAAGCTCTCAGAGAAATTATACTTTTGGAGGAGTTTAAAAATTCAATTCCTGATGTAGTGAGAATTCTTGTGGAAGAGCAGAGGGTTAAAACTGCGAGATTAGCAGCAGAAATGGCATATGATTATGAATTAGTTCATAAATCAAAGCTTGGTTTCCGACATCAGTTTCAGCCTATGAGGGTTAGAAACTGAGGATATGAGAAATACTCAAGTGGTAAAGGTGATCTGATGGGAGATAATAAGGAGAGTGTACCTCAGATTTAAAAAAGGAATCCAGGAGGGTGGAAAAGAAATGAAAAGTTTCAAATGTTTTCACTGTAATAAACTAGGCCATGTAAAGTCAGTGTTGGTGGTTGAAGAAAAGCACTGGGAAGGCTGATGTGGTAAAACAGGATAAGACAGTGGGGTTTGTTAAAGTGGTGAAGGAAAACCCAAGTGAAGCGAAGGAGGTGCAAAAGATTGTACAGCCTGATCAGGAGGTGATTGATAAGAAGGTGCTAGATCTCTTTAAAGAATTTACTTGTGTGGGTAAAGTTTACTCATGTGTATCAGGAGGGGCTGGTAAAGAAGTCACAATTTTAAGAGCTACGGGAGCTAGTCAATCTTTAATGGTAAGAGACGAGGAGTTATGTAGTTTGGAAAGAGTGCTGCCAGAACAGGTTGTAATATGTGGAATTCAGGGTGAGAGGAGTAGTGTTCCATTATCTAAGGTAAGGTTGGAAAGTCCAGTGAAGAGTGGTGAAGTGGTAGTAGGAGTAATAGAAAAACTATCTTGTCCAGGAATACAGATTATCTTGGGTAATGATATAGCTGGATCGCAGGTGGGAGTGATGTCTACTGTGGTTGATAAGCCAGTGGAAAATCAGACAACTGAAGTTTTGAAGGACGAATATCCTGGGATTTTTCCGGACTGTGTAGTAACAAGGTCGCAAAGTCACAGGTTAAGACAAGAGGAGAAATCAAAGAGTAAAGATGAAGTTGAAGTGCAAGTATCAGAAACGATTTTTGAGCAGATCGTTGGAAAAAAACAAGAACAGGTGGAAGATGAGGCGGATATTGTTAGTTCAGGAAAATTGGCAGAGTTACATCAGAAAGATATAGAAATAAAACAGATGTATCAGAAAGCATACACGGAAGAGGAATCCGAGTGTATACCGGAGTATTATTACCGTAAAAGTGATGCCTTGATGAGAAAATGGAGACCTTTTGCAGGCGGATGAAAAGTGGGCAGAAGTTCATCAAGTAGTCTTGCCGGCAGGGTATAGAAAGGAGGTGTTGCGAGTTGCACATGAGGTACCAGTGGGATGTCAATTGGGAATAAGGCAAACTAAAGCTAAAATCCAAAAATATTTTTATTGGCCTGGACTACATAAAGATGTAGTTAAATTTTGTCAATCATGTCATACACATGTCAAGTGATAGGGAAACCTCAAGCAGTGATAAAACCAGCGCCCTTAAAACTCATTCCAGCATTTGAGGAACCTTTTACAAGGGTCCTAATTGATTACGTAGGACCACTTCCTAAAATGAAAAGTGGGAATCAATATCTTTTGACTATAATGGATGTGTCTACTAGGTTTCCAGAGGCCATTCCAGTACATAATATTAGAGCTAAAAAGATTCTGGAGGAGTTACTTAAATTCTTTACTAGATATGGACTACCCACAGAAATATAATCGGATCAAGGATCGAATTTTATCTCAAGGTTATTCAAAGAAGTTATGGATAACTTAGGAATAAAGCTATTTAAATCAACTGCATACCATCCAGAATCGCAGGGAGCGTTAGAAAGGTGGCATCAGACATTAAAGACAATGTTGAGGGCTTATTGTCACGACTATCCAGAGGATTGGGATAAAGGAATTCCCTTCATACTGTTTGCAATTAGGGATGCACCAAATGAGTCAACCAAATTCAGTCCTTTTGAACTAATTTTTGGTCATGAGGGATATCTAAGCGACTCTTGGACAGGCACATGGCTGCTAAGGAGTGTAGGCTAGGTTGATCTTAGATTAGGATAAATGGTTGACACAACATTGTGGGCTGAAGGGCCTGTACTGTGCTGTAATGTTCCATGTTACCAAGTTAGGTGGGAGGGTGAATTGTGACGAGAATGCAGGAATCCGACACCATGATCTGGACAGGTTGGGCGAATGGGCAAATCAATGTCAGATGCAGTATAATTTGGATAAGTTTGAAGTTATTCACTTTGGAAGTAAAAACAGGAAGGCAGGTTACTACCTGAATGGTTGTAAATTGGGAGGGGGAGTGTGCAGCGGGACTTGTGCACCAGTCTCTGAAGGTAAGCATGCAGGTGCAGCAGGCGGTAAAGAAGGCTAATGGTATGTTGGCCTCAATTGCGAGAGGTTTCGAGTATAGAAGCAGGGATGTGTTGCTGCAATTATACAGGGCCTTCGTGAGGCCACGCTTGGGAGTATTGTGTGCCGTTTTGGTCTCCTTCTCTGAGGAAGGATGTTCTTGCTCTCGAGGGAATGCAGCGAAGGGTTACCAGGCGGATTCCAGGGATGGCGGGACTGTCACATGAGGAGAGATTGACTCGGTTGGGATTGTTCTCGTGGAATTCAGAAGAATGAGGGGGGACCTCAGAGACTTTTAAAATTAACGGACTAGACAGGGTAGATGCAGGGAAGATGTTACCAATGTCCAGAACCAGGGGTCAGTCTGAGGATTCAGGGCAAACCATTTCGGACAGATATATGTATATATATCTTCACGCAAAGAGTGGTGAGCCTGTGGAATTCATTACCACAGGAAGTAGTTGATGCTAAAACATTGAATATATTCAAGAGGTGGCTAGATATAGCACTTGGGGAGAATGGGATACAAGGCTATGTGAGAAAGCAAGATTAGGCTATTGAGTTGGATGATCAGCCATGATCGTGATGAATGACAGAGCAGGCTCGAAGGGCCAAAAGGCCTCCTCCTGCTCCTATCTTCTATGTATCTATGATGCTTGATGGGCTGTTGAATTTTAAATCTGAGATAGATAATTGTTTATTTCGCAAAAATATCAAGGGATATGGGCCAAAGGCGTTAGGCCACAGATCAACCATAATCTCATTGAATAGCGGAGGTTACAGCTGCTGAATGGTCTACTCCTGTTCCTATGCTCAACCTTCGACTTTCTCTTAGCACCTTGACACTTCTTCGCTGTATGCCCCTTCTCACCCTAGCCCCGTAACCCAATAACCCCTCCTAACCTTTTTGGTCACTAAGGACAATTTGTCATGGCCAATCCACCTAACCTGCAAGTCTTTGGGCTAGGGGAGGAAACCGGAGCACCCGGAGGAAACCCACGCAGACATGGGGAGAATGTGCAGACTCCGCACAGACAGTGACCCAGCAGGGAATCGAACCTGGGACCCTGTGCTGTGAAGCCACAGTGCTATCCACTTGTGCTACCGTGCTGCCCCTTGTGGATATGGAATGCGTGGACACTGGGTGAGGACAGGTATTGGCTTCACTATAATGAGCAGCCTGAAGATATTCTCTCATCAATAATGGGTTCTTCAAAAAGGTCCCAGTGGCAATGGGATTAGGATCGGCAGATCAGGTGCCTTTCATGCTGCAGTGCAGACTCGATGGGCCTTTACTGCACTGCTTTTTCTGTGACTCTGGTTACACCTAGATTGGCAGGTGAGGCTAGGGAGAAAGGAGCTAGGGGGTTAGAGGAAATTAAAGGAATACCAAAATAGGTCTTTCGGAAAAGAGTTGGAGAACTCTCAACAATAACTGGGAAGATTTCTTTATATATTTTTTTCAAAACACAAGCACTTACTTCAAAGGAATGCTCTTTATTATCTTCTAATCGATAATCTAGGAGTACACTAAGAGACATGACACTACAGTCAAATTTTCCCCCTTTGGCTGTCCAGTTAGGATGAACGATGATGGAGGACTCATCAGGTAGAATGTAGCGTCTTTCACGTCGCTGGCGCTCCACTTCTTCCTGGCGCTTTCTTTCCTCCTCCTGAAAGTATCGGAGAAATTTAGATTACAAAAATGCAGCCAGAATCTTCAAAAGTACAGAATAACCCTAAATGTTCAGCTTGAAAACTACTGCAGCACAGATGTTCCTGCACAGAAACAAGCTGCCAAACTGCCAAGTTTGTGCCACTATTTTTGTCCAATGCTAATCCACTCTCCTCTTCACTCTGTGTACCATTTAATATCCCACCCTCATCAATGCTGGATATCTCACCTATTTTAATTACATTCTATTTAAAAGTCAATACAACTTAATTTCATCCGCCTACTCACTCTCCATATACCTTTTAAAAAGCCCTTTATTCAAATAAATTCTCTTTGACATTAGGGACAACGCTTCAATGCAAAGTGGTACTAAACTCTACATTCAAAATACTCCATGGAGATTTTTTTTTCTGACCCAAGAGCATTTTAAATTAAGACCTTTAATTATGGTCTCATTGATCCAAGGGCGTAATCCCTCAACATTTTCCTTATTGCATGTAGGTCACGGTTTGATATTCTTGGCTAAAACATAGAAAATAGGTGCAGACGTAGGCCATTTGGCCCTTTGAGCCTGCACCAGTTTAGCTCACTTGGCTAGACAGCTGGCTTGATGTAGAGCAAGGCCAGCGGCGCGGGTTCAATTCCTGTACCAACTGAGGTTATTCACAAAGGCCTGCCTTCTCAACCTTGCCCCTCGACTGAGATGTGGTGATCCTCAGGTTAAATCACCACCAGTCAGCTCTTCCCCTCGAAGTGGAAAGCATCATATGGTCATCAGGAACTATGGTGACTTTCCCTAACTTTACTCAAGATCCTGTCGTCAACATTCCAGTTACCATCTTGTTTTATCAATAATTTGAGGAAAGTGTTTCAAATTAGTTTTCTAACAAAATTGGCAAGTCATGTTGCAGCTGTATAGAACCTTAGTTTGGCCACACTTGGAGTACAGTGTTCAATTCTGGTCGCCACACTACCAGAAGGATGTGGAGGCTTTAGAGAGGGTGCAGAAGAGATTTACCAGGACGTTGCCTGGTATGGAGGACATTAGCTATGAGGAGCGATTGAATAAACTCGGTTTGTTCTCACTGGAACGACGGAGGTTGAGGGGCGACCTGATAGAGGTCTACAAAATTACGAGGGGCATAGACAGAGTGGATAGTCAGAGGCTTTTTCCCAGGGTAGAGGGGTCAATTACTAGGGGGCATAGGTTTAAGGTGCGAGGGGCAAGGTTTAGAGATGTATGAGGCAAGTTATTTTACACAGAGGGTAGTGGGTGCCTGGAACTCGCTGCCAGAGGAGGTGATGGAAGCAGGGACGATAGTGACATTTAAGGGGCATCCTGACAAATACATGAATAGGATGGGAATAGAGGGATACGGACCCAGGAAGTGTAGAAGATTTTAGTTTAGACGGGCAGCATGGTCGGCACAGGCTTGGAGGGCCGAAGGGCCTGTTCCTGTGCTGTACTTTTCGTTGTTCTTTGAAAGTATGATATAATTAACAACATAAACACAGCATTCACTTTTAGAACGTTTTGAAAACTTTGTAAAAGCAGATCTGACTTCAGAAGCCTGAGACACTCTTAAGAGCCTGGGAAGGAAATTGATGACATTTAACACAGCTACCAGTCAACTAGTAGAAGAAGAATCCAGCAAGAGACAGTGTTAAGTCTCCCGCAGCATCCCAGGACCATTCGGCACACAACTCCCAATGTGGCCATGTCTCTCCGTACCCCAGGTAGCTGAAAGCACAACATCAATCTTAGGAGAAAACTATAGAAAATTTGCCAATTCTACCTCTTTCTCATCTTCGGATCTTTTATCCTCCTCTTCATCATCCTCTCTTTCTGATTTCTCCGATTCCTTCTGCTCTTCTTTCTCTGCTTCAGTTTTCAACTGTTTTGTTAGCCGAGCTATCAGCTGGGATTTCAACCCCTTTGAGCTTTGATTCCTACTTTCCAACTCTTTTCGAAGATCGTTAACCTGCCAAAGGAGGAATTTCTTTTCAATTTGGCACCCTTGAAAGACATCATTTGTGTCGGGCTTTCATGGGTTCTGGTGCCCTCCAAACCTCCAACCCAGTGTGCAATTTCCAGTTGCAGTCGCAAGATTTTTTTTCAGGCGTTATGTATATTGACCCAAGTTCTTTCTCTCACTACTGGTGACAATTTTGCATAGCCCAGAGAAAGAAGCTAGCTTTGGAGACATGGGCAGGGCAGGATGAAAGGAGAGGCAGACAAAAATAACCTATAATCGTTCAGATTGGATCAATCTGCCACCTAATGTGTCAATTCATTATTACTCACTGGGTAGTAGAGTCAGAGCAGAAAAGCCCTTGGGGCCCATAGAGTCTGCACTAACAATAATTATCCCTAGTCTCACGCTCATCCCATTTACCAGCACTTGTCCCATGTCCTTGAATGTGATGGTATTTAAAGTGCTCATCCAAGTGCTTTTTCTAAAATAAATTTAGAATACCCAATTCATTTTTTCCAATTAAAGGGTCAATCCACCTAGCCTGCTCATCTTTGGGTTGTGGGGGCAAAACACATGCAAACACGGGGAGAATGTACAAACTCCAAACGGACAGTGACCCAGAGCTGGGATCGAACCTGGGACCTCGGCGCCGTGAGGCAGCAGGACTAACCCACTGCGCCACAGTGCTGCCCCCAAGTGCTTTTTAAAGGTTGAGATTTCCGCCTCCTTCCCAGGGAAACCCATTCCAGATTCTCACCACACTAAGTGAAAATATTTTTTCTCAAATCTGAATCGTCTGTCCCTCTCTCTAAAACCATATCCGCTCGTGATTGACCACTCAACCAAGGGGAACAGCCGCTTCTAATTTACCTTGTCCAAATCCCTCAATCTTATGCACCTTCTTCCGGTGGCGCGCGCGAGTGGAGCGGTTGCGCTGGAGAACGGCTCTCGCCGCTCGGCGGCATTTCGGCGTTTTCCAGGAGTTTCCCAGAGGTTTCGCAGGTTGGGATTTCTTCGGCCGTTGGGGCCTGAGGGACAGATGCTGGGGGAGGAGCGTGGCCTGAGGTGAGGCCTGAATCCAGCACAGATGTAGAGGGGGAGCAGCGCACACCAGGTGGCCCCCCGCTGAAAATGCATGTTTGGGATGTTTGAAGTCCGGTCCCAGGAGAAGAGATGTTTTGAACTTTGATTTTTGAATTTATTTTTTTTATTTAAAAAAAATGTTTTTTTAAATGATTACATTTTTTAAAATTTAATTTTTCAATTTTATATTTTATTTTATCTTATTATTTATCTCGAGATTGAAGAAAGAAGAAAAATATTAAGTAGTTAAGGTATGCCAAAAACAGCTGTGAAGAAGGGAGGAAACGCGGGCTCGCCGCCAAAAGAGAGGACCAGTAAAAGCACTGATAAGATGGCAGATGCTGGACTGCGTGGTGGGGCCGCACTACTTACAGTGGAAAGGATGACCAAGGTGATGGCTGTGGAGCTGGAGAAGCAGTTTGCAAGGCACATGGAGGTGTTGAGGAAGGAGATGGCGGTCGCACAGAGATCATTAGTAGAGGAGGCAATCGCCCCGGTGAGGGTGGATGTGGCAAAGACATCGGCCGAGGTGAGGGAACAGGGTGAAAAGATGAAGGTAGTGGAGGAGGCCATGTCGCATCACAAGAACCAGCTCACCTCGATGGGTGGCGAACTACAGAGGGTGGTGGAGGTAAACAGAGGACTCCGAGCAAAGCTTGAGGCGGCAAAATCTGAGAATTGTGGGCTTACCTGAAGGAGCAGAGGGCTCAAGGCCAACTGAGTACTTTGTTAAGAGGCTGGTGGAGTTGATGGACGAGGGTGAAGACCCCTCCCGATATGAACTGGACCAAGCTCATCAGTCGTTAAGGCCGAAACCCAAAGTAAACAAGCCGAGAGCAGTAATTATCTGCTTCCATAAATAGCACATGAAGGAGAAGGGAAGTGTGTGGGGGTGGGGGTGGGGGTGGTGGTGGTGGGGAATTCTGGGAGGGGGTTCGATGTTAATAATGGAAAGGGACAGGTCAGCCTCATGGGGCAGGGCCCGATGGTATGATGATGGTGGATAAGAAGGGGTGGGGGCGTGAGAGACCACCAGTTAGGATAGTCATGTGGAACGTGAGGAGGCTGGGAGGTCCAGTCAAGAGGTCAAGGGTGCTTGCGCATCTTAGAAGTTTGAAGGCCGATGTAGCAATGCTGCAGGAGATTCACCCGAGTGTGAAGGACCAAGTGAGACTTAAAAAGGGCTGGGTTAGTCAGGTGTTTCATTCTGGATTTGACGGAAGAGCGCGAGGGGTAACGGTTCAGCAAAATGAACCGCAGGAGAATGATAGGTCTGGCCCAAGAGTTAAAATTCTTAATTGGGGCAAGGCCAATTTTGATGGTATCAGACAGGAACTTGCAGAGGTAGATTGGGGGAGACTGTTGGCAGGCAAAGGGACGGCTGGTAAATGGGAGGCTTTTAAAAATGTGTTAACCAGGGTGCAGGGTAAGCACATTCCCTTTAGAGTGAAGGGTAAGGCTGGTAGAAGTAGGGAACCCTGGATGACTCGAGATATTGAGACTCTGGTCAAAAAGAAGAAGGAGGCATATGACGTACATAAGCAACTGGGATCAAGTGGATCCCTTGAAGAGTATAGAGATTGTCGAAATAGAGTTAAGAGGGAAATCAGGAGGGCAAAAAGGGGACATGAAATTGCTTTGGCAAATAATGCAAGGGAGAATCCAAAGAGATTCTACAAATACATAAAGGGGAAAAGAGTAACTAGGGACAGAGTAGGGCCTCTTAAGGATCAACAAGGGCATCTATGTGCAGAGCCACAAGAGTTGGGTGAGATCCTGAATGAATATTTCTCATCGGTATTCACGGTGGAGGAAGGCATGGATGTTAGGAAACTAAGGGAAATAAATAGTGATGTCTTGAGAAGTGTGCATATTACAGAGGAGGTGGTGCTGGAAGTCTTAAAGCGCATCAAGGTAGATAAATCCCCGGGACCTGATGAAATGTATCCCAGGGTGTTGTGGGAGGCTAGGGAGGAAATTGCGGGTCCCCTAACAGAGATATTTGAATCATCGGCAGCCACAGGTGAGGTGCCTGAAGATTGGAGAGTGGCGAATGTTGTGCCCTTGTTTAAGAAGGGCAGCAAGGAAAAGCCTGGGAACTACAGACTGGTGAGCCTAACGTCTGTAGTAGGTAAGTTGCTAGAAGGTATTCTGAGAGACAGGATCTACAAGCATTTAGAGAGGCAAGGACTGATTCGGGGCAGTCAGCATGGCTTTGTGCGTGGAAAATCATGTCTCACAAATTTGATTGAGTTTTTTGAGAGGGTGACCAAGAAGGTAGATGAGGGCAGTGCAGTAGACGTTGTCTACATGGACTTTAGCAAAGCCTTTGACAAGGTACCGCATGGTAGGTTGTTGCAGAAGGTTAAGGCTCACGGGATCCAGGGTGAGGTTGCCAATTGGATTCAAAATTGGCTGGACGACAGAAGGCAGAGGGTGGTTGTAGAGGGTTGTTTTTCAAACTGGAGGCCTGTGACCAGTGGTGTGCCTCAGGGATCGGTGCTGGGTCCACTGTTATTTGTGATTTATATTAATGATTTGGATGAGAATTTAGGAGGCATGGTTAGTAAGTTTGCAGATGACACCAAGATTGGTGGCACAGTGGATAGTGAAGAAGGTTATCTAGGATTGCAAAGGGATCTTGATCAATTAGGCCAGTGGGCCGACGAATGGCAGATGGAGTTTAATTTAGATAAATGTGAGGTGATGCATTCTGGCAGATCGAATCAGGCCAGGACCTACTCAGTTAATGGTTTGTGGTGTCTCGGCCAGAAAGCGTTGGGGAGAGTTATAGAACAAAGAGATCTAGGAGTACAGGTTCATAGCTCCTTGAAGGTGGAGTCGCAGGTGGACAGGGTGGTGAAGAAGGCATTTGGCATGCTTGGTTTCATTGGTCAGAACATTGAATACAGGAGTTGGGACGTCTTGTTGCAGTTGTACAAGACATTGGTACGGCCACACTTGGAATACTGTGTGCAGTTCTGGTCACCCTAGTATAGGAAGGATATTATTAAACTGGAAAGAGTGCAGAAAAGATTTACTAGGATGTTGCCGGGACTTGATGGTTTGAGTTATAAGGAGAGGCTGGATAGACTGGGACTTTTTTCCTTGGGGCGTAGGAGGCTTAGGGGTGATCTTATAGAGGTCTATAAAATAATGAGGGGCATAGATAAGGTAGTCAACATCTTTTCCCAAAGGTAGGGGAGTCTAAAACTAGAGGGCATAGGTTTAAGGTGAGAGGGGAGAGATTCAGAAGGGCCCAGAGGGGCAATTTCTTCACTCAGAGGGTAGTGAGTGTCTGGAATGGGTTGCCAGAGGTAGTAGTAGAGGCGGGTACAATTGTATCTTTTAAAAAACATTTAGATAGTTACATGGGTAAGATGGGTATAGAGGGTTATGGGCCAAGTGCGGGCAACTGGGACTAGCTTAATGGTAAAAACTGGGCGGCATGGACTGGTTGGGCCGAAGGGCCTGTTTCCATGCTGTAAACTTCTATGATTCTATGAAAAGGGTACGGTTCCAGATGGAGAAGGTGGTTGCAGATCAGGGTGGGTAGGTATGTGACTGTGACAGGGGCGCTGGAGGGGAGGCTAGTGGCGCTGGTAAGGCTTCTGCACCCGAGGGAGCGGGAGTACCCGTTTTTCTCAGCAGTCCATAAGGTGTATTCGCGGATTGACTTTTTCATGGTGGGGAAGGCGCTGCTGGCTGGGGTTAAAGGGTCGGAGTACTCGGCAATTGCAATATCAGATCATGCTCCGCATTGGATGGATATGGTACTGGAGAAGGGGATGGTACAGAGACCAGGGTGGCAGTTAGATGTGGGACTGTTGGGGGACCGAGAGTTCTATGACAAAATTGCAAAAGTAATCGAGGAATACATAGGTTTTAACCGTGCGGGTGAGGTGTCAAAGGCAGTTGCCTGGGAGGCTTTAAAGGTGGTGGTGAGGGGGGAGGTGGTCTCGTTCAAGGCTAGGCTAGACAAAGAGGAGAGGTTGGAACGTCAGAGGGTAATAGATGAGATACTGGAGGTAGACAGGCGGCATGCAGAAGATTGGGACCCAGCGCAGTTGGAAAAGAGGAAGGAACTCCAGAGGAGCTTTGACCGACTATCTACCAGGAAAGCGGTACGCCAATTGAGGTGAGCAAGGGGGGCAGTTTACGAGCATGGAGAGTATGTTGGCGGGTCAGCTCCTTCGGGAGGCTGCGGCAAGGGAAACTGTCCAGGTGCGGGACAGGGCAGGGAAGTTGGTGGCAGCTCCAGATCAGGTTAACAAGGATTTTAAGGAATTCGATGAGAGATTATACAGGTCGGAGCCACCTGGGGGAGGTCGGGAGATGCAGGAATTTATAGATGGGCTGGAGTACCCGAGGTTAGGGGAGGGGGACAGGGCTACATTAGAGGAGGTGATAATGGAGCAGGAGATAAAAGATGCGATTGGGAGGATTCAGTCGGGAAAGGTGGCAGGACCGGATGGGTTTCCGGTGAAATATTATAAAAAATTCAAAAATATGCTGATGGTGGGGATGTTTGAGGCGGCGATAGGGAAGGGGGTGTTATCACAAACTTTGGGGCAGGCATTGATTTTCCGTTTACTTAAGATAAGGATCCGATGGAGGGTGGGTCGGAGAGGCCCATATCACTTTTAAACGTGGGCACAAAGATATTGGCAAAGGTACTGGCAGTAGGCTGGAGTGCCTCCCGAAGGTAATAGGTGAAGATCAGACGGGATTTGTGAGAGGGAGGTAGCTCATTTCGAACATTAGGAGGGTATTGAACGTCGTTATGGTAACGGCGGAGGGGAAGGAAACAGGTGGCTGTGGCACTGGACCCCGAGAAAGCGTTTGACCGGGTAGAATGGGGGTACTTGTTGGCAGTTCTAGAGCGGTTTGGAATTGGACCCAGATTTGTGATCTGGGTAAATTATATAAGGAGCCAAATGCCGTCATCCGCACCAATAACATCAGCTCAGAATACTTTCCTCTTCACCGTGATGTCCTATGTTCCCCGCCCCCCCCTTGCTGTTTGCACTCACGATTGAGCCATTGGCAATCGCATTAAGAAGTTTGGGGGTATGGAAAGGGACAGTGCGGGGGAGAGCATAGGGTGTCCTTATATGTCGATGACTTGTTATTATACGTGTCGGAACCAAGCGTGTCAATAGGGAGAATACTGGAGCAGCTTTGGGTGTTTGGGACTTTCTCAGGGTACAAATTAAATCTAGACAAGATTTGTGGTGTCTCGGCCAGCGATGGGAGTGCTGCCATTCCGTAAGGCAGGGATTCACTTTAGATACCTATGGTTAAAATGAATCTGCTGCTGCGATTCCTGTTTATTTTTCAATGCCTGCCGATTTTCCAGCCAAAGGCATTTAAAAAAAAATTTTTTTTAAAGAGCGATTGAAGGGATGGCGGCCAGATCCATGGTAATCTCCATGGTGACGGAAGGTGGCCAGAATTAAAAAGGTGCTACTACGGAGAGGAAGGCAGGCAGGGGATTTGGGTCTTCCTAACCTGATGTATTATTACTGGGTGGCGAATGTGGAGAAGGCACGGAGCTGGGTCAGAGGGGTTGATTCCCAATGGGTCAGAATGGAGGAGAGTTTGGATAGGGGGTCGGGATTGAAGGCAGCGACAGCGCCACTCCCGACGGCCTCAGGGAGATACTCAGGGAGTCTGGTAGTAATAGCTTTGTTGAGAATTTGGAGGTAGTTTCGGCAGCACTTCGGGTTGGGGCAGGGTCAAGGGAAATGCCGATTCGGGGGAACCATAGATTTGAGTCAGGAAAGTGGGATGGACATTTTCGGAGATGGGAGGAGAAAGGAATTAGGACACTAAAAGATTTATTTCTTGGGGGTAGTTTTGCGGGATTGAAGGAGCTGGGAGCGAAGTATGGGCTGGAGCAGAGGGAAATATTTAGATACATGCAGGTTCGAGACTTTTCCAGAAAGGAGATACAGAGCTTCTCAAAAGTGCCGGCTCCCACATTGCTGGAGGTGCTGATGACAGGGGGACTGGAGAAGGTGGTAGTATCGGCGGTTTACGGGTCTATTTTGGAGGAGGAGAAAGCGCTGCCAGAAGGGATCAAGGCAAAGTGGGAGGAAGAGTTGGGAGAGGGAATGGAGGAGGGGTTCTGGTGTGAGATGCTCCGGAGGGTGAACGCCTCCACCTCGTGTGCGAGGTTGGGGCTGATGCAGCTGAAGGTGGTGTATAGAGCGCACCTAACAAGGGCAAGGATGAGCCGGCTCTTTGAAGGTGTGTATGAACATTGTGGGGGAGGCCCCGCAAACCACGTTCATATGTTTGGTCCTGTCCAAAGCTGGAGGATTACTGGAGGGAGGTGTTTAGGGTAATCTCTAAAGTGGCGCACGTGAAACTGGACCCGGGCCCTCGGGAGGCTATATTCGGGGTGTCGGACCAGCCGGCGTTGGAAACGGGCGCGGAGGCAGATGTTGTAGCCTTTACCTCGTTGATCGCCTGACGGCGGATCCTGTTAGGGTGGAGATCAATCTCTCCACCCTGTGCCCTGCTGTGGCAGGGGGTCATGCTGGAATTCTTAACGCTTGAAAAGGTCAAATTTGAACTGAGGGGAAGGATGGAGGGATTCTACAATTATGGGCGTTATTCATTATGCAGTTTCGAGAATTAGATCACATCGAACATTAGGAGGGTTGGGGGGGAAGGGGGACTGTATGTGTTAATGGTGACTATGGGTTATTCCGGATTCCTTTTGTCATTTGTTTATGTTAACATGCGAGCCAATGTCTGTGGTTTGAACATAGAAAATACAGCACAGAACAGGCCCTTCGGCCCACGATGTTGTGCCGAACCTTTGTCCTAGATTAATCATAGATTATCATTGAATTTACAGTGCAGAAGGAGGCCATTCGGCCCCTTGAGTCTGCACCAGCTCTTGGAAAGAGCACCCTACCCAAACTCAACACCTCCACCCACCACCAAGGGCAATTTGGACATTAAGGGCAATTTATCATTGGCCAATTCACCTAACCCGCACATCTTTGGACTGTGGGAGGAAACCGGAGCACCCGGAGGAAACCCACGCAGACACGGGGAGGACGTGCAGACTCCGCACAGACAATGACCCAAGCTGGAATCGAACCTGGGACCATGGATCTGTGAAGCAATTGTGCTATCCACAATGCTACCGTGCTGCCCTTAAGAACAAATAAATCTACACTATATCATTTTCCCGTAATCCATGTACCTATCCAACAGCTGCTTGAAGGTCCCTAATGTTTCCGACTCAACTACTTCCACAGGCAGTGCATTCCATGCCCCCACTACTCTCTGGGTAAAGAACCTACCTCTGATATCCCTCCTATATCTTCCACCTTTCACCTTAAATTTATGTCCCCTTGTAATGGTGTGTTCCACCTGGGGAAAAAGTCTCTGACTGTCTACTCTATCTATTCCCCTGATCATCTTATAAACCTCTATCAAGTCGCCCCTCATCCTTCTCCGCTCTAATGAGAAAAGGCCTAGCACCCTCAACCTTTCCTCGTAAGACCTACTCTCCATTCCAGGCAACATCCTGGTAAATCTTCTTTGCACCTTTTCCAGAGCTTCCACATCCTTCCTAAAATGAGGCGACCAGAACTGTACACAGTACTCCAAATGTGGCCTTACCAAGGTTTTGTACAGCTGCATCATTACCTCATGGCTCTTAAATTCAATCCCTCTGTTAATGAACGCGAGCACACCATAGGCCTTCTTCACAGCTCTATCCACTTGAGTGGCAACTTTCAAAGATGTATGAACATAGACCCCAAGGTCTCTCTGCTCCTCCACAATGCCAAGAACTCTACCGTTAACCCTGTATTCCGCATTCATATTTGTCCTTCCAAAATGGACAACCTCACACTTTTCAGGGTTAAACTCCATCTGCCACTTCTCAGCCCAGCTCTGCATCCTATCTATGTCTCTTTGCAGCCGACAACAGCCCTCCTTACTATCCACAACTCCACCAATCTTCGTATCGTCTGCAAATTTACTGACCCACCCTTCAACTCCCTCATCCAAGTCATTAATGAAAATCACAAACAGCAGAGGACCCAGAACTGATCCCTGCGGTACACCACTGGTAACTGGGATCCAGGCTGAATATTTGCCATCCACCACCACTCTCTGACTTCTATCGGTTAGCCAGTTCGTTATCCAACTGGCCAAATTTCCCACTATCCCATGCCTCCTTACTTTGTGCAGAAGCCTACCATGGAGAACTTTATCAAATGCCTTACTAAAATCCATGTACACTACATCCACTGCTTTACCTTCATCCACATGCTTGGTCACCTCCTCAAAGAATTCAATAAGATTTGTAAGGCAAGACCTACCCCTCACAAATCCGTGCTGACTATCCCTAATCAAGCAGTGTCTTTCCAGATGCTCAGAAATCCTATCCTTCAGTACCCTTTCCATTACTTTGCCTACCACCGAAGTAAGACTAACTGGCCTGTAATTCCCAGGGTTATCCCTAGTTCCTTTTTTGAACAGGGGCACGACATTCGCCACTCTCCAATCCCCTGGTACCACCCCTGTTGACAGTGAGGACGAAAAGATCATTGCCAACGGCTCTGCAATTTCATCTCTTGCTTCCCATAGAATCCTTGGATATATCCCGTCAGGCCCGGGGGACTTGTCTATCCTCAAGTTTTTCAAAATGCCCAACACATCTTCCTTCCTAACAAGTATTTCCTCGAGCTTACCAATCTGTTTCACACTGTCCTCTCCAACAATATCGCCCCTCTCATTTGTAAATACAGAAGAAAAGTACTCATTCAAGACCTCTCCTATCTCTTCAGACTCAATACACAATCTCCCGCTACCGTCCTTGATCGGACCTACCCTCGCTCTAGTCATTCTCATATTTCTCACATATGTGTAAAAGGCCTTGGGGTTTTCCTTGATCCTACCCGCCAAAGATTGTTCATGCCCTCTCTTAGCTCTCCTAATCCCTTTCTTCAGTTCCCTCCTGGCTATCTTGTATCCCTCCAATGCCCTGTCTGAACCTTGTTTCCTCAGCCCTACATAAGTCACCTTTTTCCTCTTAACAAGACATTCAACCTCTCTTGTCAACCATGGTTCCCTCACTCGACCATCTCTTCCCTGCCTGACAGGGACATACATATCAAGGACACGTAGCACCTGTTCCTTGAACAAGTTCCACATTTCACTTGTGTCCTTCCCTGCCAGCCTATGTTCCCAACTTATGCACTTCAATTCTTGTCTGACAACATCGTATTTACCCTTCCCCCAATTGTAAACCTTGCCCTGTTGCACGTACCTATCCCTCTCCATTACTAAAGTGAAAGTCACAGAATTGTGGTCACTATCTCCAAAATGCTCCCCCACTAACAAATCTATCACTTGCCCTGGTTCATTACCCAGTACTAAATCCAATATTGCCCCTCCTCTGGTTGGACAATCTACATACTGTGTTAGAAAAGCTTCCTGGACACACTGCACAAACACCACCCCATCCAAACTATTTGATCTAAAGAGTTTCCACTCAATATTTGGGAAGTTAAAGTCGCCCATGACTACTACCCTATGACTTCTGCACCTTTCCAAAATCTGTTTCCCAATCTGTTCCTCCACATCTCTGCTATTGGGGGGCCTATAGAAAACTCCTAACAAGGTGACTGCTCCTTTCCTATTTCTGACTTCAACCCATACTACCTCAATAGGGTGATACTCCTCAAACTGCCTTTCTGCAGCTGTTATACTATCTCTAATTAATAATGCCACCCCCCCACCTCTTTTACCACCCTCCCTAATCTTATTGAAACATCTATAACCAGGGACCTCCAACAACCATTTCTGCCCCTCTTCTATCCAAGTTTCCGTGATGGCCACCACATCGTAGTCCCAAGTACCGATCCATGCCTTAAGTTCACCCACCTTATTCCTGATGCTTCTTGCGTTGAAGTATACACACTTCAACCCATCTCCGTGCCTGCAAATACTCTCCTTTGTCAGTTTGGTGGGAGGATGGGATCGTTGTTATTGATATGGGGATTGACATTACATTTGTTACTGATTATTGTTTATTGTTGGGTGTAAATTTGAAAAAGTGTGAAAAAGGAGAATAATTAAAAAAAAAAAATCTTATGCACCTCAACCTCATCCCCCTCATCTCTTTAAAAAAAACAATCTAAGCCCACCCAGTCTCTCCTTGTAGCTCAGATACTCCATCCCAGGCACCATCCTGATGAATCTCCTATTCCCCCTCCAGTGCAATCATCTCCTTCCTATAGGGAGGTGACCAGAATGCCACACAGTACTCCAGATGTGGCCTAACCGATGTTTCGTACAGCACAACTGATAAAGCCAAGTACCTCATATCCTTTCTTAACTACCCTACTCACCTGCTCTGTCGTCTTCAGTGATCTATGACCAAGCACCCAAGATCCATCTGTTCCTCTGAGCTTCCTAGTGTCCTGCCATCCATTACATACTCCCTTTTCCTGTTTCTTCTTCCAAAGTGTATCACCTCACACTTATCAGTGTTAAATACCATCTGTCACTGCTCTGCCATTCTGACCAAGGCATCTATATCTTCTTATAACCAAGACCCTCTTCTTCCCTGTTAACCAAACTTGCTCATTATTCCCCCCCCAAATTCTCACCAATATCACTCACGGACCCAACACTGATACCTGAGATATGCTGCTGGACACCTGCACCCGATTACTTCACCCAATAGTCTTCTACAACCACCCTTTGTGTCCTATTGCTAAGCCAGTTTCAGATCCATCTTGACAAGTTTCCTTGAATTCTATAATCACCAGCCTTCTCAAATTAGTCACCTGTGACCACTGGCAGACTTTAGGAATATTGGATTTTAAGGGTTAAAAGCCTGGGGTTAGCAGGGGTCATATTTAAAAAATAATAATAATTCTGTATTGTTGGGCCTGAGTGCTTTTAGCAGCCAGAAGGTGAAAGGAATGTGTTTTTCAGTCTGGACTAATAGACTGCTTTTTGACAGGGAAAGACCCTGGGGAGTTAATGTGCTTTGCAGCTTGCAGGGATAATTTGTTTTAGTTGGGGAGATGAGGTCATTGCTGGGTGGAGCCAAGGAATGCAGAGACGTTTTGAAAAGCTTTAGAGAGGAAGTTTTTGGAGAAAGCTTGGGAGTTGAATTCTGATCCACCTGACACTCAGTCCACAATTCTTCCACAGTAAGATTAATTAATAATCTTTATTGTCACAAGTAGGCTTATATTAACATTTCAAGTTACTGTGAAAAGCCCCTAGTCGTTCCGGCGCCTGTTCGGGTACACAGAGGGAGAATTCAGAATGTCCAAATTACCTAACAGTACGTCTTTTGGGACTTGTGGGAGGAAACAGGAGCACCCGGAGGAAACCCACGCAGACACGGGGAGAATGTGCAGACTCCGCACAGACGGTGACCCAAGCCGGGAATCGAACCTGGGACCCTGGTGCTGCGAAGCAACAGTGCTAACCATTGTGCTACCATGATAGTTTTAAAACAGTACTATGTAAAGCATAGCAGTCTTGTCTGGGGACAAGTAAGTTGAAACATTTGAGCTGAACCAGTTTTTTGAAGACATTCAACCAGAGTCTGAAGGGGTTCTAACGTGTCCAATCTGTTCTGTGATGCAAGTATAGCTCTATACCCTGCTAATTTTTAAGAAAGATTGAGAGCTGTATGTTTCTTTTCCTGTTATTTAATGTGAAATTGAGTAGTAGTGTTTAAGGGGTAATTGTAAGCTGTCCTTTTTGGGTGTCAAGTTAAAAATATTAATACTGAATTCATAAAAGTTTTATTTAAAAAATACCAAATCCCTATTTCTTCATGCAATCACTCCTGGAGTGAATCATTCTTTCCGCACAGTCTTACAAATAAACTAAAATATTGGGGTTTTGGTCCAGTATCCTAGCCACTGTTGGGATCCAGTCTGGGATTGTGATACTCCCATGTCAAAGGCTTTGCTAAAATCCATATGAATTACATCAACTGCACTTCCTTCATCCATACAATTGGTCACTTTACCAAAAGAAATCTATCAAATTTGTTAGGCTACGCGACAGTGGTTTTTAAGTTGAAGAAGTTTGATTGACTAGTTACAAAGAAATCACTGCTCAAAACTGGACAGACTGGATTTGAAAACATCAGAAAGTCTTGTGCAGGCAGAGCTTCCTTATTATTCTCTTTAGCGATATTGAGGTTGTTTTGGGACGATAGAGAAGTTTTATTGACTATTTACAAAGAGATCACTGCACAAAACTGGACAGACTGGATTTGAAAACATCAGAAAGTCTTGTGCAGGCAGAGCTTCCTTATTATTCTCTTCAGCGGTATTCAGGTTGTTTTGGGACTATAGAGAAGTTAAAGTTCAGAAAGAAGCCATTCAGCCCATCGTGTCTGTGACATTATGAGACATGTACAGAACTGTAAGGGTTAAGCTTATGTCCGAATCAATCACTGGAGGGAGCTAGATACAGAACTTTAGAAAGCATTAATGCTAAGTCTTCTGGGTGAGTGTTGACGAGATGGCTTGGAGAAAGACTTGTAGGAAAGCTAGTGTGAGTGAGAGCAGATCATAGTTATTGTATTAGCGTAGAGAATAGTGCTGGATGAGTGCAGATTATATGTTCATAGTCAATTGTTTATTACATAGAAGTAAGAGGTCAAATTCAATGAAGTAGTGTAAATAAATCTTTAGCTTTGTTTAATACAAAAACTAGTTGTGGTCTTTGTGAACATTACGCCAACCATCCGAGGATCTGCACCAGAAAGAACACCACAGCGTCTACACCTGCCAAAAAATAAACTAGTCATTTATTTTAATCCCATTTTGCAGTACCTTTTCTGTTGCCTTGCAGATAACAGCACTTCAGCTGCAAATCCAGATACCTTTTAAATGAATTGAACGTTTAGTCATAGAATTTACAGTGCAGAAGGCCATTCGGCCCATCAAGTCTGCACCGGCCCTTGGAAAGAGCACCCTACCTAAACCCACACCTGCACCCCATCCCCGTAACCCAGCAACCCCACCCAACCTTTTTTGGGCACAAAGGGCAATTTAGAATGGCCAATCCATCTAACCTGCACATTTTTGGGCTGTGGGAGGAAACCAGAGCACCCGGAGGAAACCCACGCAGACACGGGGAGAAACTGCAAACACCACACAGACAGTGACGAAGCCAGGAATCGAACCTGGGACCCTGGAGCTGTGAAGCAACGATGCTAACAACTGTGTTACCGGGCCCTCTGCAGGAGCAGAAGTAGGCCATTCGGCCAATCGAGTTTGCTCCACCTTTGAATGAGTACCATGACTGATCTGATGTGATAATCCCCAACTTCATTTCCCATCTGATCACCATAACCCTTGATTCCCTCACAGATTAAAAATGCCTATCTTAGCCTTGAACATACTTAACGACCCAGACTCTGCAGCTCTCCACGGTAAAGAATTCCACAGACTCATTACCCACAGAGAAGAAAAGCTACCTCATCTCAGTCTTAAGTGGGCGACCTGTACTCAGATTCTGCCCTCTCGTCCTAGACTCTCCCACCTCTCAGCATCTACCCTGTCAAGCCCCTTGAGAATCCTATATTTCTCAATGAGGTTGCCTCTCTTTCTTTTCAACTATAATGAGTACAGGCCCAATCTACTCAACCTCTTCTCATAAGAAAATCCCTCCATACCCAAGATCAACATAGTGAACCTTCTGTGGACTGCCTCCAATGCCTTTCCTTAGATATGATGTGGAGATGCCGGCATTGGACTGGGGTGAGCACAATAAGACGTCTTACAACCCCAGGTTAAAGTCCAACAAGTTTGTTTCAAATAACTAGCTTTCGGAGCACTGCTCCTTCCTCAGGTGAAAGAAGAGGCAGCGCGGTAGCATTGTGGACAGCACAGTTGCTTCACAGCTCCAGGGTCCCAGGTTCGATTCCGGCTTGGGTCACTGTCTGTGCGGAGTCTGCACATCCTCCCCGTGTGTGCGTGGGTTTCCTCCGGGTGCTCCGGTTTCCTCCCACAGTCCAAAGATGTGCAGGTTAGGTGGATTGGCCATGATAAATTGCCCTCAGTGTCCAAAATTGCCCTTAGTGTTGGGTGGGGTTGTTGGGTTGTGGGGATAGGGTGGAGGTGTTGACCTTGGGTAGGGTGCTCTTTCCAAGAGCCGGTGCAGACTCGATGGGCCGAATGGCCTCCTTCTGCACTGTAAATTCTATGAAAGAGGTATGTTCCAGAATATGGACAAAGTCAAAGATGCAAGACCAGGTCACTGGCCTTATGCAGTTTGCACACTCTCCACGTATCTGCATGGGTCTCACCCTCACAAGCCAAAACGATGTGCTGGGTAGGTGACTTGGCCACACTAAATTGCCCCCTAGTTGGGAAAAAAAAGATTTGGGTACTCTAAAATTTCTCGAAATAACATTCCATTTGCCTTCTCTATTATCTGAACTTGCATACTAGTTTTTTGTGACTTATGCACGGGGACCCCCCCAAAACCCTATGCTGCAGCTTTCTGCAGTCTTTCTCCATTTAAATAACGATTGGCATCTATATTCTCCCTACAAAAATAAATTTTACATTTTCCTACATTAAGGAAAACAACCCCACTCGCTTAATCTGTCTGTGAAATGAAATGAAAATTGCTTATTGTCACAAGTAGGCTTCAAATGAAGTTACTGTGAAAAGCCCCTTGTCGCCACATTCCGGCGCCTGTTCGGGGAGGCTGTTACGGGAATTGAACCATGCTGCTGGCCTGCCTTGGTCTGCTTTCAAAGCCAGCGATTTAGCCCTGTGCTAAACAGCCCCGGTATCTCTCTATGGTCTGTGTTAGCCTTGCCACTTGCCTCTCCACCTATTGTTGTGTCATCCACAAATTTGGTACTAGTACATCAACTTCCCTCATCCAAGTCATTATATATATTGTAAATAACTGTTGCCCAAGCACTGATCCCTGTGTTGGTGGTTGTTTTTGACCAGTGCAGACATGATGGGCCACAGGGCCCTTTCTGTGTTGTATGACTATGAGTTACTCCACTAGTTACAGGCTGCCATCATTAAAACTCCCCTCTCATCCCAGCTCTCTGTCTTCTATCAGTTAGTTAATCCTCTATTCATGCTAACATACTACCTCTAACACCATAGGCTCTCATCGTATTAAGTAGCTTTTAGTGCAGTACCTTATTAAAAGATTTTGGAAATCCAAGTAATGGTTTCCTCTTTATCTATTCGGCTCATTACCACATGAAACAATTCTAATAAATTTGTCAAGCAGGATTTCCTCTCCATGAAGCCATGCTGACTCTGCTTGATTATATCATGCATTTCTAAATGTTCTGCTATTACATTCTTTATAATGGTCTCTAACATTTTCTCAATGTCAGAAGATAAGCTTCTTTATGTCTCTCTCCCTTTTTGAAGAAGGGTGTTACATTGGCAGTTTTGCAATCCTAGAATCACTACAGTATAAATGTAGGCTACTCCACTCATTGGGTCACCACCGACCCTATGAAAGAGCACCTGACCAAGGCCCACTCACCCCGAAAGGTAGCAGTCCTAACCAGTGTGCTACCCGCCCTCTTTTGTTTTTCCATAATTTAAGGGCATTTGGAAGATGCATGCACCATCTCTATAACTCCTTCCTTTAATATCCTAGGATGCAACCCTCAACTTAAGACAGTGAATTCCAGATGCCCACCCAGAGGGTTTGTGGGTGAAAAAGTTTTCCTTCTACCAATCACCTTAAATTCTTCAGCTAGGGGAAACAAGCCTTTCTGGTCTACTTTATCGAGGCCCCTCAAATTTTGAACACCTCAATTAGGTCATCCCTTGTTCTAAGGAAAACAACCCTAGCCTATCAAATCTTCCCTCATAGCTGCAATCATCCGGTCCTGGCAACATTCTTCGAAATCTCCTCTGCACTCTCTCCAGAGTAATTATCTCCTTCCTGCAATGCGATGACCAAAACCGTACACAAATTTGTACCTGTGGCCTCACCAGCATTTTATACAGTTCCAGCATTACATCCCTACTTCAATATTCAATACCTCGCCCAATGAAGGTAAGCATTCCATATGCTTTCTTGTCCATCTGTCCTGCCACCTTCAGGGATCTGTGGACATGCACTCCAAGGTCTCTTACTTCCTCAACCCCTCAAAATCTTTCCGTTTATTGAGTATTTCCTTGCTTTCTTTGTCTTCCCCAAATTCACTTTTCCTAATTGAATTGAATTTACCACTTCTCTGTCCACTCAACCAAACCATTGATATCATTCTGGAGTCAACAGCTATCCTCTGACTAGCAACTACACGGCCCATTTTTGTGTCCTCTGCAAATTTCCCAATTATGCCTCCCACCTTTAAGTGTAAATCATGAATACAACAAACAGCAAGAGCCCCAATACTGAATCCTGTGGAACACTACTGGAAACAGTTTACCATTTGCAAAACATCCATCAAAAATTACTCGATTTCCAGGCACTGACCAGTTTTGGATCCAACCTGCCACTTTCATCACTGCCATCTCATCAGATCTCACTTTTCTGACCAGTCTGCCATGAGGGGCCTTGTCAAATGCCTTATTGAAATCCATATAGACAATATCCACTGCACTACCATCAATCCTCCTTGTTACTTCCGCAAAAAATTCTATTAAGTTAGTAAGACACAACTTTCCCTTTACAAAACCATGCTGACTATCCCTGATCAATCCATGTCTTTATAACAAAGAACAATACAGCACAGGAACAGGCAGCCTCTGGCCCTCCAAGCCTGTACCGGTCATGATACCAGACGTTGCCAAAACCCTCAGCACTTCCTTCTGCCGTGTCCCTCTATACCCGTCCTTTCCATGTGTTTGTCAAAATGCCTTTTGAACGCCGTTAACGTATCTGCTTCCACAACCTCCCCTGGCAACGTGTTGCAGGCACTCACCACCTTTTGCGTAAAAAGCCGGCCTCGCACATCTCCTCTAAACATTGCCCCACGGATCTCAAACCTATGCCCCCTGGTGACTGACCCCTCCAACCTGGGAAAGAGTGCCTGCCCATCCACTCTATCCATGCCCCTCATAATCTTGTAGACCTCTTATCAGGTCACCCCTCAACCTCAGTCTAATGAAAACAGTCAGAATTTATTCAGCCTCTCCACCATAGCTAACACTCCAGACCAGGCAACATCCTGGTAAACCTCCTCTGCACCCTCTCCAAAGTCTCCACATCCATCTGGTAGAGTGGCAACCAGAATTGTGCGCAATATTCCAAGTGCGGCCTTATCAAGGTTCCATCACTATAGCATAACTTGCCAGTTTTTATACTCGATGCCCCGTCCAATAAAGGCAAGCATTCCATATGCTTTCTTGACTACCTTGTCCACTTGTATTGCCGCCTTCAAAGATCTGTGGACCTGCACGTCCAGATCTCTCAGTCTTTCTATATTCCCACGAGTTTTATCAATTACGGTATATTTCCCCTCTATGTTTGACCTACCAAAATGCATTAACTCACATTTGTCCGGATTAAACTCCATTTGCCATTTCTCTGCCCAAGTCTCCAACCTATCTGTGTCCTGCTCTATCTTCTGACAATCCTCAACACTATCTGCCACTCCACCAACCTTGGTGTAATCCGCAAACTTTTGCTAATCAGACCGGCTACATTTTCCTCCAAATCGTTTATGTACACTACAAACAACAGAGGCCCAAGCAAAGATCTCGGTGGAACACCACTAGTCACAACCTTCCATTCATAAAAAAAACTTCTACTGCTACCCTTTGTCTTCTGTGACCAAGCCAGTTCAGTATCCATCTTATCACCTCACCTCTGATCCAGTGTGACTTCACCTTTTCTACCAGTCTGCCATGAGGCATCTTGTCAAAGGCTTTACTAAAGTCCATGTAAACAATATCAATCGCCCTCCCCATAATCAATCATCTTTATCACCGCCTCAAAAAACTTGATCAAGTTAGTGAGGCACGACCTCCCCTTCACAAAACCATGCTATCTGTCGCTTATGAGTCCATTTGGGGGAAGTTAAAAACCCCTACCACAACAACCCTGTTACTTTTCTACTTATCCACCTCTGTACCTTTATGCTCCTCTATCTCCCACTGGCAGTTGGAGGGGCCTGTAATAAACACCCAACATTGTGATTGCCCCCTTCCTGTACCTGAGCTCTACTCAGATTGCCTCATTTTATGGGCCCTCCAAGGTGTCCTCCAGCAGTGCAGCTAGAATATGCTCCTTGACCAGTAATGCTACTCCCCACCCCTTTTACATCCCCTTCTACCTCTCCTGAAGCATCTATATCCTCCAATGTTCAGCTGCCAATCCTGCCCTTCCTTTAACCATGTTTCTGTGATAGCCACAACATCGTACTTCCAAGTGCTAATGAGCACTCGAAGTTCATCTGCCTTACCCGCTATACTTTTGACGTTGAAACAAATACACTTCAAACCACTGCATTTGAGCAGACAGGGTGATGTTGTTCTCTTAATTTTGATCTCTATTTCCCCTTCAGTTATTACACTTTGTAAGCTAGCGGTCTGGTTCCTACCCTCCTGCCATACTAGTTTAAATCCTCCCAAGTGACTCTAGCAAACCTCCCAGCCATGATATTTGTGCCACTCCAGTTTAGATGCAACCCGTCCTTTTTGAACAGGTCACACCTACCCCAGAAGAGAGATCCCAGTCGTCCAGAAATCAGAAACCCTCCCTCCTGCACCACCAGTTTAGCCATGTATTTAGCTGCGCTGTCCTCCTATTTCTAGTCTCACTGGCACACGGCACAGTCCTTAGATTACAACCCTAGAGACCCTGCTTTTTAGCCTATTGCTTAACTCTGTTATTTAGAATGTTGGTATGTTAAAATGCTAAAATTATAAATGCCTCAATAAAATGTTTTCTAAAAAAAATGCACTCAGTGATTTGGCCGCCAGTCTTCTATGGCAAATAGTTCCACAGATGCACCACCGTCGGGCTGAAGAAATTCCTCCTCATCTCTGTTTTAGTCTGAGATTGAGTCCTCTTGTTCTAGTTTATCCTACAAGTGGAAACATCCTCTCCACATCCACTCTATCCGAGCCTCGCAGTATTCTGCAAGTTTCAATAAGATCCTCCATCATCCTCCAAGAGTGCCTCCAACTCCAAGAGTATAAACCCAGAGTCCTCAAACGTTTTCGAAAGAAAAACCATGTTTGCAGGAATAGATAAGGGATGCGGTGTATTTGGATTTTCAGAAGCCTTTTGAGAAGGCCCCAAGGAATAGCTTACTAAGCAAAATTAGAGCACAAAGATTAACCAAAATAGATTGGCAAGGATTGAAGACAGAAAACAGATAAATTAATCATTCTCAGGTTGGCAGGTTGTGATGAGTGGGATATTGGGAGGATCAGTGCTCGTGTCCCAGCTCATCACAACGTATATAAATGTGGGAACCAAAAGTAACATTTCCTAGTTTTTGATGACAAGTCCGAGTGGAATACGAGTTGTGAGGAAGATGCAAAAAGGCATTTGAGGAGATTAAGACAGACTAAGTGAGGGCAAGAACATGGCAGATGTAATATAATGTGGAAAAGTGAAGTTATCCACTTTGGTAAGAAAAACAGAAATGCGGAGTATATTGAAAACGGAGAGATTGGAAAATGTTGATGTCCAAAGAGAACTGGGTGTTCTTATTCACAAGCCACTGAAAGCTCACATGCAGGTGCAACAAGCACTTAGGAATGCAATGCAAATTTTATATTAGACTTTATCACAGGGGGCTTTGAGTACAGGAGTAAGGAATGTCTTCATGCAGTTGTATAGAGCCTTGTTCAGACCACACCTGGTGTACCTTTGCCTAAGCAAGGATATACTGGTGAGAGAGGGAATGCAAGGAAGGTTCACCATAAGATGGCAGGATATCCTATTAATAAAGATTTAGGTGACTGGGCCTGTATTCTCTAGAGTTACTTAGAAAATAGGAGGAGGCCATTCGGCCCTTCAAGCCTGCTCTGCCATTCATTATCATGGCTGATCATCAAGTTCAATTCCCTGATCCCGTCTTCCCCTCATATCCCTTGATCCTTTTAGCCCTTAGTGCAATATCTAAATCGTTCTTGAAATTACTTAACATTTTGGCCTCAACTACTTTCTGTGGTAGCAAATTCCACAGATTCAAAGAACAAATAAAAGTACAGCACAGGAACAGGCCCTTCAGCCTCCAAGCCTGTGATAATCTAAAAAAAAAAAAACATCTGCCCATACTCGGTCCATATCCCTCGATTTCCTCCCTATTCAGGTGTCCATTCAGATGCCTCTTAAATGTTGCTAATGTGCCTGCTTCCACCACATCCTCTGGCATGCGTTCCAGGCACCCACCACTCTCTGCGTGAAAATTTTACCTCGAACATCGCCCTTAAACGTTCCCTCTCTCACCTTGAACCTGTGTCCCCTTGCAATTGACACTTCTACCTTTGGAAAAAGTCTCTGACTATCCACCCTGTCTATGCCTCGCTATTTTGTAGACCTCTATCAGATCTCTCCTCAGGTGGCCAAGTTGATTAACTGTCTTTCCTGTGAAAACAATCCCAGTTTATTGAACCTCTCCTCATAGTCAACACCCTTGAGACCAGGCAGACAGGTCTGTGGGGGACTGAATCGCTCCGTTATGAACAGGGGAACCAATTTGTAGAAAGAAGGGGGCAAGTGCAGCAGAGTCACCTGGAATGCCAGGGGACTTAACCCCCCAGTGGAAAGATCCAGAGTTTTACCCAATGACCGACTGTGGGTACAAAAGGAATACGTGGGACAGACATACCACTCATGTTACAGGACTAGAGCTGGTGGTAGCTGACTGATAAGTAAGAGGATGATATTTACTGCGCTGAAGACGGTTACGGACCGTCAGTTTCCTAGATGGGACACCGGTAGTCCTTGTCAACATGTGTGCTCCTAACTAGGACGACATGGAGTTTGTACAGAAGACCATGGCGGAAATCCCCAACATAGATACGCACCAACTGATCATGGGATTATTTTTGGGGGGGGGGGGGTGTAAACTGTGTACAGGACCCACTGATGAACAGGTGAAACCCCAGCGCGGGGAAGGTGGCAGACATGGCCAAAGAACTGGGAACATTTATGTGGGCAATGGACTCATGGCGGTTCATGCACCCAGGTGAGAAGGAATTTCGTTTTTCCGCAAGGACACAAGGTCTATAATACCCGTATCGATTTCTTTGTAGTTTGGAAAATCGGTGCTTCCAGAGATAGAAAAGGTGGAATATTCAGCGATGTAATCTCCGACCACACTCCACATTACATGGATGAAGTTGGAGACAAGCCGTGCCCGATGACCCTCATGGAGGTTGGAAACGACCCTCTTGGCCAACAAGATCTTCTGCCAGAAAACATCATGATGGCATGGTTGCACAGTGGTTAGCACTGCTGCCTCAACTTCAGGGACCCGGGTTCAATTCCGGTCTCGAGTGACTGTGTGGATTTTGCACTTCCTCCGTATGTCTGCGTGGGTTTCCTCCGGGTGCTCCGGTTTCCTCCCACAGTCCAAAGATGTGCAAGTTAGGTGATCAGCCATGCTAAATTACCCCTTAGTGTCCAAAAGGTTAGGTGGGGTTATTGGGTTACAGGGCTTGAGTAGAGGCATGGGCTTAGGTAGGGGGCTCGTTCCAATTGCTGGTGCAGACTCGATGGGTAAAATGGCCTTCCTTTGGACTGCAAATTCTAAGACTTACTATCACAGGCTACAGATGAGTACATTACTAACAACCGGAAATAGGAGGTCTCACCCATCACGTTCTGGGAGGCACGAAAGGCTGTGATTGGAGGAGAAATTATCGCCTATAAGGCACACAGAGGCAAGGAAGAGAGGGTGGCTTGGCAGCAACTGACGGACTCCATTCTGGAGGTCAACCGAAGATACTCCGAGGCCCCGACCATAGAACCTCTAGCGGAAGAAAAAGCTACAAATGAACTTGACCAGGAAGGCAGCGTACCAACTCCGCCAGATGCAAGGGAACTTCTATGAATACGGTGTCAAGGCTAGCCACTTGTTGGCTCACCAGCTAAGAAAGCAGGCAGCCACGAGAGAAATAGCACAGACGAAGGATAGCAGAGGCGGACTGGTAGCGAAACCAAAAAAGGTCAACAAAGCGTTCGAAGCTTTCTACCTGGGACTGTACACCTCAAGAGTGCCATGACAGGGACTCGGAGATGAAACTGTTCCTCGGTGGACAGGGCATGCCAGTCGGTGGGAACGATAGGTGAAGGGAGCTGGAGGCCCCACTAGGATTGCGAGAGATCCTGGAGAGCATCAGCTCGATGCAGGCGGAGAAGGCACCGGTACTTCTACAAAAAAATTTGCAACGGCACTTGTCCCGCTCCTGTACAATGACTCACTATTGAGGGGGACCAGGCTTCGACATCACTGACCCCCCAAAAAGGATAAAGACCCAACTAAGTTTGGGTCAGACAGACCCATCTCACTCCTAAACACTGATGCCAAAGTACTGGCGAGGCAACTGGAGAGCTGCGTACCAGAGGCAGTCACAGAGGACCAGGCGGACTTTGTCAAAGGCAGACAGCTAAAAGTGAACATCAGGCACCCGCTGAATGTGATCATGACCCCACCTGGATCCCCATCCCTAGATGCAGAGAACCTCTTAGACAGTGTCAAATTGAGGTACCTCAGAGGTACTGGTTTGATTTTGGGCCAGGGTTCATCTCGTGGGTGAAACAACTGCACAGTGCGCCGATGGCGAGCGCACGGGCAAACAGCTCCAGCTCTGGATGCTTCCGACTGCACAGAGGCACAAGGCGTGGATGCCCACTGTCCCCGCTGCTATTTGTGCTGGCAATTGCTCTTAGATCAACCAAGGAGAGGCATGCAAAGGGGAGAAAAAGAGCAGAGAGTCTCACTCTACGCGGATAACCTCCTCTTCTCTGCCCCGAAGGAATAATGGAACTCCTAAAGGGAGACCAGAACTGGGGATGTTTCCGTTCAAACTGGCCCGACCAAATTCCAATACCTGGGGATCCCAATAGACCCCGAGTGGACAGGGGTTCATAAATGGAACCTAACTGGACACGGATTCATTAATGGAACCTAACGAGTGTGGTGGAGGAGGTAAAAAGGGACCTACAGACCGTGGAATTCGCTCCCGCTCCCCCTGGCGATCAAGATGAACGTGCTTCCCAGGTTTCTTTTCAGAGGCTTGCCAGTCTTCACCCCCAACCCTATTTATCAATTACCAACAGATACAATACTCTATAGGTAACCCTTAATAACTTTCCTAACATCCTCTTAACACCCTTAGTGTTGGGTGGGGTTACTGGGTTATGGGGATAGGGTGGAGGTGTTTACCTTGGTAGGGTGCTCTTTCCAAGAGCCGGTGCAGACTCGATGGGCCGAATGGCCTCCTTCTGCACTGTAAATTCTATGAAACTATGAAATCCATAAATCAAAAGACCCTTTTTCACAAAGACAGTAGGTTTGAAATCACTACAGAAAGTAGGCATCACTTCTAAATTATCAAGTGATCTGAACACCTTTTTTTAACATCCTTGTAGTCTGAATAGTTTGTCTCAAAGTTTCATTTTCAGTAAAAAGCTCCTTTCTAGCTCTCCTCAGTCCATTTTTGAGTTCCTTTCTGGCTACCTTGTAACCCTCTAGAGCCTAGTCAGATCCTTCCTTCCTCCTCTTGACTAGAAGTGCCACTTCTCTTGTCATCCAAGGCTCCTTCACCTTACCATTCCTTCCTCGTCTCAGTGAGACAAAATAATTCAGCACTCGCAGCAAGTGCTCCTTAAACAATCCCCACATTATTGTTGTGCATTTCCCCAAGAACAATTGTTCCCACTCCTCGGCTCCTGTCTAATAGCAGTATAATTTCCCCTCTCCCAATTAAATACCTTCCCATACTGTGTGTTTCTATCCCTCTCCATGACTACGGTAAAGATCAAGGAGTTGTGGTCACGGTCACCGAAATGCTCTCCCACAGAGATATCTGACACCTGGCCTGGTTCGTTGCCGAGCACCAAGTCCAATATGGCCTCCCCCTAGTCGGCCTATCTACATATTGAGTCAGGAATCCTTCCTGTACACACCTGACAAAATCTGCTCCATCCAAACCATTTGCACTAAGGAGGTTCCAGTCAATATTAGGGAAGTTGAAGTCACCCATGACAACAACTCTGTTACTTCTGCACTTTTCCAAGATCTGCCGCCCAATCTGTTCCTCTTTCTTTCTGCTGCTATTTGGGGTGTCTTATCGAAAAATCCTAATAAAATGACTGCTCCTTTCTTGTTTCTGACTTCCACCCAGACTGACTCAGTAGACAAACCCCCCATAACTACCTCCTTTTCTGCAGCTGTGGTGCACTCCCTAATTAACAGTGCCACTCCTTCTCCTCTTTTACCTCCCTCCCTATTCTTCTGAAAACATCGAAACCCCGGAACATCTAATAACCATTCCTGCCCCAGTGAAATCCTTGTCTCCGCAATGGCCACAACATCGCAGTTCCAAGTACTGATCCATGCTCTAAATCCATCTCCTTTATTCCTGACACTTCTTGCATTGAAACAGACACACTTTAACCCATTCCACTGAGTGCAACTTTAACGATCAATTGTCTATCCTTCCTCACAGGCTTGCTGCATACTATTTCTGCCTGTTCAACAGCTATCCTATCCTCTGATCCATAGCTCTGGTTCCCACCCCCCTGCCAAACTGGTTTAAACCCTCCCGAAGAGCTCTAGCAAACCTCCCACCCAGGATATTGGTGCCCCTCCAGTTTAGGTGCAATCCGTCCTTCATCTACAGGTCCCACCTTCCCCAGAAGATATTGCAGGTCCCACCTTCCCCAGAAGATATCCCAATGATCCACATATCTGAAGCCTTCCCTCCAGCACCAGCCCTGTAGCCACGTGTTAAGCTGCACTCGCTCTCTGTTCCTTTCCTCACTTGCACGTGGCACCGGTAGCAATCCTGAGATCACTACTCTGCTTGTCCTGCTCTTTAGCTTCAAACCTAACTCCCTAAAATCACTTTTTAGATCCTCATCCCTTTTCTTAGCTATGTCATTGGTGCCTATGTGCACCACGACTTCTGGTTGCTCCCCCTCCCCCTTAAGAATCCTGTCGACTCGATCAGACTCGGCCCTGGCACCCGGGAGGCAACATACCTTCTGGGAGTCTCGCTCGCGACCATAGAATCTCCTATCTATTCCCCTAACCATTGAGTCTCCTATCACTAATGCTTCTCTATTCTGCCCCCTTCCCTTCTGAGCCACAGAGCCAGACTCAGTGCCAGAGACCTGGCCGCGAGGGCCTTCCCCCGATAGGTCATTCCCCCCCCCCCCAACAGCATCCAAAATGGTGTACTTGTTTTGAAGGGGAACGGCCACGAGGGATCTCTGCACTGTCTGCCCGTTCGTTTTCTTTCCCCTGACTGTAACCCAGCTACTCTTGTCCTGTACCTTGGGTGTGGCTACCTCGCTGTAACTCTATTATCCCCTCTGCCTCCCGGATGATCCGAAGTTCATCCAGCTCCAGCTCCCTAACACGGTCTCTGGGGAGCTGGAGTTGGGTGCACTTCCCGCAGGTATAGACAGCGGGGACACCGCTGGTATCCCTCACCACCCACATCCTATAGGAGGAGCATGCAACTGCCCCAGCCTCCATCTCCTATTACCTTACAGAATATAGCTGCTCTGTGGACCAACTGGAACTCCGCCATCCGACTCTTCTCTCAGTCAGCTGCACTCTCTGTAAACTCCCGGCTCCCTTCACGCTCTTTGAGGAAATGTAGGAAATGAAATGAAAGGAGCACCTTCCTCCCTCCTCACCGAACTCCCTTGGTCACCAAACTCTCACTATAGCACTCAAATGCACCTAAATTCAGCATTCAGTGCAAACAAAGTCTGCACTATAGCTGGCTCGTCTTTATACTGTGACTCTAGCCTCTGAAAACTGGCCCAATCCAATTAACTAATTAGAACATAGAACGATACAGCGCAGTACTGGCCCTTCGGCCCACGATGTTGCACCGAAACAAAAGCCATCTAACCTACACGATGCCATTATCATCCATATGCTTATCCAATAAACTTTTAAATGCCCTCAATGTTGGCGAGTTCACTACTGTTGTAGGTAGGACATTCCACGGCCTCACCACTCTTTGCGTAAAGAACCTACCTCTGACCTCTGTCCTATATCTATTACCCCTCAGTTTAAAGTTATGTCCCCTCGTGCCAGCCATTTCCATCCGCGGGAGAAGGCTCTCACTGTCCACCCTATCTAACCCCCTGATCATTTTGTATGCCTCTATTAAGTCTCCTCTTAACCTTCTTCTCTCCAACGAAAACAACCTCAAGTCCATCAGCCTTTCCTCATAGGATTTTCCCTCCATACCAGGCAACATCCTGGTAAATCTCCTCTGCACCCGCTGCAAAGCCTCCACGTCCTTCCTATAATGCGGTGACCAGAACTGTACGCAATACTCCAAATGCGGCCGTACCAGAGTTCTGTACAGCTGCAACATGACCTCCTGACTCCGGAACTCAATCCCTCTACCAATAAAGGCCAACACTCCATAGGCCTTCGTCACAACCCTATCAACCTGGGTGGCAACTTTCAGGGATCTATGTACATGGACACCTAGATCCCTCTGCTCATCCACACTTCCAAGAACTTTACCATTAGCCAAATATTCCGCATTCCTGTTATTCCTTCCAAAGTGAATCACCTCACACTTCTCTACATTAAACTCCATTTGCCACCTCTCAGCCCAGCTCTGCAGCTTATCTATGTCCCTCTGTAACCTGCAACATCCTTCCGCACTGTCGACAACACCACCGACTTTAGTATCGTCTGCAAATTTACTCACCCACCCTTCTGCGCCTTCCTCTAGGTCATTGATAAAAATGACAAACAGCAACGGCCCCAGAACAGATCCTTGTCGTACGCCACTTGTAACTGAACTCCATTCTGAACATTTCCCATCAACCACCACCCTCTGTTTTCTTTCAGCTAGCCAATTTCTGATCCACATCTCTAAATCACCCTCAATCCCCAGCCTCCGTATTTTCTGCAATAGCCTACCGTGGGGAACCTTATCAAACGCTTTACTGAAATCCAGATGACATAAAAATCAATGCCAAAGGTCCAGCAATCTCTTCCCTGGCCTCCCAGAGAATCCTAGGATAAATCCCATCAGGCCCCGGGGACTTATCTATTTTCAGCCTGTCCAGAATTGCCAACACCTCTTCCCTACGTACCTCAATGCCATCTATTCTAATAGCCTAATTAACAAGCTCCAGCTGCAAATAGCTACAAGTAGAACCTTTGTGTACAGCTGATTGAAAATTCACCTTCTTCTAAACAAACAACTTGGAAGGTGAATGCTCCACAGTCACCTGCCCTACATTCTGTCCTCCCAGCCCTGTGTCTGTGGTGGGAGTGGGACTACCTGACGCCTGGTGCTGTAGGGCCCCTCCTGGGGTGAAGGCCCTGCTGCCTGCCTTCTGTCCTCCCACCCCTCTGCCTGAGGTGAAAGTGGGACCACCCGAGACCGTTTGCTGCAAGCCCCCTCCTGGGGTGAAGGCCCTGCTGCCTGCCTTCTGTCCTCCCATCCCTCTGCCTGAGGTGGGAGTGGGAACATCCAGGGGGCCTTTTGCTGCAGGCCCCCTCCCGCGGTGAAGGCCCTGCTGCCTGCCTCTGTCCTGCCACCCCTCTGGCTGAGTTGGGAGTGGGACCATCCAGGGCTGCAGGCCCAGCCTTCTGTCCTCCCACCCCTCTGCCTGAGGCTGCGGCAAAATACTTTGTTTCGGGCTGCTGCAGGGCTGAAGAGCGTCGTCCGCCCGCCTTTTCTACCACCTGTGGCGGGAGTGGGGCAGCTTTGGACATTACCTTGGACCCCTCCAGGGCTGAGGAACGCTGCCCCACTGTTCTGCAGCGCCTTCCCTTGTAGCACCGGTGCTTAAGGTGTCACGTCCCTACCTCCTTTCCCCTTTCACTGTTTTACGCACGGCCAGGTTGTACCAGGGGTGGGCATGGCCAGCACCTCTGGGGCATCCTCCACTCTGCCAGGGGCAGGGCGGCCAAGCACTTGTGGGGGGGGGCAGCCTCTCGACTTTCCGCTGCCTCCATGGCCCCCACGTCCTTCCGCCTACTAACGCGGCAACTGGGGGTGAAGTGCGATGCCCACCTCACCATGACCATTGAGGCGTGCACCCATGCGATGACCGGGGTTGTCGGCCCCTCGGCCATCGTAGCCGCCTCCCGGATGTACAGCAAGGCCGTGATTTTCCTGCGGGCCGAGCAGGCGGTCCACCGTGCCCTGGAAAGGGGGCTCACGGTGGGCGGGACACACGTGACGGTGGACCCGCTGGAGTCCACTGCTGAGCATGTCGTCCTTTCTAATTCCCTGCCCTACCTCCCCACCGAGCTCCTCCTCCCCCATCTCAACCTATTGGGGGAGATCAGGTCAGGGGTGGCGCCGCTGACGCTCGGCCATTGGGACCCCTCCCTCCACCATGTATACTGCTTCCGGCGTCGGGTTTTCATCCGCCTGACCCGGGAGGGGGTCACGGAGGGGGGTTTTGTGGTCTCCCACCAAGGGGAGGACCACAAAGTGTTCTGGTCAGCGGATGGCATGCGGTGCCATGCCTGCAGAGGGCTGGGGCATCTCCGCCGCAACTGCCCCACCCTGACGGCCGCCAATACCACCTCCACGGCGTCCGTGGCTGGCATTCCCCCCTCTTCTCCTTCTCGTCTACCCAGCAGCAGGCCCCCGATAACACCACGGCTGCTGGCGGGGGGAAGAGGGGGCCTCCGCTGGAACAGCGGAAACCAAAAAGGAAGGCAAGGCATGCGGCGGCACGGCGGTTAGACCAGGGCATCCAAGACCTAGGCCCAGTCCCGGTAGCTGTCCCCGCGCCTGACCAGACCAGCTCAGCGGCCGCAGACTCATCTCGGGACGCCGCCTCCCTGGAACAACCTGACGGGCCCGGGGAGACCACCAACCGGGCTCCAGGGGGAAGTGGGGATCCTGCGCTCAATCCAGAGCTGGTCACCGTTTTATTGTCACCTCTAGTCTCCGCTGCCCCGCAACAACCTGAGGGGCCCGGAGAGACCACCGACCAGGCTCCATGGAACGGCGGTGACATTGCGTATGGTCCTGAGGTGGAGGAGGATCCGACCTCCTCGCAATTCCAGGGGCCGGGCGATATGGGTGAGGGAGATGCTGCCGAGGGCTCTCCAGAAATGGAGGCCGTGCAGCAGGGCGATCCCGAGCCACCCACTCCCCTCAAGCGCCGTCTGTCCGGGCAGGAGAGGAGGGGGGGGGGGCGGATCTTGCTGCCCCCTCCCCCGGGTGAGGGGGGGTGGGTGTCTCCAGTGTTCTTCCCCATCCCCCCCCCCCCCCCCAACACTCGGTCCCATGCAGAGATCTAAGAGAAGCAAGGCCAGGGAGGCCTTTGAGGCCCCCGAACCATTTGAGCTGCTGTCGTCCCCTGAGCAGAGGGACCTGGGGTCGGGCGGAGACGAGACCCCCCCCCCCCCCCCCCCCCCCCCCCGAGGGCTCATTCCGCCCGGTGGAGTTTTACTCCCCGGTTGCCTCCTTTTGTTCGTCGCCGGGGGCCGGCGGCAGCCACCACAACCCATATATGTTCGGGTCGTGGGACGGCGATGGCGAGGAAGGCTCCCCGCTCACCACAACAGTGCAGACGATGCCAGGGAGCTCAGGTTCCATCCCGGAGGTTTCCCCGGGGCTCTCCGAGGGCCCAGCATCGACGGTGGTGGCGGCTTCGGAGCCGCTGCCGCCCACGGATCCTGAACGGGGGAGCTTGCGAGGAACCCACCCGAGGACGATCCTGGGGGTGGGATCTACTCGGGCCTGGGGCTAGCCGGTGGGCCCGTGTTGCCCGCCACACTCCATGAGGCGGGGGACTCGGGCTCAGGTGGTGACTGTTCGGAGGAGGAAGGCTGCTCGGTGACGGGTGAGGAGGATTTAGACGCTCTCTGAGGCGAGGCAGAGGGTGCCCTCACATCCGGCACCGGGTCTCCCCTTATTCCCTCAGGGGAACTCTGGACATTTTTGAGAAAACATCGTGGTCACCAGGACTGTGTGCGGCTGGCCCTGGATAGCTGGGGAAATCTGGGGCTGCTCCTCGAGTCCGCCCGCGTCTATGCCAGAGGCGCACGAGATTTTGATCAGGGCCAGGGGGAGCAGCGCCGAGCTGTTCTGTTCCTTGCACGACTCCTGAAGGAGTTGAACCTCCACTCCCTCTGTGCACGGAGGTGATTGGTGACGGATAAACACTACTACTGACATGGAGGTAACCATAGCCAGCCCCAACATCAACGGCAGCAAGGACGCACATCGTCGCTTCCAGTTCTTCTCTATCCTTCGGGACGGTAAGTACGGGGTGTGCTTCCTGCAGGAAACCCACGCCATTCCGGGTGACGAAGTTCAGTGGACCCTGGAGTGGCAAGGAGGAATCTTCATGAGTTACTTAGCCACCCCGCCCGAACGTGGGGCCATCTTGTTGGCTCCACATTTTCAGCCGGAGATCTTGGGGGTCAAGTGGCCAGTGCCCGGCTGTCTGTTGCACTTAACAGTCCGCGATGGGGATGTGGTGCTTCACTTTGTGAATGTCTACGCTCCCCTGGTCGGGCCGTAGCAGGCAACTTTCTACGAAAAAGTGTCCACTCTTCTAGGCACTATCCCGGTGGGCGAGTGCATCGTCCTGGGAGGGGATTTTAATTGCACCCTCCAGGACAAGGAACCTTCGTGGAGTCCAGCGCAGCTCGCCGGCGGTGGTGAAGTTGAAGGACCTGGTTAGGTCCTTCGACTTGGTGGACGTCTGGCGGACTCTCCATCCTGAATTGCGGGTGTACACCTTTGTGCGCCCTCCGTTCAGAGCGTCCAGAATCGACCGTCTTTATATTTCCAAGACGTACTTGCCCAGTGTTCCGACGACCTCTGTGGAGCAGGTGCCATACTCGAATCACCACTTGGTGTGGGCAGGGCTCGCCCCGTCCCCGTGCTCAGACACGGTCCGCGTACTGACACTTTAACAACCTGCTGCTGGAGGACGAGCGGTTCCTGGACTCGTTTCCCCGTTTCTGGGCCAGCTGGAGAAGGAAACGGGGTGGCTGCCTCTCCTTGAGTCTATGGTGGGACGTGGGCAAGACTAACATCCGGCCCTTCTGTCAGGGGTACACAAAGGGGTCTATGGTGGGGCGGAACTCCACGATCGCCAAATTGGCTGAGGAACTCTTCGATCTGGAGTCACGTCTTGCTCAGCCCGATGAGGACCCGGCCCTGGGGCGGGTGTACAGAGAGAAGGGCGCGCTGCGGGATCTGCAACTTGCTGGGTCCCGCGGTGCGTACGTGCGGTCGCGGATCCGTCTCCTGACGGACATGGACCCCTTCTTGGTCCGACTTGCTCCCCCTTCGTCTACTCGCTGGAAAGGGGACGCGGGGTCCGTCGGCAGATTTCTACGCTGCTGGCCAACGACGGGTCCCTCGTCTCGGATCCGGAGGGGGTCAGGACCCTGATTAGGGACTTTTTTTCCGACCTCTTCTCTCCGGATCCGTCCAGCGAGGATGCTTGCAGAGTTCTGTGGGAGGACCTGCCGCAGGTCGGCCTGGAGGGCGCCGGGAGGCTCGATCAAATCATCAACCTCAAATAGCTGACCGGCGCCCTGGACAGCTTGTCACGGGGCAAAACCCCAGGGCTGGACGAGCTGACCGTGGAGTTCTTCAGGGCGAGCTGGGACGTCCTGGGGAGCGACTATGCGGGGGTCCTGGGGGAATGTATTGCGACCGGGGAGATGCCCCTTTCGGGGCGCAGGGCCGTCACTGCCCTGCTGCCCAAGAAAGGGGATCTCCGCCTACTTAAAAACTGGCGACCGGTCTCCCTCCTCAGCACGGACCACAAAATCTTTGCCAAGCCGATGTCTTTACGCCTTGGCCCCATGCTGGACCACATGATTCATCCTGACCAGTCCTACACAGTCCTGGATCGAACCATTTATGATAACATCCATCTGGTCCGGGACATTATTCATTTTACCCAGAAGACTGGTATGTCGAGCGCCTTCCTGTCTCTTGACTCGGGACTCTGCAAGCTTTCGGGTTCGGGACGCACTTCGTCGCCCGGATCTGATTATTGTACGCTGCCTCAGAGTGTCGGATTAAGATTAACGGGTCCCTGACGGCGCCCCTTCGCTTTGGGAGAGGGGTGCATCAGGGCTGCCCCTTGTCCGGCCAACTTTATTCCATGTGTGTGGAGCCTTTCCTGCGCCTCCTGCGGAAGAGGTTGTCGGGGCTAGTTCTGCACGAGCCGGACATGGTGGTGGTCCTCTCAGCTTACGCCGATGACGTGCTCCTCATGTTCACTGACCCAGGTGACCTGCGGAGGTTGCGAGAGTGCCAGGCTGTGTACTCCGCCGCGTCCTCTGCTAGAATCAACTGGGCTAAATGTTCCGGACTCCTGGTCGGTCCGTGGCAGATGGACCCCCTCCCGGAGGAGCTCAGACCCTTTAGCTGGAGTCGGACCAACATCCTCTACTTGGGAGCCCATCTTTGCCCTGCAGAACGAAGCCTGGCCGGCGATCTGGCAGGAGCTGGAGACCAAGGTCACCACTCGCCTGGGACGCTGGACAGGACTGCTCAGAGTGCTGTCCTACAGGGTCGAGTTCTCGTCATAAACCAGCTGATCACCTCTATGCTGTGGTATCGGCTGGTCACTTTCGCCCCTCCCCCTGACTTTGTCACATGCATCCAGAGAACCCTGCTTCGGTTCTTTGGGACAAAGGATTGCACTGGGTCGCTGCGGAGGTCTTGAGTCTCCCGATTGCGGAGGGCGGTTTGGTGGTGTGCCTTCGCACCCAGATTGCGACTTTCCGCCTTCAGACTCTGCAGCGATACCTGTATGTTGAGCCTCCTCCACGATGGTGTGCCCTCGCGATGTATTTCTTCTGGCAGGTGCACGGCCTGAACTATGACGTGCAGCTCCTGTTCGTTGACCGGAATGGTCTTCGGAACGGTTTGTTGGCGCTGCCCGTCTTGTACCAGGACCTTCTCAAAGTCTGGAACACGGTCGCCACGCGCCGCAGCTCTCCCCGGTCAGGAGTAGTGGCTGTCGTAAGGGAGCCGCTGCTCAGGAATCCGCACCTCCACCAATATCCATTCAGGTGGCTGGCGGAGCGGAGGGCTGTGGATGCCAGGGTGACCAGGATCGGGGACGTGCTGGGCGGAGGGGCGGGCTGGATGACACCCTAGGAGCCAGCCAGGCGCGGAGTGGTGTCTGTCCGGTGCGCGGCCAATGCTATCCAAGGCCTCAAAACAGTCGTGCTCGGCCCCGAGGGCACACCTGGACTTGAGACGGCGCGGTTGTGCAGTGGCATCCCGTCTGAGCCGACCCTTGCTTGGACGGAATACCAGATTGGTCCCAAACCCCGGAACCATCCCCGGGTGCTGGTGCCCCACAGCTCCAGCCGCCTCGCAGAAATACCCTTCGTGCCCTTTCGCACTGCACGGAGGGGTTTCCTGTACGGCCTGCTGTTGCACACTTTCCACCTACTTGCCCTCGTCCGCCGCCCGGTCATGCCTTGGCGTGCTCGTTACCATCCGGCAGCGGAGGTCCCCACTGGAGGTCCCTCTACGGAGGTGTCCTCCCCATAAAACCAGGGGACCTGGGGTGGAGGGTGCTGCACATGGCAGTGCCGTGCAACTATCATTTGAATCACTTCACGGCTCTGCCAGAGACCTGCCACTTTTGCGGCCTGGTGGAGACCGTGGAGCATGTTTATGTTGTCTGTCCTCGGCTGCACCCCGTTTGGTTTCTTGACGTTGTTGTTGAGGTTTTCTTTGCACTTCAGCCCCACGCTCCTGATCTACAGACATCCGGTGCGGAGGGGGGCGGGGAAGGCGGAGGACCTCCTCGTGAACCTGCTCCTGGGCCTGGCCAAACTTGCCATTTATAGGTCCAGGCAGCGGGCGACCGAGGGGGCTGTCCAGCTTGACTGTCTGCCCATCTTCCGCGGCCTCGTTCGCGGTCGGGTGTCCCTGGAGAGGGAGCATGGCCTTCTGTGCTCGATGGGCATCGCAGGGGTTGGATTGCCTTATCGCCCCCGATTTTCACACTTTAATTTGACAGGGCGAATTCTACCTTCTCACCTGCAGGGCTGAGCCGTACACAGCTAAAGGTGATGCACAGGACCCAATTAACCAGAAAAAGAATGAGCGGGTTCTTCCCAGAGGTGGAGAACAAATGCGAACGATGCCAGGGAGGACCGGCCAACCACACCCACATGTTCTGGTCTTGACCGAAGCATGTCAGGTACTGGAAAACCTTCTTTGACGCCATGCCCAAAGTTGTGGGGGTGAAGATTGAGCCGTGACCATTAGTTGCGGTCTTCGGAATATCGGAGCAACCAGAGCTCTTTATGGGGAGAGGGGCAGACATCCTAAATTTGTCTTCCTGATCGGCAGCACCAACCAAGGCTGCAGACTGGCTGTCCGACCTAACAGAGTTTCTAAAAGTGGAGAAAATAAAATATGCCATCCAGAAGTCAGAGGAAGACTTCCACAATGATAATAATCTTTATTATTGTCACAGGTATGTTGAAGTTACGAATCGCCACACTCCGGCACCACATGGAGACTTTTTACCAGCCTGTTCCAAGACCTGTTTGTGGCCAGCAACCAATAAGAAAAGGAGAGGGGGATTGAAGAGGAGAACAGAACAGGCAACGGAAGAAAGAGGAAGAGAAGGGGGGGAATGGGTTAGGAAGGTAGGTGGGGAGGGGGGGGCGAACAGAATGCTAAGGGAGAAACACAGGGAAGGGGAACTGGAAGGGACAAAGGGCAATGAGTACAAGCAGAAGCAACCACAACGGCGATACCAAACGGCACCAGGCCAGCATTGAACTAGCCCCCGACTCCCATCTCCCTCTCTGGCACGGTTTGGTGTCGGGGACAACGAGGACAGGGGGGCAAAGCTAGGCAGTGGGGGGACAGCCAGTTACCGGGGGCATGCAAACAGGGACCCCCACACCTGCACACAGGTTCTATCGTTGCACTGTACAAATTTGCTTTAGCTTTCGGTTCATTTTTACCATTTTTGTGTTGTCATTGCACACTCTGTTATCAATGAAATTGTCAAAAAAAAAAAGTTAAATCTCTGGAATCTATTTTTTAAAATCTGATTTTGGTGAAATGTCCTGAATCACATTTGGCAATCTTAACCCAATGTATGCGTTTAGAGTCAGAGGTTTTATAGCATGAAAACAGGCCCTTTGGTCCAACTTGGTCAAGCCAAGCAGTTTAAATGCTTCTTAAAAGACAACATTTTATCCACCTCCACTGCTGCATCTGACAGCTTGTTCGAGACACTCACCACCCTCTGTGTGAAAAAAGTGCCCCTCTGGACCCTTTTGAATCTCTCCCCTCTTAGCTTAAACCTATGCCCTCTAGTTCGAAACTCCCCTACCTTTGGAAAGGATGTTGACTATCTAACTTATCTATGTCCCTCATTATTTTATAGACCTCAAAGATCACCTCTAAGCCTTCTATGCTCCAGGGAAAAAAGTCTTAAGTCTATCCATCCTCTCTTTTTCCAGTTAAATAATAGGGTGACCAGTATTCCAAATGTGATCATACTAATGTCGTTGCGTGTTACGAGTATGTGTGTATGTGAATCCATGCATAAAGATGTGCATGAGGTGAGTGCATGTTTGTTTCATGCATTGTTCTATGTTTTCGCTGCATTTGCTGTATGCAAATTGGCTGCAGCATTTCCAATATTACAAGAGTTACCAAATATCAAAAGTAGTATTTAATTGGTAATAAACAACTTTCAGATGCCTGATGGTTGTGAAAAAAGTTACAAAATGCAAATCTCTTTTTGTTACAAAACTGAGTCCTATCGATACCTCAAGTGGGTGCTCTGTCAGACATGAAATGGCCATTACTGTAGGCAACACAAACAGAAAGCATTGGGCCATATCTTCTGACTAGCTTCGGAAGTCATGGTCCGCAGGAATTAAAATAATTTAACATGTACTTACCTGGTCTTGAAAACTGCTCTGAGATTTCCAAATGCTGGAGCTGCTCAAGGCCTGCATCGAAAGAGATCCCAGGGCAGTTCACCTCTGAAAGATTCACACCCCTTTTATACTGCACTAGCCAATATACTGCCAATTACAGGCCTGGTAAAGTGTCTGGTGAAGGTAAGCGGACAGGATTTGGAGGCGGGAGGGTTGCAGATCCACAAGGGGAGAACAGATCTGCGGATCGGCTGGGGTCGTTTGAGGGTTGGTGTTTGAGTCATGTGGATGTCTGTGGAAGTCCGTTGTTGGGTGGGGGAGGTGCTGTTAATTTTAATGCGAATATATGATGGGGGAATTAATACAGCAGTTTGTCTTTTACCTTCAGCAAGTTTATTCTACATTCAGCTTAGTAAGGATATAAACTCCTTTTGATTCCCCCATGCAGACTATTTCAGCTGTATCTATTTACACTGAGGGGCAGGCTTGGAGGGCCGAAGAGCCTGTTCCTGTGCTGTAATTTCTCTTTGTTCTTCTGGAGGTTAAGCCAATAATTGTGACCCGTCTTTAATTAGCTTAACAAAGTAATTGCTCTGACACCAGGGAGGCGGTGATGAGGTGGTATTGTCACTGGACTAGTAAACCAGAGACCCAGAGTAATGCTCTGGGGACCCAGGAAATCTACCATCCTTACCTAGTCTGGCCTGTATCTGACTTCAGACCCACAACAATGTGATTGACCCTTAACTGACCCCTCAGGGCAATTAGGGATGGGCAATAAATGCTGGCACAGCCTGCGACGCCCACGTCCCATGAATGAATAAAAAAAATTAACCTTCAACAGTACAAAAGTTAACTGCCATTTTTGAAGTAATGTCCAATAATAATTAAATAACAAATCAAAATATTGGATTGATCCAAACGAAACCTCAGAGGTTTTTCAGTCTGGAAGTCTAATTTTCCAATTTCACTCCAGCCCTGTGGAAGATACTGCATTAAGCTAAAAGGTATCTTTAACTTGGTTAGGAACTCACTCATTGTAACTTGGGACAACAGACTCGGGTTAGTGGAGCACAGGATGTATCTCAGTGGATCCTAACCTGTGATTGTTCAAGCCCAATTACTGGGAGTAGAAAATGACACCACCCTCTCTCAAGCCAAGGGACACAGACAAAGAGTCACCTCTCACCTCCCTCCTGAAACTGTTGGTTTGTCTCCTGAAACTGTTGGTTTGTCCCAATCAGTGTGACACAGGGCACTTATACTTACACATTGAAAGATCAGACAACTAAGCTTTGAAGTATTTGAAGAGGTTTTGGCTTTATTGAAAATAAAAGTAGCTGCTTACTTTCAGTGTCTTTGGATCTAGCTTCGACCAGTGCGTAGGAGTAGAGATTTCTTTACTCTCCCCATCATCCTTCTCCTCCTCTTCCTGTTCAAATAAAAAAAATTAACAGAAATAATCAGTAATATTTGGACGTCTGGAGAATGTATTCACTCATTTTTTTTGAAACAAGTGTAGCTGATCCGTGCAAGTAGCAAAGGTCACAACTGCCCCTCAGAATGACTCCTCCTTAATGTTACTGAATAGAACAGTTCACTGCTACATAAACACATGCTCTCTTTAACTGATCACATGCCACTCATCAGCCAATCAAAGCCAGATCTGTGGAACACAAAAAGGTGATCAATGACATCAAACAAAAGGACGCAAGGGCTGCACAGACACTGTAAGTCCCTGGCGGCCACACTGTGTGTTCTTATCGTCTCTCAATAAGTACAAGCCCCCCAGACATGTTCTCTATCAAAGTGTCTGCTCCACACACCCCACACTGCACGAAACTGTGGCTCAACCAACTGACCTGCAAATCAAATACTTTGAAAGAGTTTGTGTATATCCAATGATTGTGTAGGTAAGAGTAACATACTCGAGATAAAAGAAAGAGAAAGGGGATATTGAAAATTTGGAAAGTAGTAGAAATTTCTGTAAACAACTAACAACACCTGCCCAACTCAACAACTAGTGACAAGCTTCCAGCAGCAATTTGGTTTTCTCTTTGGGTATGAAGGAGCCAATTCTTAACAAAGGATTACAATTTGGGAAAAGAAAATTAAGTTTCAAATGTGCTAATTCTCATGTTTTAAGGAATTTTCAAATGACAAAATCAATTAAGAATCATTAACGGTAGTTTGCTGCAACTCTAAGCTGGGAGCTGTATTACCAGTTACTGTAGCTTTGCATCTATGTCTTCTTAAATGTATGCAATGCTCATAAAAAGAGCACGTTACTTGATCTGTGTGTATGTAGTGCGCGTTTTTTTTGTGGTTGTGTCCCTGTGCCTGTGAGAAGCGGAAATGGAAAAGGATTAGCGTTCAGTGCCTGTTCTCCATCAGCCTCCTTGTGTTCAGCCTGGAGCTTCTCAACCAGCTGCTGCTTGTATCCACGGGAGAGCGCTTCCCACTCTGAACGGGTGGGAAGGCAATGCCAAACATCCGGCAGAAATATAACCACGGTCTCCACATGGGCTGGAACCGTCCGCCCCTTGTGGTGCTCCTCGGGGCGATGGTAACGGATCTCTGCAAAACGGTACCTGTTGCAAGGGAAGAAGTGTATTGGAAAGGAAAATTCTATCAGACATCACATAGACCCTAAATGACTCGCAGGACATCAAGCTAGAGAAATCTGTCATACACACAGCTTAATGTCACTTAACTGCAACTGTAGGCATCCAGACAGGCAATTCACACTGTTCAGTTATAATAATGGGAGACTGATTATTACTAGAGACTGTATAATAACGATGCTCGCAATGAAGAGCAAAATACCATAATCTTTTAATTTTCTTTGAAAACACTGTTTTACTGCCTTGCAGTTAAATGACACCAGCTGTACAATTCAGAAGAGCTGCACGGCCATCACTTAAAATTTATTTATATAAAAAGATGGAAACAATTCTATTATCAATTGAGCATCCTAATTATTCCTCCCAGTGGCGAAATCCTCTCCACGTACGAACTTTCTTCAAGGCATATAACATATACAGCAACACATTAACATGAAATATGAATACAGATTTAGTGTTTAAACATGTCTATTAAATATGGATTCAAATCAACAGTTTATAAAGCACTTAAATGTCTCCAATGTCATTCTTACAAAATAATGACATCTCACACTATGAGACATGCATTGCCACATAACAGGTGCCATGAGAGTAGAACTAGTAGAACAACGCCATGTATTTTACCTGGAACATGGCCGGCTGCTAGACAAGAAAGACTCCAATCACATTTAACAGAAAACGGATCACAATGTTTACAGAAAGGCTCTACCCTGTTACTGAGTCATTACTTACCACTGGGTGCAACCACTTAGGTCAATGCTCGTCAGGGCCTTACAACAGCGAATAGCAGTTCTAATCAATACTGAAGGGTCGGTCTCAGGATTAGGTCCATCCAGAGAGGGAGACCAGTGACCCCCAATGGCCATAGCTTCATCTTTTCCTTTCATTCCTACCAAGAACTGTAAAATAACACAAAAATCAATTTGCATTTTCATAAATGTAGCAATCACATAGAAACATAGAAGATAGGAGCAGGAGGAGGCCTTATGGCCCATTCATTACGATCATCGAACTCAATAGCCTAATCCTGCTTTTTCCCCATAGCCTGTGATCCCATTCTCCCCAAGTTCTATATCCAGCCTCCTCTTGAATATATTCAATGTTTTAGTATGTTTTAGCAACTTCCTGTTGTAATGAATTCCACATGCTCACCACTCTTGTGTGAAGAAATCTCTCCTTATCTCTGTCCAAAATGGTTAATCATGGATCCTCAGACTGTGACCCCTGGTTCTGGACATATCCATCATTGGTAACATCTTCCCTCCATCTTATCTGTCTAGTCCGGTAAGAATTTTATAAGTCTTGATGAGATTCCCCCCCTCATTCTTCTGAACTCCAGTGGGAACAATCCCAACCTAGTCAATCTCTCCTATGACAGTACCGCCATCCCTGGAATTAATCTGGTAAATCTTTGCTGCACTCCCTCGAGAGCAAGAACATCCTTCCTCAGAGAAGGAGACCAAACTGCACACAATACTCCAAGTGTGGCCTCACCAAGGCACTGTACAATTGCAGCAACACATCCTTGCTTCTATACTCGAAACCTCTCGCAATGAAGGCCACCATACCATTAGCCTTCTTTACTGCCTGCTGCACACCTTCAGCAAATGGTGTCACAAGGGCACCCGTGTCCCGTTGCACACTCCCCTTTCCCAATTTACAACCATTCAGGTGTTAAGACATTTAGCTGCTGTTGTATAATGAGTCAAAGATTCTGCTCCTTTCCCACAAACACCTGAATTTACTACAACAGACTCTGCACAAAACTCTAACATCACATCACCTGACACAAAGAGCACCTGAAGCCCCTTTACATATCAGTGTCAATTATTGGATACTTAACATAAATGAGAAAACTAATTGGAATGTCTCTGAACCCATTACTCAACAGTCTCCCCTTCCTCAGAGAAAAAAAATAATTAGGTGAAAACAAAATTACAAGAAACTCAAAAACACACACGCAATTTCCCCCCTTCTTTTTTTCATTTTTGGAAGAAAAAAAAGTCACAGAAATATTCATAAGCCTCTACAAGGCTTAATGTCTCAGCAGCCAAAGTGCTTTTGATCACTCTCCTTATTTTCTTTGCTCCCCACACGAGGGCAACATTTACCATTGTTCCCCAAAAGGAAAATGATAAAACCTCCTGCGCTTGAAATTTGAATAGGATTTGCATAGGATGCATCACTATAAATTTCATAGAATTTATAGTGCAGAAGGAGGCCATTCGGCTCATTGAGTCATATAAACTATGAGTTTCAAGTGTCTATGGTCACCTAAAACTGGGAACCTCAAAACACACTCCTGCATTTTTAGTTTGACCAACGCTTTATTTGCTCTTATTATGTCTGCCACTTTGGGATCATTCATTTTTGTACTCAACTCTAAGACATCAAAACTCACATCCGATTTAGTCTGTCTACCTAACCAATTCAGTTGCCCAATTAAACTTTGCAGTTGCTCTTTTCCCATCTTTGAAACCATTGTCTTTTTGTGAAACCCAGCCACGGCTAATTGCTATTGGGCTGATGTTTTCCAAATAAGATTGCTGACGTAAAGTTGCCCCTAACTTAGTCTGTACGATTTCCAGTCCAATATATTTAAATGCACCAGAAGCCTGACTTCCAACCCTGAATTCTTTCCTCAAACCAGAGATTACAATAGCTACGAAATCACTAGTCCCACCCCACAAAAAATCATTGACACGTATCATAAAGAGGTCAGAAAGATTTCCTTTATAGTGCCAGTAAAACATTGCCAGATTGGCTATCAATTGGCAACAGCCTAACTTTAACAAAACTGACCTTACCGAAAAATACCAGACTCTAGATGCATCATTTAATACATATACACGTTTGTTCAACTTCCAGAGTACCCCTTTCTGTGTTATCTGCCTCTTTAGGAGGACGAGAAAATGTCTCTCTGGAACTGATGCCCCTGCAAGCAGGCAGCTTTTATATCTATAGATTTGCATTCCCATGCCTTTGTGGCTAATAGAGCCAAGATGATCTTTAAAATAACCTTTCCTGCCGTAGGTGAATCTGCCCTTGAATCCTGATCTTCTAAGTTTTCTTCAAATCCCCTTGCCACAAGCCCGGCCTTTGCCTTATAAGTTGCATCCGGAAGAACCTTTTCCGTGCAAATCCATCTGTGGGATAGAGCTCTTTGTCCCCTATCCGGTACTTGCGTGTATACCCCAAATTCACTCCAACTATGCAGTTCTTGCTGTTTGACATCTTTGATAACTTTTTCATCTAATTTATTGGAAGCCACCAAAATCTCACGTGAATGTGGGCTTTTACTCCTATTAGTATTCGTAGTCTTACTTATGTTCCGAGACCTTGATAAACTACGTCCCCTCTCCCGCCTGGTATCTCGTTCTGTACTGCTACAGCTTAATCTTTCCCTCTGCTGTGGGATGTCTTTTCAATAGTTCTCAACCTTTTCCTGCAGACCTGTTCACTGTCCGATGTACTATTTGAACTGGCACATGCGTTTCTGTGCCCTCCATTTTTGAACTTCGTGCTCCCAATCCATTGTCTTGACTCCTTCCCCTGAATGCTGTACATTCAACCAATGTTTATATTTTTCAGTGGCCTTCCCTGCTGTATGAATAACAGTTGCATCCTTCCATTGACTGGACCCTTCAGGCAAGTATGTCACTTTTGTACCAACTTTTGGCAGTTGTCCTTTTGGAAAAATGGCCTGTTCTAATTCATCAGAAGTGTTGTGTTCCTCTACAAGTACTCGGTTTATATCAGTTAACTGGTCCTCATAGTTCTGTAACACTTGCGTACCAGATGACCCTGGTTCCTCGTCATGTCTGTATGCTCTATCTAAATTTGAAAATTTGTAGTCTGTACCTATTATCCTTGGTGAATGTATCCTAACAGTTTGATTGCCATGTTGCAAAATAATTGTTCTGCCATCTATGCCTATGATCTTCCCTGGGCCTTTCCATTCATTAAAATTGTCTCTCTTATAGTATACTATGTCTCCTTGCTGAAAAACAGTAATTGATGGTCGTACATTATGCCTGAAAGCTCTGCGAATTCTTTCAGAGACTTCTGCTTCCAAAAAGGCTTGTCTATTGCTCAGTAATGCACTTAAATGCTCAGCAAAGGCAGAGCTAATTGTAGTCCCTTCCCAAGCTGGAGGCTGGTCATCCAAAATGGACGGAATTTTAGGATTTCTACCAAACACTAATTGATAGGGACTATAGCCCCCAACCATCTGCAATGAATTCTTTGCATGCACCGCCCATGCAAAAGCTGAATTTAGCCTGCAATTCGGTCTATCTGCCAAAATCTTCCGAAGCAGGTCATCGCTTATAGCATGGTTTCTTTCAGACACCATCACTAAATGGGCTTTCCGCAGCCGTATTCATAACTGTGATATTCACGTTTTCACACATATCTCTGAACTCATCATTAGCAAATTCTCCCCCAGTGGCCCCAAGGAATTTTGCTGGTGGGCCCAATCCTGTCCCTAATCATTTTTCCACGATTTGATCGAGAATTACTCTCTTTTCTTTACTTCGTACAATCGTTGATTAACTAAATCGGATTGCTAAATTTACAAAATGCAAAATAAATATATTATTGGCTTTAGCCCAGATCTTAAGGTCCATGGCCACAATGTCGTTAAAATCCCTGGCCAAAGGTAGGGTTACTATCGGTCGTGCTGGTGTCCTTCTGTACTTCCTACAAACTTCACAGCGATCACTAACCTGTTCTATCAGTTTAGTATAGTTTTCATCCTTTACCCCTCCATCCTTTAATAAATTTTTCAGCCTCCGAGGAGATGGATGCGCAAATTGCCTATGCAGTTTTAATGCAACAAGCTTTTTATCAGCTAGTCCCATTTTCAACTGCCATTAACACATCCTTAACAACTCTACTTGAAATATTATTTGTCAGTCATGGAATATAATAGTGTCCCGACTGTGTAAATTGTAAGTCCACCGTCTTTCCAAAAACTGCTGCCTTATCCTGTTCCATATCCAGTTTCATGTGTGCTTTCTTTATCGATGGTCTGCTCAGAAGCAAGGGTATCTCACTTGATACAACATCTGTGCTAATGAAATGATTCACTCTGGCAATATTGCAAGGGATCATCACTCTTTTCAGCGACTTCAGAGTATTATCATCCCCAAACCTGAAACTTGTGCAACTTTCAAATTCATTAACCTTGTTACGATTTTCAGCATTCAAGGAGTCCAGGTAACATTTTAACCAGACAATTCCACACACAGTAGATGTGCAGCAAACGTCCAATACAGCACAATTGAAGGATTCTGCAACCAACACCCTCACGCGCGGGAGCTGCGAGTCGGAGCGGAGATTTGAAAAGATCGCGGCCTAGTTTTGGGAGCCGTTCGGAGGAGGAGGAGCAGTCTCTGTCAGGGAGAGAACCTGAGAACATCTAAACACTCAGAAGGTAAGAAGGTAAGTGATTTTTACTCATTTTTACTTTTATACCTTTTTCAAATTGTGTCTGTCGGGGGAAACTGAAGTGACATCACAGAAAAGCTGTGGCCTGAGTGGCTGGTTGGGAATCTACACTAAATTAAAAAAATTAAGCATTGGTAACTAATTAAACATAATTACTTAATTATAATTTAGAGGGGTATCTAAGCCAGAGATCGGAGAGTACTATATTTAGCTTTCGCATTTATAGTAGAAATCTAGTGCTAGGAAACAGATAGTTGACAGTAACTTTGAAAAGATTTTTTAAAATAGATATTTTTTAAAAAATTTGTTTTAATTTTAATTTTAATTAATTGACGCAATGTCAGTTAGAGGGGTGCAGTGCTCTGACTGTGAGATGTGGCAGGTCCGGGAGGCTTCCAGCGTCCCGGATGGCTTCATCTGCAGAAAGTGCACCCAACTGGAGCTCCTCACAGACCGCATGGTTCAGTTGGAGCAGCAATTGGATGCACTTAGGAGCATGCAGGTGGCGGAAAGCGTCATAGATCGCAGTTATGTAAATGTGGTTACACCCAAGGTGCAGGCAGAGAAATGGGTGACCACCAGAAAGGGCAGGCAGTCAGTGCAGGAATCCCCTGTGGTTGTCCCCCTCTCGAAAAGGTATACCCCTTTGGATACTGTCGGGGGGGATAACCTATCAGGGGAAAACGGCAGCAGCCAGAGCAGTGGCACCACGGCTGGCTCTGATGTTCAGAAGGGAGGGTCAAAGCGCAGAAGAGCAACAGTAATAGGGGACTATAGTCAGGGGCACAGATAGGCACTTCTGTGGACGTGAAAGAGACTCCAGGATGGAATGTTGCCTCCCTGGTGCCAGGGTCCAGGATGTCTCCGAACGGGTAGAGGGCATCCTGAAGGGGGAGGGCAAACAGGCAGAGGTCGTTGTACATATTGGTACTAACGACATAGGCAGGAAGAGGCAGGAGGTCCTGCAGCAGGAGTTCAGGGAGCTAGGCAGAAAGTTAAAAGACATGACCTCGAGGGTTGCAATCTCAGGATTACTCCCTGTGCCACGTGCCAGTGAGGCTAGAAATAGGAAGATAGAGCAGCTAAACACGTGGCTAAACAGCTGGTGTAGAAGGGAGGGTTTCCGTTATCTGGACCACTGGGAGCTCTTCTGGGGCAGGTGTGACCTATATAAGGACGGGTTGCATCTAAACCGGAGAGGCATAAATATCCTGGTCGCGAAGTTTGCTAGTGTCACACGGGAGGGTTTAAACTAGTATGGCAGGGGGGTGGGCACGGGAGCAATAGGTCAGAAGATGAGAGCATTGAGGGAGAACTAGGGAATAGGGACAGTGGGGCTCTGAGGCAGAGCAGACAGGGAGAAGTTGCTGAACACAGCGGGTCTGGTGGCCTGAAGTGCATATGTTTTAATGCAAGTAGTATTACGGGTAAGGCAGATGAACTTAGAGCTTGGATTAGTACTTGGAACTATGATGTTGTTGCCATTACAGAGACCTGGTCGAGGGAAGGGCAGGATTGGCAGCTAAACGTTCCAGGATTTAGATGTTTCAGGCGGGATAGAGGGGGATGTAAAAGGGGAGGCGGAGTTGCGCTACTGGTTCGGGAGAATATCACAGCTGTACTGTGGGAGGACACCTCAGAGGGCAGTGAAGCTATATGGGTAGAGATCAGGAATAAGAAGGGTGCAGTCACAATGTTGGGGGTTTACTACAGGCCTCCCAACAGCCAGCGGGAGATAGAGGAGCAGATAGGTAGACAGATTTTGGAAAAGAGTAAAAACAACAGGGTTGTGGTGATGGGAGACTTCAACTTCCCCAATATTGACTGGGACTCACTTAGTGCCAGGGGCTTAGACGGGGCGGAGTTTGTAAGGAGCATCCAGGAGGGCTTCTTAAAACAATATGTAGACAGTCCAACTAGGGAAGGGGCGGTACTGGACCTGGTATTGGGGAATGAGCCCGGCCAGGATGGTAGATGTTTCAGTAGGGGAGCATTTCGGTAACAGTGACCACAATTCAGTAAGTTTTAAAGTGCTGGTGGACAAGGATAAGAGTGGTCCTAGGATGAATGTGCTAAATTGGGGGAAGGCTAATTATAACAATATTAGGTGGGAACTGAAGAACATAGATTGGGGGCGGATGTTTGAGGGCAAATCAACATCTGACATGTGGGAGGCTTTCAAGTGTCAGTTGAAAGGAATTCAGGACCGGCATGTTCCTGTGAGGAAGAAGGATAAATACGGCAATTTTCGGGAACCTTGGATAACGAGAGATATTGTAGGCCTCGTTAAAAAGAAAAAGGAGGCATTTGTCAGAGCTAAAAGGCTGGGAACAGACAAAGCCTGCATGGAATATAAGGAAAGTAGGAAGGAACTTAAGCAAGGAGTCAGGAGGGCTAGTAGGGGACACGAAAAGTCATTGGCAAATAGGGTTAAGGAAAATCCCAAGGCTTTTTACACGCACATAAAAAGCAAGAGGGTAGCCAGGGAAAGGGTTGGCCCACTGAAGGATAGGCAAGGGAATCTATGTGTGGAGCCAGAGGAAATGGGCGAGGTACTAAATGAATACTTTACATCAGTATTCACCAAAGAGAAGAAATTGGTAGATGTTGAGTCTGGAGAAGGGTGTGTAGATAGCCTGGGTCACATTGAGATCCAAAAAGACGAGGTGTTGGGTGTCTTTAAAAATATTAAGGTAGATAAGTCCCCAGGGTCTGATGGGATCTACCCCAGAATACTGAAGGAGGCTGGAGAGGAAATTGCTGAGGCCTTGACAGAAATCTTTGGATCCTCACTGTCTTCAGGGGATGTCCCGGAGGACTGGAGAATAGCCAATGTTGTTCCTCTGTTTAAGAAGGGTAGCAAGGATAATCCCGGGAACTACAGGCCAGTGAACCTTACTTCAGTGGTAGGGAAATTACTGGAGAGAATTCGTCGAGACAGGATCTACTCCCATTTGGAAGCAAATGGGCGAATTAGTGAGAGGCAGCACGGTTTTGTGAAGGGAAGGTCGTGTCTCACTAACTTGATAGAGTTTTTCGAGGAGGTCACTAAGATGATTGATGCAGGTAGGGCAGTGGATGTTGTCTATATGGACTTCAGTAAGGCCTTTGACAAGGTCCCTCATGGTAGACTAGTACAAAAGGTGAAGTCACACAGGATCAGGGGTGAGCTGGCAAGGTGGATACAGAACTGGCTAGGTCATAGAAGGCAGAGTGTAGCAATGGAAGGATGCTTTTCTAATTGGGGGGCTGTGACCAGTGGTGTTCCACAGGGATCAGTGCTGGGACCGTTGCTCTTTGTACTATATATAAATGATTTGGAGGAAAATGTAACTGGTCTGATTAGTAAGTTTGCAGACGACACAAAGGGAATATACAGTGAATGGTAGAACCCTCAAGAGTATTGAAAGTCAAAGAGATCTAGGAGTACAGGTCCACAGGCCACTGAAAGGGGCAACACAGGTGGAGAAGGTAGTCAAGAAGGCATATGGCATGCTTACCTTCATTGGCCGGGGCATTGAGTATAAGAATTGGCAAGTCATGTTAGGGCAGCACGGTAGCATTGTGGATAGCACAATTGCTTCACAGCTCCAGGGTCCCAGGTTCGATTCCGGCTTGGGTCACTGTCTGTGTGGAGTCTACACATACTCCCCATGTGTGCGTGGGTTTCCTCCGGGTGCTCCGGTTTCCTCCCACAGTCCAAAGATGTGCGGGTTAGGTGGATTGGTCATGATAAATTGCCCTTAGTGTCCAAAATTGCTCTTAGTGTTGAGTTATGGGGATAGGGTGGAGGTGCTGAACTTGGCTAGGGTGCTCTTTCCATGAGCCGGTGCAGACTCGATGGGCCGAATGGCCTCCTTCTGCACTGTAAATTCTATGATAATCTATGTTGCAGCTGTATAGAACCTTAGTTAGGCCACACTTGGAGTATAGCGTTCAATTCTGGTCGCCACACTACCAGAAGGATGTGGAGGCTTTAGAGAGGGTGCAGAAGAGATTTACCAGAATGTTGCCTGGTATGGAGGGCATTAGCTATGAGGAGCGGTTGAATAAACTCGGTTTGTTCTCACTGGAACGAAGGAGGTTGAGGGGCGACCTGATAGAGGTCTACAAAATTATGAGGGGCATAGACAGAGTGGATAGTCAGAGGCTTTTCCCCAGGGTAGAGGGGTCAATTACTAGGGGGCATAGGTTTAAGGTGAGAGGGGCAAGGTTTAGAGTAGATGTACGAGGCAAGTTTTTTTTACACAGAGGGTGCCTGGAACTCGCTACCGGAGGTGGTGGTGGAAGCAGGGACGATAGTGACATTTAAGGGGCATCTTGACAAATACATGAATAGGATGGGAATAGAGGGATTCGGACCCAGGAAGTGTAGAAGATTGTAGTTTAGTCGGGCAGCATGGTCGGCACGGGCTTGGAGGGCTGTACATTTCTTTGTTCTTTGTTTTATTCCCGGCATAAAACTGCTTGTTAATAGGACAATGCCTTCTTTCTGGTCACTATCTTTTTCCTCTTCTGACTCTTCCATGTCATGTGTCGCTTCAATTAGTGTTGGGTGGGGTTACTGGGTAATGGGGATAGGGTAGAGGTGTGGGTTTGGGTAGGGTGCTCTTTCCAAAAGCCGGTGCAGATTCGATGGGCTGAATGGCCTCCTTCTGCACTGTAAATTCTATGATTCTATGATTGAAACGCTCCATTATAACGTGTTGGACAGTTGAAAGCATAATGGTATTGAGAATCACATCGAAAACACCGATTTATCATGCCCCGTGCATTTCTGGGGTTCATCTTCCTATTGTAGGTTCTAACTGGGTATCCGTCTTCATACTTTCCGGGTCCCGATCTCCTTCTATAACCTTGGAACATGTTCGTGGCCGTACGATTCCGCCATCCTGTTAGTCGTGTATCTTCCATATTCTGCTTTATTGCAGGCTGACCTATTTGGGTCAACAGAGCCATCGGAATCGAATGTTGCCCCAGAAACTTTTTTTAAAGCGTCTGTCATCTGATCGAATAAGGTATCCTTATCCACAAACTGAATTCCTGTCTAAACCAGGAGCCTATCCATGTTGCTCACTCTAGCACAGTCAAGTAATTTAAAGGCCAACACTGACTGTGAAAATTCCAGGTTGTGTTTCTGCAGCCTTTTATATAGTCTACCAAATTCCATTATATAGTCTTCAATGGAGAAATCCTCTATTTTCCGGAACCTATCAAAATCCGACCATACTTCATACGCACTTAACAAGTCATCCTTCTTATAAATCTTATCCAGTCTGCAGACCTTCTTCTGAGTCTAACCCTTCCAATTCCAGCTCAGAAAACACTTTGCTCCAGATTTTACGGTCATAAGGTAGAGAAAGAGCCAATGCCATACCTTGTTTTCTCTTTCCCAAGGCAGTTCCATAGTCCACATACTACTGCACTTTTCCATTGGTCGTACAATCCCCTTTCAGAAAATAAGGAGGGATAGTCATATCCAGCCATCTTTATCCTAGATTCAGGCTGGCTTTTAAAGCAGACCAAGGCAGGCCAGCAGCATGGTTCAATTCCTGTACCAGCCTCCCCGAACAGGCGCCAGAATGTGGCGACTAGGGGCTTTTCACAGTAACTTCATTTGAAACCTACTTGTGACAATAAGCGATTTATTTCATTTTCATTTCATATATCTTTGTTTTGCTTTTTCTTCGCACTCACTCCTTGGTTTGGTCTGGAAATGTTGTATCTTTCAACCCTTCACATTTGCACAGTTACCATCCTCTGCTACCATTTGTTAGACGTTTAGCTGCTGTTGTTTCAAGAGTCAAAGGTTTTGCTCCTTTTCACCAACACCTTTATTTCACTTTAACAACTCTAACATCACATCACCTGACACAAAGGCCACCTGACATGTGTCAATTATTGAATACTTAACATAACTGAGACAACTAATTGGAATGTCTCTGAACCCATTACTTAACATCAGGTAGTAATCTGCCTTCCCGTTTTTGCTTCCATATTGTAGCCATCTGGGATGGCCACTTACAACTAGGGACAGAGAAACTCGCAAATCCTGGCGGGTAAAATGGACAAAGACAGATTCAGGCAGGCTCAGGGCCTGAAATGTATATTTGCAAGCAGGAAGTCCAGACGGTATCGAAACTCCGACTAATTAGCATTTTGATGCGGCCGATTAGCATTTGATGGCCCATCTTCACCAAAACAAAGGACTGGTACTCGAGCGACCGGTACAGTCCCAGACATTTCGGCGCCGCTCCCTGTTCAAGGGAAGCGTAAATGACGGGGTCAGTGACCGCTTGGGACACGCCCAAGCATCCAAGCCCCTGCTGCACTTGGAAATAATCGTGGCCGGGGCGTCAGGTCCAAGAGAGGACGAACATATGGCAAACTCTCTTCTTGTACTTGGGGGTTCTCGCGCTCTTTTGGGCGGTCCTCCAGTTTGGATCACCCAATTAGTGGGGCCCAAACTGGAGGACCGCCCAAAAGAGCGCGAGAACCCCCAAGTATAAGAAGAGAGTTTGCCATATGTTCGTCCTCTCTTGGACCTGACGCCCCGGCCACGATTATTTCCAAGTGCAGCAACACCAGAAGCAAGTCCAAGTTCAATGCTCGCTACCAGATGGATGAGCCTAGCTGAGCAGCCATTACTCTTTTGGACTCGATGGATCCAGAATCGAACAGCGGCCACTGTTCCTCTGACCTAAGCCGGGTGCCTGAAGTTAAGTACAGGTTGTCTTAGTCGATAGGTATAGGTTTTTTTTTAATAAATATATTTTATTCAAGATTTTTTGGCCAAACATAACAGTACGTAGTGTTTCTTTTACACAAGAATAAAGCAATATAAATAACCGTGGCCAGTTTTAAACAAATAAATAAATAATATATGAACAGAAACAAAAACAAAACTAAATGGCAACTGCCTTGTCAAAAATAAATACTCTCCAAAGATACAATTCAACAGTCCAATATACCATTACCTATAACAAATGCCGATACATAGACAATAACATCCCTGAGAGTCCGTCCAATTCCTCCCCCCCCCCTCCTCCCCCCTGGGTTGCTGCTGTTGTCTTCTTCTTTTCCATTCCCTCTATCTTTCTGTGAGGTAGTCGACGAACGGTTGCCACCCCCTGGTGAACCCTTGAGCCGAACCCCTTAATACGAACTTAATCCGTTCTAACTTTATAAACCCTGCCATGTCGTTTATCCAGGTCTCCACACCCGGGGGTTTGGCTTCCTTCCACATTAACAATATCCTGCGCTGGGCTACTAGGGACGCAAAGGCCAAAACATCAGCCTCTCTCGCCTCCTGCACTCCCGGCTCTTGTGCCACCCCAAATATAGCCAACCCCCAGCTTGGTTCGACCTGGACCCCCACCACCTTCGAAAGCACCTTTGCCACCACCACCCAAAGCCCCCGCAGTGCCGGACCAGAACATGTGGGTGTGATTCGCTGGGCATCTCGAGCATCTCGCACACCTATCCTCTACCCAAAAAAATTTACTAAGCCGTGCTCCAGTCATATGCGCCCTGTGAAACACCTTAAATTGTATCAGGCTTAGCCTGGCACACGAGGACGATGAGTTTACCCTACGTAGGGCATCAGCCCACAGCCCCTCCTCAATCTCCTCCCCCAGCTCTTCTTCCCATTTCCCTTTCAGCTCATCTACCATGATCTCCCCCTCGTCCCTCATTTCCCTACATATGTCCGACACCTTACCATCCCCCACCCATGTCTCTGAGATCACTCTATCCTGCACCTCCTGCGTCGGGAGCTGCGGGAATTCCCTCACCTGTTGCCTCGCAAAAGCCCTCAGTTGCATATACCGAAATGCATTCCCTTGGGGCAACCCATATTTTTCCGTCAGCGCTCCCAGACTCGCAAACGTCCCATCCACGAACAGATCTCTCAATTGTGCTACCCCTGCTCTTTGCCATGCTCCAAATCTCCCATCCATTCTCCCTGGAACAAACCTATGGTTATTTCCTATCGGGGACCGCACCGAGGCTCCTGTCTTTCCCCTATGCCGTCTCCACTGCCCCCAAATTTTCAATGTAGCTTGTGGTGTATTTCTTCGGTGAGAACGGCAACGGTGCCGTCACCATTGCTTGTAGGCTAGTCCCCCTGCAGGACGCCCTCTCCAATCTCTTCCACGCCGCTCCCTCCCCTTCTCCCATCCACTTACACACCATTGAAATATTGGCGGCCCAGTAGTACTCACTTAGGCTCGGTAGTGCCAGCCCCCCCCCTGTCCCTACTACGCTGCAAAAATCCCCTCCTCACTCTCGGGGTCTTCCCAGCCCACACAAAACTCATAATACTCTTATCGATTCTTTTGAAAAAAGCCTTCGCGACCACCACCGGGAGGCACTGAAACACAAAAAGGAATCTCGGGAGGACCACCATTTTAACCGCCTGCACCCTACCTGCCAGTGACAGGGACACCATGTCCCATCTCTTAAAGTCCTCCTCCATCTGTTCCACCAACCGCGTTAAATTAAGCCTATGTAGTGTACCCCAATTCTTGGCTATCTGGGTCCCCAAGTACCGGAAAGTCCCTTGTTACCTTCCTCAACGGTAAATCCTCTATTTCTCTGCTCTGCTCCCCTGGATGCACCACAAACAACTCACTTTTCCCCATGTTCAGTTTATACCCTGAAAAATCCCCAAACTCCAAGTATCCGCATTATCTCTGGCATCCCCTCCGCCGGGTCCGCCACATATAGCAACAAATCATCCGCATACAGAGACACCCGGTGTTCTTCTCCTTCCTGGAGTACTCCCCTCCACTTCCTGGAACCCCTCAATGCTATGGCCAGGGGTTCAATCGCCAGTGCAAACAATAACGGGGACAGAGGACATCCCTGCCTCGTCCCTCTATGGAGCCGAAAATAATCAGACCCCCGTCCACTCGTGACCACGCTCGCCATCGGGGCCCTATACAGCAACTGTACCCACCTGATATACCCATCTCCAAAGCCAAATCTCCTCAGCACTTCCCACAAATAATCCCACTCCACTCTATCAAATGCTTTCTCGGCATCCATCGCCACTACTATCTCCGCTTCCCCCTCTGGTGGGGGCATCATCATTACCCCTAGCAGCCTCCGTATATTTGTATTCAGCTGTCTCCCCTTCACAAACCCAGTTTGGTCCTCATGAACCACCCCCGGGACACAATCCTCTATCCTTGTTGCCATTACCTTGGCCAGAATCTTAGCGTCCACATTCAGGAGGGAAATGGGCCTATAGGACCCGCATTGCAGCGGGTCTTTTTCCTTCTTTAGGAGGAGCGATATCGTTGCCTCTGACATAGTCAGCGGCAGCTGCCCCCTTTCCCTCGCCTCATTGAAGGTTCTCATCAGTAGCGGGGCCAGCAAGTCCATATATTTCCTATAGAATTCAACTGGGAATCCGTCTGGTCCCGGGGTCTCCCTCGCCTGCATGCTCCCAATCCCTTTCACTACTTCCTCCGTCTCAATCTGTGCTCCCAGTCACGCCCTCTCCTGCTCCTCCACCGTAGGAAATTCCAGCTGATCCAGAAAGCACATCATTCTCTCCTTCCCATCCGAGGGCTGAGCTTCATATAATCTTTCATAAAATGCCTTGAACACTCCATTCACTCTCTCCGCTCCCCGCTCCATCTCTCCCTCCTCATCTCTCACTCCCCCGATCTCCCTCGCTGCTCCCCTTTTCCTCAGTTGGTGGGCCAGCAACCTGCTCGCCTTCTCCCCATATTCGTACTGTACACCCTGTGCCTTCCTCCATTGTGCCTCTGCATTACCCGTAGTCAACAAGTCAAATTCTACATGTAGCCTTTGCCTTTCCCTGTAGTCCCTCCTCCGGTGCCTCCGCATATTGTCTGTCCACCCTCAGAAGTTCTTTCAACAACCGCTCCCTTTCCCTACCCTCCTGCTTTCCTTTATGTGCCCTAATAGATATCAGCTCCCCTCTAACCACTGCCTTGAGCGCCTCCCAGACCACTCCCACCTGAACCTCCCCATTGTCACTGAGTTCCAAGTACCTTTCAATACACCCCCTCACCCTTAAACACACCCCCTCATCTGCCAATAATCCCATGTCCATTCTCCAGGGTGGACGCTGTTGTTTTTCCTCCCCTATCTCCAGGTCCACCCAATGTGGAGCGTGATCCGAAATAGCTATAGCCGTGTACTCCGTCCCCTTCACCTTCGGGATCAGTGCCCTTCCCAAAACAAAAAAGTCTATTCGTGAATAAACTTTGTGGACATAGGAGAAAAACGAAAACTTCTTACTCCTAGGTCTACTAAATCTCCAGGGGTCTACACCTCCCATCTGCTCCATAAAGTCCTTAAGCACCCTAGCTGCAGCCGGCCTCCTTCCGGTCCTGGACCTCGATCTGTCCAGCCCTGGGTCCAGCACCGTATTCAAATCTCCACCCATTACCAACTTCCCCGCCTCTAGGTCCGGGATACGTCCTAACATATGCCTCAGAAAGTTGGCATCATCCCAGTTCGGGGCATATACGTTCACTAAGACCACCGCCTCCCCTTGCAATGTGCCACTCACCATCACGTATCTGCCCCCACTATCCGCCACTATGGTCTTTGCCTCAAACATTACCCACTTCCCCACTAGTATAGCCACCCCCCTGTTTTTTGCGTCTAGCCCCGAATGAAACACCTGCCCCACCCATCCTTTGCGTAGTCTGACCTGGTCTATCAGTTTCAGATGCGTCTCCTGGAGCATAACCACATCTGCCTCAAGTTTCTTTCGGTGTGCGAGTACCGGTGCCCTCTTAATCGGCCCGTTCAGCCCTCTCACATTCCACGTGATCAGCCGGGTTAAGGCGGCTCTTTACCCCCCCCACCTTGTTGACTAGCCATCTCCTTTTTACATCCAGCTCCTCCCCCGGTTCCCACGTAGCCGTATCTCCCCCCAACAGCGCCCTCCCGCCCCGACCACCCCACCCCATACCAGCTCCCCCTTCTCCCCAGCAGCAGCAACCCAGTTACCCCTCTCCCCCACCCCGCTAGATCCCTCACTAGCGTAATTGCAACCCCCATGTTGCTCCCAGAAGTCAGCAATCTCTGGCCGACCTCGGCTCCCACTGTGCGAGGCCCCCTCCTTCCTGCTTCCGTGTTCCCGCCATGATTACCATAGCGCGTGAACAAAGCCCGCGCTTCCCATTTGGCCCCGCCTCCAATGGCCGGCGCCCCCAGCTCCTCATCCTCCCTCCCCTCCTCCCCCACGACATGGGGAAGAGAGAAAAGTTACAGGGTCGCAGGATTAACAACTTGGGAAATCATCTCTTCCCCCTTTTCCCCCCCTTCACCCCACATGCTCTTTGGGGGGGTTTAAACTAATGCAGCAGGGGCATGGGAACCTGGATTGTAGTTTTAGGGTAAGGGAGAATGAGAGTATAGAGGTCAGGAGCACAGATTTGACGTCGCAGGAAGGGGCCAGTGATCAGGTAGGTGGTTTGAAGTGTGTCTACTTCAATGCCAGGAGTATACGAAATAAGGTAGGGGAACTGGCAGAATGGGTTGGTACCTGGGACTTCGATGTTGTGGCCATTTCGGAGACATGGATAGAGCAGGGACAGGAATGGATGTTGCAGGTTCCGGGCTTTAGGTGTTTTAGTAAGCTCAGAGAAGGAGGAAAAAGAGGGGGAGGTGTGGCGCTGCTAGTCAAGAGCAGTATTACGGTGGCGGAGAGGATGCTAGATGGGGACTCTTCTTCCGAGGTAGTATGGGCTGAGGTTAGAAACAGGAAAGGAGAGGTCACCCTGTTGGGAGTTTTTTATAGGCCTCCAAATAGTTCTAGGGATGTAGAGGAAAGGATGGCGAGGATGATCCTGGATAAGAGCGAAAGTAACAGGGTAGTTATTATGGGAGACTTTAACTTTCCAAATATTGACTGGAAAAGATATAGTTCGAGTACATTAGATGGGTCGTTTTTTGTACAGTGTGTGCAGGAGGGTTTCCTGACACAATATGTTGACAGGCCAACAAGAGGAGAGGCCACGTTGGATTTGGTTTTGGGTAACGAACCAGGCCAGGTGTTGGATTTGGAGGTAGGAGAGCACTTTGGGGACAGTGACCACAATTCGGTGACGTTTACGTTAATGATGGAAAGGGATAAGTATACACCGCAGGGCAAGTTATAGCTGGGGGAAGGGCAATTATGATGCCATTAGACGTGACTTGGGGGGGGGGGGGATAAGGTGGAGAAGTAGGCTGCAAGTGTTGGGCACACTGGATAAGTGGAGCTTGTTCAAGGATCAGCTACTGCGTGTTCTTGATAAGTATGTACCGGTCAGGCAGGGAGGAAGGCGTCAAGCGAGGGAACCGTGGTTTACCAAAGAAGTGGAATCTCTTGTTAAGAGGAAGGAGGCCTATGTGAAGATGAGGTATGAAGTTTCAGTTGGGCGATGGATAGTTACAAGGTAGCGAGGAAGGATCTAAAGAGAGAGCTAAGACGAGCAAGGAGGGGACATGAGAAGTATTTGGCAGGTAGGATCAAGGAAAACCCAAAAGCTTTCTATAGGTATGTCAGGAATAAGCGAATGACTAGGGAAAGAGAAGGACCAGTCAAGGACAGGGATGGGAAGTTGTGTGTGGAGTCTGAAGAGATAGGCGAGATACGAAATGAATATTTTTTGTCAGTATTCACTCAGGAAAAAGATAATGTTGTGGAGGAGAATGCTGAGACCCAGGCTAATAGAATAGATGATGTGGAGATGCCGGCGTTGGACTGGGGTGAGCACAGTACGAAGTCTTACAACACCAGGTTAAAGTCCAACAGGTTTGTTTCGATGTCACTAGCTTTCGGAGCGCTGCTCCTTCCTCAGGTGAATGAAAAGGGGATTATAAGAGACCTCTTCATTCACCTGAGGAAGGAGCAGCGCTCCGAAAGCTAGTGACATCGAAACAAACCTGTTGGGACTTTAACCTGGTGTTGTAAGACTTCGTACAATAGAATAGATGGCATTGAGGTACGTAGGGAAGAGGTGTTGGCAATTCTGGACAGGCTGAAAATAGATAAGTCCCCAGGTCCTGATGGGATTTATCCTAGGATTCTCTGGGAGGCCAGGGAAGAGATTGCTGGACCTTTGGCTTTGATTTTTATGTCATCATTGGCTACAGGAATAGTGCCAGAGGACTGGAGGATAGCAAATGTGGTCCCTTTGTTCAAAAAGGGGAGCAGAGACAACCCCGGCAACTATAGACCGGTGAGCCTCATGTCTGTAGTGGGTAAAGTCTTGGAGGGGATTATAAGAGACAAGATTTATAATCATCTAGATAGGAATAATATGATCAGGGATAGTCAGCATGGCTTTGTGAAGGGTAGGTCATGCCTCACAAACCTTATCAAGTTCTTTGAGAAGGTGACTGAACAGGTAGACGAGGGTAGAGCAGTTGATGTGGTGTATATGGATTTCAGCAAAGCGTTTGATAAGGTTCCCCACGGTAGGCTATTGCAGAAAATACAGAGGCTGGGGATTGAGGGTGATTTAGAGATGTGGATCAGAAATTGGCTAGCTGAAAGAAGACAGAGGGTGGGGTGGTTGATGGGAAATGTTCAGAATGGAGTTCAGTTACAAGTGGAGTACCACAAGGATCTGTTCTGGGGCCGTTGCTGTTTGTCATTTTTATCAATGACCTAGAGGAAGGCGCAGAAGGGTGGGTGAGTAAATTTGCAGACGATACTAAAGTCGGTGGTGTTGTCGATAGTGTGGAAGGACGTAGCAGGTTACAGAGGGATATAGATAAGCTGCAGAGCTGGGCTGAGAGGTGGCAAATGGAGTTTAATGTAGAGAAGTGTGAGGTGATTCACTTTGGAAGGAATAGCAGGAATGAGGAATATTTGGCTAATGGTAAAGTTCTTGAAAGTGTGGATGAGCAGAGGGATCTAGGTGTCCATGTCCATAGATCCCTGAAAGTTGCCACCCAGGTTGATAGGGTTGTGAAGAAGGCCTATGGAGTGTTGGCCTTTATTGGTAGAGGGATTGAGTTCCGGAGTCAGGAGGTCATGTTGCAGCTGTACAGAACTCTGGTACGGCCGCATTTGGAGTATTGCGTACAGTTCTGGTCACCGCATTATAGGAAGGACGTGGAGGCTTTGGAGCGGGTGCAGAGGAGATTTACCAGGATGTTGTCTGGTATGGAAGGAAAATCTTATGAGGGAAGACTGATGGACTTGAGGTTGTTTTCGTTGGAGAGAAGAAGGTTAAGAGGAGACTTAATAGAGGCATACAAAATGATCAGGGGGTTAGATAGGGTGGACAGTGAGAGCCTTCTCCCGCGGATGGAAATGGCTGGCACGAGGGGACATAGCTTTAAACTGAGGGGTAATAGATATAGGACAGAGGTCAGAGGTAGGTTCTTTACGCAAAGAGTAGTGAGGCCGTGGAATGCCCTACCTGCAACAGTAGTGAACTCACCAACATTGAGGGCATTTAAAAGTTTATTGGATAAACATATGGTTGATAATGGCATAGTGTAGGTTAGATGGCTTTTGTTTCGGTGCAACATAGTGGGCCGAAGGGCCTGTACTGTGCTGTATCGTTCTATATATTATGTTTGTGCCGGGCAGGATGAATGGGGGGTTCTTAAGTTGGCATCAGGCAGGAATTAAAAAGATGGAGGACCTGTTCATAGATGGGACTTTTGCCAGCCTGGGGGCGCTGGAGAAGATATTTGGGTTGCCTCCCGGAAACGCTTTTAGATATATGCAAGTGAGGGCGTTTGTGAGACGGCAGGTGAGGGAATTTCCGCTACTTCTAGCACGAAGGATTCAGGACAGGGTGATTTCGGGTGTATGGGTTGGAGAAGGCAAGGTCTCGGCGATTTATCAGGAGCTGCAGGAAGCGGACGAGGCCCCAGTGGAGGAATTGAATGACATGTGGGAGGAGGAGCTCGGGGAGGAGCTGGATGAGGGTCTGTGGGCTGATGCCCTGGGCAGGGTCAATTCTTCCTCCTCTTTCGCCAGGCTCAGTCTAATACAGTTCAAAATAGTACATAGGGCGCATATGACAGGGGCGAGGATGAGTAGGTTTTTTGGGGTGGAGGACAGATGTGAGAGATGTTGGGGAACCCAGCAAACCACGCCCATATGTTCTGGATGTGCCCGACGCTGGAGGGGCTTTGCGAGGGCTATGTCCAAAGTTGTGAACACCAGGGTCAAGCTGAGCTGCGGCATAGCACTATTTGGGGTATCGGACGAGCCAGGAGTGTAGGAGCCAAAAGAGGCCAGAGTTCTGGCCTTTGCGTCCCTGGTAGCCCGGCGGAGGATCTAACTAATGTGGAGAGATGCGAAGCCCCCGAGCGTGGAAGCCTGGATCAATGACATGGCAGGGTTCTTTAAGTTGGAGAGGATAAAGTTTGCCTTGCGAGGATCTGTGCAGGGGTTCTCCAGGCGGTGGCTACCATTCCTAGACTTTCTCGCGGAACGCGAGGTGGAGGTCGAAACAGCAGCAACCCAGGGGGCTGGGGGGGGGGGGGTTTGGTTTATGTTTTTGTTAAAAGGGGGCATTTCCCCCACTTTTGCATGTATTTGTTAAATGGGGTAATGTATCCTTGTTCGATTTCCTATGTACAATTTTGTTTTTCTTTCTTTCTTTCTGGAGTGTTTAGTTGAAAATTGTTGAAAATTTTGAATACACATTTATTTTTAAAAAGAGGGGACGGCTTTCAGGTATCTGGATCATTAGATATCCCTTCCAGGGCAGGTGGGACCTGTACAAGGGCGGGTTGCATCTAAACTACAGACAGGATGGTCTACACCTGAACCTGAAGGGCACAAATATCCTGGGGGGGGGGGGGGGGGGGAGATTTGTTAGTGCTCTTTGGGGGGGTTTAAACTAATGCAGCAGGGGCAAGGGAACCTGGATTGTAGTTTTTGGGTACGGGAGAATGAGAGTATAGAGCACAGATTTGACTTCGCAGGAGGGGGCCAGTGTTCAGGTAGGTGGTTTGAAGTGTGTCTACTTCAATGCCAGGAGTATACGAAATAAGGTAGGGGAACTGGCAGCATGGGTTGGTACCTGGGACTTCGATGTTGTGGCCATTTCGGAGACATGGATAGAGCAGGGACAGGAATGGGTGTTGCAGGTTCCGGGGTTTAGCTGTTTTAGTAAGCTCAGAGAAGGAGGCAAAAGAGGGGGAGGTGTGGCGCTGCTAGTCAAGAGCAGTATTACGGTGGCGGAGAGGATGCTAGATGGGGACTCTTCTTCCGAGGTAGTATGGGCTGAGGTTAGAAACAGGAAAGGAGAGGTCACCCTGTTGGGAGTTTTCTATAGGCCTCCAAATAGTTCTAGGGGTGTAGAGGAAAGGATGGCGAAGATGATTCTGGATAAGAGCGAAAGTAACAGGGTAATTATTATGGGAGACTTTAACTTTCCAAATATTGACTGGAAAAGATATAGTTCGAGTGCATTAGATGGGTCGTTTTTTGTACAATGTGTGCAGGAGGGTTTCCTGACACAATATGTTGACAGGCCAACAAGAGGCGAGGCCACTTTGGATTTGGTTTTGGGTAATGAACAAGGCCAGGTGTTAGATTTGGAGGTCACTTTGGGGACAGTGACCACAATTCGGTGACATCGAATATAGAAAATACAGCACAGAACAGGCCCTGCGGCCCTCGATGTTGTGCCGAACCTTTGTCCTAGATTAATCATAGATTATCATTGAATTTACAGTGCAGAAGGAGGCCATTCGGCCCTTTGAGTCTGCACCGGCTCTTGGAAAGAGCACCCTACCCAAACTCAACACCTCCACCCAACACCAAGGGCAATTTTGGACACTAAGGGCAATTTATCATTGGCCAATTCACCTAACCTGCACATCTTTGGACTGTGGGAGGAAACCTGAGCACCCGGAGGAAACCCACGCAGACACGGGGAGGACGTGCAGACTCCGCACAGACAGTGACCCAAGCCGGAATCGAACCTGGGACATTGGAGCTGTGAAGCAATTGTGCTATCCGCAAAGCTACTACCGTGCTGCCCTTAAGAACAAATAAATCTACACTATATCATTTTACCGTAATCCATGTACCTATCCAATAGCTGCTTGAAGGTCCCTAATGTTTCCGACTCAACTACTTCCACAGGCAGTGCATTCCATGCCCCCACTACTCTCTGGGTAAAGAACCTACCTCTGATATCCCTCCTATATCTTCCACCTTTCACCTTAAATTTATGTCCCCTTGTAATGGTTTGTTCCACCCGGGGAAAAAGTCTCTGACTGTCTACTCTATCTATTCCCCTGATCATCTTATAAACCTCTATCAAGTCGCCCCTCATCCTTCTCCGTTCTAATGAGAAAAGGCTTAGCACCCTCAACCTTTCCTCGTAAGACCATTCCAGGTAACATCCTGGTAAATCTTCTTTGCACCTTTTCCAAAGCTTCCACATCCTTCCTAAAATGAGGCGACCAGAACTGTACACAGTACTCCAAATGTGGCCGAACCAAAGTTTAGTACAGCTGCATCATCACCTCACGGCTCTTAAATTCAATCCCTCTGTTAATGAACGCGAGCACACCATAGGCCTTCTTCACAGCTCTATCCACTTGAGTGGCAACTTTCAAAGATGTATGAACATAGACCCCAAGATCTCTCTGCTCCTCCACATTGCCAAGAACTCTACCGTTAACCCTGTATTCCGCATTCATATTTGTCCTTCCAAAATGGACAACCTCACACTTTTCAGGGTTAAACGCCATCTGCCACTTCTGAGCCCAGCTCTGCATCCTATCTATGTCTCTTTGCAGCCGACAACAGCCCTCCTCACTATCCACAACTCCACCAATCTTCGTATCGTCTGCAAATTTACTGACCCACCCTTCAACTCCCTCATCCAAGTCATTAATGAAAATCACAAACAGCAGAGGACCCAGAACTGATCCCTGCGGTACGCCACTGGTAACTGGGATCCAGGCTGAATATTTGCCATCCACCACCACTCTCTGACTTCTATCGGTTAGCCAGTTCGTTATCCAACTGGCCAAATTTCCCTCTATCCCATGCCTCCTTACTTTCTGCATAAGCCTACCATGGGGAACCTTATAAAATGCCTTACTAAAATCCATGTACACTACATCCACTGCTTTACCTTCATCCACATGCTTGGTCACCTCCTCAAAGAATTCAATAAGACTTGTAAGGCAAGACCTACCCCTCGCAAATCCGTGCTGACTATCCCTAATCAAGCAGTGTCTTTCCAGATGCTCAGAAATCCTATCCTTCAGTACCCTTTCCATTACTTTGCCTACCACCGAAGTAAGATTAACTGGCCTGTAATTCCCAGGGTTATCCCTAGTCCCTTTTTTGAACAGGGGCACGACTTTCGCCACTCTCCAATCCCCTGGTACCACCCCTGTTGACAGTGAGGACGAAAAGATCATTGCCAACGGCTCCGCAATTTCATCTCTTGCTTCCCATAGAATCCTTGGATGTATCCCGTCATGCCCGGGGGACTTGTCTATCCTCAAGTTTTTCAAAATGCCCAACACATCTTCCTTCCTAACAAGTATTTCCTCGAGCTTACCAATCTGTTTCACACTGTCCTCTCCAACAATATCGCCCCTCTCATTTGTAAATACAGAAGAAAAGTACTCGTTCAAGACCTCTCCTATCTCTTCAGACTCAATACACAATCGCCCGCTACTGTCCTTGATCGGACCTACCCTCGCTCTAGGCATTCTCATATTTCTCACATTAGTTAGTGATGGAAAGGGATAAGTATACACCGCAGGGCAAGAGTTATAGCTGGGGGAAGGGCAATTATGATGCCATTAGACATGACTTGGGGGGGGGGATAGGTTGGAGAAGTAGGCTGCAAGTGTTGGGCACACTGGATAAGTGGAGCTTGTTCAAGGAACAGCTACTGCGTGTTCTTAATAAGCACGTACCGGTCAGGCAGGGAGGAAGGCGTCGCGCGAGGGAACCGTGGTTTACCAAAGAAGTGGAATCTCTTGTTAAGAGGAAGAAGGAGGCCTATGTGAAGATGAGGTGTGAAGTTTCAGTTGGGGCGATTGATAGTTACAAGGTAGCAAGGAAGGATCTAAAGAGAGAGCTAAGACGAGCAAGGCGGGGACATGAGAAGTATTTGGCAGGCAGGATCAAGGAAACCCCAAAAGCTTTCTATAGGTATGTCAGGAATAAAAGAATGACTAGGGTAAGAGTAGGGCCAGTCAAGGACAGGGATGGGAAGTTGTGTGTGGAGTCTGAAGAGATAGGCGAGACACTAAATGAATATTTTTCATCAGTATTCACTCAGGAAAAAGATAATGTTGTGGAGGAGAATGCTGAGACCCAGGCTATTAGAACAGATGGCATTGAGGTACGTAGGGAAGAGGTGTTGGCAATTCTGGACAGGCTGAAAATAGATAAGTCCCTGGGGCCTGATGGGATTTATCCTAGGATTCTCTGGGAAGCCAGTGAAGAGATTGCTGGGCCTTTGGCTTTGATTTTTATGTCATCATTGGCTACAGGAATAGTGCCAGAGGACTGGAGGATAGCAAATGTGATCCCTTTGTTCAAGAAGGGGAGTAGAGACAACCCCGGCAACTATAGACCGGTGAGCCTCACGTCTGTAGTGGGTAAAGTCTTGGAGGGGATTATAAGAGACAAGATTTATAATCATCTAGATAGGAATAATATGATCAGGGATAGTCAGCATGGCCTTGTGAAGGGTAGGTCATGCCTCACAAACCTGATCGAGTTCTTTGAGAAGGTGACTGAACAGGTAGACGAGGGTAGAGCAGTTGATGTGGTGTATATGGATTTCAGTAAAGCGTTTGATAAGGTTCCCCACGGTAGGCTACTGCAGAAAATACGGAGGCTGGGGATTGAGGGTGATTTAGAGATGTGGATCAGAAATTGGCTAGCTGAAAGAAGACAGAGGGTGGTGGTTGATGGGAAATGTTCAGAATGGAGTTCAGTTACAAGTGGCGTACCACAAGGATCTGTTCTGGGGCCGTTGCTGTTTGTCATTTTTATCAATGGCCTAGAGGAGGGCGCAGAAGGGTGGGTGAGTAAATTTGCAGACAACATTAAAGACAGTGCGGAAGGATGTAGCAGGTTACAGAGGGACATAGATAGATAAGCTGCAGAGCTGGGCTGAGAGGTGGCAAATGGAGTTTAATGTGGAGAAGTGTGAGGTGATTCACTTTGGAAGGAATAACAGGAATGCGGAATATTTGGCTAATGGTAAAGTTCTTGGAAGTGTGGATGAGCAGAGGGATCTAGGTGTCCATGTACATAGATCCCTGAAAGTTGCCACCCAGGTTGATAGGGTTGTGAAGGCGGCCTATGGAGTGTTGGCCTTTATTGATAGAGGGATTGAGTTCCGGAGTCATGAGGTCATGTTGCAGCTGTACAAAACTGTGGTACGGCCGCATTTGGAGTATTGCGTACAGTTCTGGTCACCGCATTACAGGAAGGACGTGGAAGCTTTGGAGCGGGTGCAGAGGAGATTTACCAGGATGTTGCCGGGTATGGAGGGAAAATCTTATGAGGAATGGCTGATGGACTTGAGGTTGTTTTCGTTAGAGAGAAGAAGGTTAAGAGGAGACTTAATAGAGGCATACAAAATGATCAGGGGGTTAGATAGGGCGGACAGTGAGAGCCTTCTCCCGCGGATGGAAATGGCTAGCACGAGGGGACATAGCCTTAAACTGAGGGGTAATAGATATAGGACTGAGGTCAGAGGTAGGTTCTTTACGCAAAGAGTGGTGAGGCCGTGGAATGCCCGACCTGCAGCAGTCGTGAACTCGCCAACATTGAGGGCATTTAAACGTTTATTGGATAAGCATATGGATGATAATGGCATAGTGTAGGTTAGATGGCTTTTGTTTCGGTGCAACATCGTGGGCCGAAGGGCCTGTACTGCGCTGTATCGTTCTATGTTCTAACTGGAGGGGCATAAATATTCTAGCCACAAGGTCTGCTGGTGTCACACGGGAGGTTTAAACTAGTGTGGTTGGGGAGTTGGAACCGGGGAAATAGGTCAGAAGGTGAAATAACTAAGGAAAGAGCAGGCAGGGAAATGCTGCTGAACACAGGGACTGGTGGTCTGAAGTGCATTTGTTTCAATTCAAGACGTATAACAGGTAAGGTAGATTTAGAGATTGGATTAGTCCTTGGGACTATGATGTTGTTGCCATTACAGAGACTTGGTTGAGGGAGGGACAGGATTGGCAGCTCAACGTTCCCAAAATTTAGATGATTCAGGGGAACAGAGAGGGATGTAAAAGGGGTGGCACTACTGGATAAGGAGAATATCACAGCTGTACTGCGGAAGGACACTTCAGAGGGCTCAGCGAGGCAATCTGCGTAGAACTCAGGAATAGGAAAGATGCAGTCAACATGTTGGGGGTTTACTACAGGCCCCCCAACAGCCAGTGGGAGGTAGAGGAGCAGATATGTCGGCAGATTTTGGAAAGGTGGAAAAGAAACGTAGTTGTTTTGTGGTGGGTGATTTTAAATTTCCCCGAGATTGACCGGGACTCACTTAGTGCTCGGGGCTTGGATGGGGCACAGCTTGTAAGGAGGGGTTCTTGAAATAATATGTAGATGGTTCAACTAGGGAAGGGGCCATACTGGACCTGGTATGAGGAAATGAGTCCGGCCAGGTGGTCGAAGTTTCAGTAGGGGAGCAAATTTTAAGGTATTGTTGGACAAAGATAAGTGTCGTCCTCAGGTGAAGGGCTAAATTGGATGAAGGCTAATTATAACAATTAGCAGCAGGAACTGAAGAATCTAGGTTGGGGGCTGATGTTTGACGGTAAATGAATATCTGGCATGTGAGAGGCTTTGAAAAGTCAGTTGATAGGAATTCAGGACCAGCATATTCCTGTGAGGCGGAAGGATAATGGCAAGCTTTGGAAAACTTGGATACCGAGGGATATTGTGAGCCTGATCCAAAAGAAAAAGGAAGCATTTGTAATGTCCCTGTGGAACACCACTAGTCATAGTTCTCCATTCAGAGAAGTACCCTTTCCCTCCTACCCTGTCTTCTGTGACTGAGCCAGTTCTGTATCCATCTTGCCAGCTCACCTCTGATCCTGTGTGACTTCACCTTCTGTACTAGTCTGCCATGAGGGACTTTGTCACAGGCCTTACTGAAGTCCATGGAGACAACATCCACTGCCCTACCTTCATGAATCATCTTCATCACTTCCTCAAAAAACTTGATTAAGTTAGTGAGAAATGACCGATCCATCACAAAACTACGCTGCCTCTCGCTTCCAAATGGGAGTAAATCCTGTCTTGAAGAATCCTCTCCAATAATTTCCCTACTACTGGCTCACCGACCTGTTATTTCCTGGATCATCCTTGCTACCAGTCTTCAACAAAGGAACAATATTGGATATTCTCCAGTCCTCTGGGATGTCACCTGTAGCCAGTGAGGATATAAAGATTTCTGTCATGGTCCCAGCAATTTTCTCCCTCAGTATTCTGGTGTAGATCCCATCAGGCACCCGGGAATAACCTACCTTAAATGTTTTTCAAGAGACCCAACACTTCCTCATTTTTGATCTTAATGTGAACCAGACTATATACACACCCTTCCCCAGACTCATCATCCACCAAGTCCTTCCCTTTGGTGAATACTGATGCAAAGTATTCATTTAGTACCTCGCCCATTTCTTCTGGCTCCACACATAGATTCCCTCCCCTGCCATGGAGTGAGCCAACCCTTTCCCTGGCTACCCTCTTGCTCTTTATATACATATGGATCCAGCAGAGGCTGAAGAAGAGGATTCTGGGAGAAATCAACTCAGTCACCTCAACTGTTCTGTGGGTAGCCGAAGAACTGGTGTTACGAAGCGGTTAAGCCCGAAACACCACATTAGTGTTTCCCTCTCTCCCTCCTCCTCCAACCCCCCCCCCGCCCACTGTGAGGAGGACAAGCAAGGTAAGATTATTATTCATAGAATCATAGAAGTTTACAGCATGGAAACAGGCCCTTCGGCCCAACCAGTCCATGCCGCCCAGTTTTTAACCATTAAGCTAGTCCCAGTTGCCCGCACTTGGCCCATAACCCTCTATACCCATCTTACCCATGTAACTATCTAAATGCTTTTTAAAAGACACAATTGTACCCGCCTCTACTACTACCTCTGGCAGCCCATTCCAGACACTCACTACCCTCTGAGTGAAGAAATTGCCCCTCTGGGCCCTTCTCAATCTCTCCCCTCTCACCTTAACCCTATGCCCTCTAGTTTTAGACTCCCCTACCTTTGGGAAAAGATGTTGACTATCTACCTTATCTATGCCCCTCATTATTTTATAGACCTCTATAAGATCACCCCTAAGCCTCCTACGCTCCAGGGAAAAAAGTCCCAGTCTATCCAGCCTCTCCTTATAACTCAAACCATCAAGTCCCGGCAACATCCTAGTAAATCTTTTCTGCACTCTTTCTAGTTTAATAATATCCTTTCTATAATAGGGTGACCAGAACTGCACACAGTATTCCAAGTGTGGCCGTACCAATGTCTTGTACAACTTCAACAAGACATCCCAACTCTATCATTCTTAAATGTACATGGGCAAAGATGGCAGTTAGGGCAGTGATATGCTCCTCTAGCCAGACGTGGGAGACCAGGGAGCTTTCTCGCGTCCCTGACGACTATGTCTGCAGGAAGTGTGATCAGTTACATCTCCTCACAGACTGTGTAGTTCAGATGGAACAGCAGCAGGATACATTGCAGAGCATACAGGAGGCAGAGAGTATGATGGACACTAACTTCAGGGAAGTGGTCATAGCACAGGTTCAGACAGGTAGATGGGTGGCTGTCAGGAGAGGTAGGCAGGTAAAGCAAGAGCCTCCCGTGGTTATTCCCCTCTCAAACAGGTATACCGTTTTAGATACTGTTTGGGGGAGGGTGCTGGTGTGTGTGTGTGTGGGGGGGGGGGGGGGGGGGGGGGTGAGATAGCCTCTCAGGGGAAGATACCAGCTGCAGCCTGTGGACCAGAACTGGTTCTGCTGTAGAGCAGGGTCGGGCTAGGTCCAAGTCAGTGATACGAGTAGGAGATTCAATAGTCAGTGCCACAGACAGGCATTTCTGTCGCCGCAAATGGGACTCCAGGGTGCTGTGTTGCCTCCCTGGTCCCACAGTCCTGGATGCCTCTAAATGGCTACAGGGCATCCTGAAACATGAGGGTAAACAGACAGATGTGACTGAGTACATTAGTACTAATGATATCAGCAGGAAGAGGTCCTACAAAGACAATTCGATTTAGGTCGGGAGCCAAAAAGCAAGACCTCTAGGATAGTAATCTCAGGATTACTCCCTCTGCCATGTGCTGAGGCTTGGAATAGGGAGATAGCACAGTTGAACATGTGGCTAAAGAGCTTCTGTAGGAGGGAGAGCTTTAAATGTATGGATCACTGGGATGGCTTCTGGGGAAGGTGGGATCTGTACAAGGACGGGTTGCATCTGAACTGGAGGGGCACAAATATTCTGAGCAGGAGGTTTGCTGGTGCTCTTCGGGACGGTTTAACTAATAATAATCTTTGTCACAAGTAGGTTTACATTAACATTGCAACAAAGTTACTGTGAAAAGCCCTGAGTCGCCACATTCCAGCTCCTGTTCGGGACGCGAAGGGAAAATTCAGAATGTCCAAATTACCCCAAAACACATCTTTCAGGACGTATGGGAGGAAACCAGAACGCAGACACAGGGAGAACGTGCAGACTCCGCAGACAGTGACCCAAGCTGGGAATCGAACCTGGGATCCTGGTGCTGTGAAGCAACAGTGCTAATCACTGTGCTACTGTGCCGCCCAAGGGATCGGAGTAGAGGGATACAGACCCCGGAAGTGTAGAAGGTTTTGGGTTAGACTGGCAGCATGGTCGGTGCAGGTTTGGAGGGCCGATGGGCCTTTTCCTGTGCTGTACTTTTCTTTGTTCGTTGAAAACAGAAAATGTCCTGGAATTACAGAAGAGGCTGCGAGCCAAGTCCATCAAAATTACATCATGAGATATGCCACACAGCACACTGTACCAAGGGGTGTGCCTGAGCCAGTCCAAATATCAGCTTGCAGTTTCCTTACACGAGGGGAAAACACGAGCGAACGTCAAAGTGAATATTGGGTTCACAGTGTGGGTAACATCAAACGGAAAAAGTGATATATCCGTAGCGCAATAACTGGAGAAAGTGACACAGTAGAGGCAGCTACCATCACAGCACCACCAGGTACAGAAGACAGTTGCCCCTGAAAATAAGTTATTGTTAAAAGGGCAGCCAGTTAAAATCCAAAACTTGAAACGAGATTGCGCCTTTGCTGAAACTAAGTTGGACAAATAACCTGTGTGTGGTAATTATCTGCTGGATTGAGCGGAGTTATATAATATTGGCTGCTGTTTTCGAACAAGGATCGTCTCAGAGTTCAGGAAACGTTGGTGGTTGGGAACAAAGGGATGACTTCATGTAATACTGTGTGTATATAGCCATCAGTGAAGTTAAGTGTGTAGCCATCTGGGATGGCCACGTCCCGATTACAAAATGGACACTTTGCAAAGAATGCAGGGGAAATTGGACAATACCGAGAAAGCAAGCAGGTGCAAGGTTTGTCTGTTGATTGGAGCTATAGCTCCCAGACAAGACCGAGACTGCAGAACCATCAACATACTAAGCCATCTCCGGGGACAAAAGGGTAACATTTAGGTAAACAATGCTAAGACACCCCGGCGCCAGAGAAAAATTAAAACAAAGCAGACCAAAGCCACCGAGGACACGCCCAGCAATCAGAGAACCCACCACTCTATTGGAGGAAAATCGATAAGAACGATTGGGAAACGGCCCAATTAATTGGGGCCAAGTTCAAGGTCCGCCCAAAAGCGCGCAAAGCGGGATAGGTATATACCGCAGGGCAAAAGTTATATCTGGGGGAAAGGCAATTATGATGCGATGAGGCAAGACTTAGGATGCATTGGATGGAGAGGAAAACTGCAGGGGATGGGCACAATGGAAATATGGAGCTTGTTCAAGGAACAGCTACTGCATGTCCTTGATAAGTACGTGCCTGTCAGGCAGGGAGGATGTGGTCGCGCGAGGGAACCGTGGTTTACTAAAGCAGTCGAAACACTTGTCAAGAGGAAGGGGGAGACTTATGTAAAGATGAGACATGAAGGTTCAGTTAGGGCGCTCGAGAGTTACAAGTTAGCTAGGAAGGACCTAAAGAGAGAGCTAAGAAGAGCCAGGAGGGAACATGAGAAGTCTTTGGCAGGTAGGATCAAGGATAACCCTAAAGCTTTCTATAGATATGTCAGAAATAAAAGAATGACTAGGGTAAGAGTAGGGCCAGTCAAGGACAGTAGTGGGAAGTTGTGCGTGGAGTCCGAGGAGATAGGAGAGATGCTAAATGAATATATTTTGTCAGTATTCACACAGGAAAAGGACAATGTTGTTGAGGAGAATACCGAGATACAGGCTGCTAGACTAGAAGGGCTTGAGGTTCATAAGGAAGAGGTGTTAGCAATTCTGGAAAGTGTGAAAATAGATAAGTCCCCTGGGCCGGATGGGATTTATCCTAGGATTCTCTGGGAAGCTAGGGAAGAGATTGCTGAGCCTTTGGCTTTGATCTTTAAGTCATCTTTGTCTACAGGAATAATGCCAGAAGACTGGAGGATAGCAAATGTTGTCCCCTTGTTCAAGAAGGGGAGTAGAGACAACCCCGGTAACTATAGACCAGTGAGCCTTACTTCTGTTGTGGGCAAAGTCTTGGAAAGGTTTATAAGAGAAAATCATCTGGAAAGGAATAATTTGATTAGAGATAGTCAACACGGTTTTGTGAAGGTTAGGCCATGTCTCACAAACCTTATTGAGTTCTTTGAGAAGGTGATCAAACAGGTGGATGGGGGTAAAGCAGTTGATGTGGTGTATATGGATTTCAGTAAAGCGTTTGACAAGGTTCCCCACGGTAGGCTACTGCAGAAAATACAGAGGCATGGGATTCAGGGTGATTTAGCAGTTTGGATCAGAAATTGGCTAGCTGGAAGAAGACAAAGGGTGGTGGTTGACGGGAAATGTTCAGACTGGAGTCCAGTTACTAGTGGTGTACCACAAGCATCTGTTTTGGGGCCGCTGCTGTTTGTCATTTTTATAAATGACCTGGAGGAGGGCGTAGATTTGCAGATGACACCAAAGTCGGTGGAGTTGTGGACAGTGCGGAAGGATGTTACAAGTTACAGAGGGGTATAGATAAGCTGCAGAGCTGGGCTGAGAGGTGGCAAATGGAGTTTAATGCAGAAAAGTGTGAGGTGATTCATTTTGGAAGGAATAACAGGAAGACAGAGTACTGGGCTAATGGTAAGATTCTTGGTAGTGTGGATGAGCAGAGAGATCTCAGTGTCCATGTACATAGATCCCTGAAAGTTGCCACCCAGGTTGAGAGGGTTGTTAAGAAGGCGCACGGTGTGTTAGCTTTTATTGGTAGAGGGATTGAGTTTCGGAGCCATGAGGCCATGTTGCAGCTCTACAAAACTCTGGTGCGGCCGCATTTGGAGTATAGCGTGCAATTCTGGTCGCCACATTATAGGAAGGATGTGGAAGCATTGGAAAGGGTGCAGAGGAGATTTACCAGAATGTTGCCTGGTATGGAGGGAAGATCTTATGAGGAAAGGCTGAAGGACTTGAGGCTGTTTTCCTTAGAGAGAAGAAGGTTAAGAGGTGACTTAATTGAGGCATACAAGATGATCAGAGGATTAGATAGGGTGGACAGTGAGAGCCTTTTTCCTCAGATGGTGATGTCTAGCACGAGGGGACATAGCTTTAAATTTAGGGGAGATAGATATAAGACAGATGTCAGAGGTAGGTGCTTTACTCAGAGCGTAGTAAGGGCGTGGAATGCCCTGCCTGCAACAGTCGTGGACTCGCCAACATTAAGGGCATTCAAATGGTCATTGGATAGACATATGGACGATAAGGGAATAGTGTAGCTGGGCTTTAGAGTGGTTTCACATGTTGGCGCAACATCAAGGGCCGAAGGGCCTATACTGCGCTGTAATGTTCTATGTTCTAAGCCCTTTTGAGTATAAAAAGGACTCCCAAAGAGAGAATCGCTCTCTTGGCCATGGCTCTCAGCGAAGAGAGACCTACAGACCTGGCAAAGCTGCTCCAGACCAACTAAGTTCCAAGTCAACGCATGCTACGAGATAGACGCTCTTAGTTGCTATCCTATAAACAGCTCAACCCAGCAGCCTCAGAACTGAACAACGGCCATTGTTCCTCTGACTGAGTGGCACCCGAAGCTAAGTATAGGCTTTTAGCAGTAGTGATAGTTTAGGTTGTAGAGTTTTATGCATGAGTATATTTGACGATGTGTGTAAATAAATGAGCATTAATTTTGAACTTACTAACTGGTGTATCGAGTCTTTGATCAGTATTCGGGTTTTGAATCTTGTGGCGGTATCGAAAGATACCTGGCGACTCTTGAGCAAACTTAATTAAACAGCCAAATTAAGAGAGAACACAATTACCAACAAGTGTATTGTTGCAGTACTATTATAGTCTGTCTTGTGTGTTTTCTTTGAAGTTCATAAATATTTTTTATTAATTTATCACAAAACAACTTGACTTTCCTCCCTAGTTTGCATATCTTTTCTCATAGTATACCAAACTGAAAATATACACCACTAGGAACCAGTGTTCTAAGTTACCCTTCTGGGCTTTAAAATACCCTTGCATTTATCAGCAGGATTCTTAACACAGTCCCCCAGGATCAGGAATGACTTGCTTTAATTCCAGTTCAATAGATTTTGAGATTGCTAGTAAGTCTAATATGTGATCTGCAGACTCTGTCACATGCAAGGCAGTTTGCACTTTGGGTCGGTTGCATGGGTTGAAAGTTTATGTCCTCCCCCGAAGCTTTGACTTTGTCTCTGCATATTCCAACAAAGTGTTTGGTGCCTTCCTTTTCTATTATGTTTGGTTATAAGCCAAGGTCTCCCTTGAAATAGTGGGAATGCTTGACATCTTGACAGATGTTTGAAGGCATGACTCGAGTATTGCAGCTGTCCTACTGGGAGTTTCTTGCCACAACCATGTTCTGAGTAGAGCAGTTACTTCTGGAGTAAAGTATCAGAGTCCAGTAGAGCTGGTTTTGAGTGATTAGCACCTCAGTGCTGTGCAAGTTGGCTTGGGATAGGATGCTGATGTTGGACCACCTTCCTGGCCATTGGATTGACAGATCCAAAGTGATTGTACCAATCCAATCAAATGCAAGCCTGGATTCGCCATCTTTAGCAACTGACACGTTCATATCAGCTCATCAGCTAAAACTTTAACTTCAAGAGCAAGTTGGAGTGGACACAAGAAATAGATTAATGCTGACAATGCCAAATTGCAAGCAAGTGAAATTTAAACAGACAGGGACACAAAGAAGGTTCTTACTATTGGGAATCAACATTTTGAAAACCTTTGGAGAATTAATTCTGGGCCAGCAGACTGTTGTTTAGAATATTACAAATTCCAAACTTGTTGCAGTGTGACAAGAAATAATTAATGGCTGTCTGTTTTACACCACTCCAGATGTGGCTGGAAGTGGAGACTTATCCATTATTCAGAGAAAACTACAAAATGAGCAACACAATCAAAGCCACAAACATCAATGTAAGGAAGAAACAACTATGCTTAAATAATGAGCTGGGCTAAAACTTAGATTGTGCAGATTTATTTTACCTAAAAAAATCCAAGGAATATCGAACAGTGCAAGACACAAGAGGTAAATATTCTTCTACCTTGATGAGTCTTGCAGGATGCTGGAATCCTTCCCGTATCTCCTGAGAATCCTCAGCAAGAGCACATGATTTGTGGAAGAGTTCATCCATACCAGGACTTGCCAACAGCATGACCTAAAAGAATCAGACAGTACCTTAAAATCAACCAAGAGCAGAATTATCCAATATATCCAAAAAAACACATCTGCCCAAGACAGAAAACTACTTTATTTCTGCTTCTTGACATTTTTAAAGCTGGTTGTCTCCTGTAATTGATGTGGTACATAATTTACGGTCAAAACATGTCTTTCAGAGCAATTTGTCTATCCCACTGCCAATGCTCCACAAATCCTTTCATCCACCCCTCTTTATCTAAGTTTATGAGAATAACCGTGGGATTTTCTCCCTCATATACTTATCAAGCCTCCTTCTAAATACCATTAGTTATTTTTAAACTACTCCATGTAGTAACAAGTTTCACATTCTCATCACTCTCTGGATAATGGGGTTTCTCTATAATTCCCTATCAAACTGTTATGTTAAATATATTTAAAACTTATATGGAACATTCGTTAAGCCTCAGCTGGAACAGTGTCCCCAGCTCTGGGCATCACATTTTGAAAAGGTTATGAAGGCATGATAGATGGTGCAAAAAGATTCACAAGAATGGTTCCAAGAATGAGAAACTTCAGTTAGAAAAATAGATTGATGGAACTGTTTTCTTCGAGAAGGTTAAGTGGAAGTTTGATAGAAGTTTTCAAAATCATGATGAATCTGGATAGAGTGGAGAGGAAGAAATTGTTCCAATTGGTGGAAGGATCAAAAATAAGAGGGCACAGATTTACAGTAATTGGTGAAAGAGGCAATAGTGACATGAGGGAATAATTTTTCATGCAGCGAGTGTTTAGGATCTGGAATGTAGTGCCGAGGTGGAGGCAGGTTTAATCGAGGAATTAAAGAGGAAATTGGATTATTAATTGAAGAAAAAGTTATGGAAAGAAAGCAGGGAGTAGCACTATGTGAATTGCTCCTTTGGAGAGCCAGCACTGAGGCGATCGGTCAAATCACCTCCTACTGCGCTGTAAGAGTTCCGATTCTGTAAAATTATGAGTGATAATTTGATATTTATAGCCCTTGATTTCAGACTTTCCTCAAGTCTTCTCATCTAACCTATCAAATCCCTTTCATAATTTATAGACTTGGATCACCAGTCTTCTCATTTCTAGAGTCTTGTTGAACTTTTCTGATAGTAATACCCCCTCAGTGCTGTATCATCCAAGTAAAACTTGGTCCAGTCGTTCCCCTTCTTCAATTTCTCCATACCCAGAGTCATTTACAAGAGTACAAAAAAAATGCTGCCAGGGAGACTGGCTGGGCAGATATGTAGATGCTGGTTTTTATGTAGTTCAATTTGGTAGAAAAGGGTGCATTTCTAAAGGAAGTGCTGGAGCAGAGGAACCTTATGCATAAATAATTGAAGGCACAGATTGAGTGTAAATAAAGTAAACTGCATCCTGGACTTCATTAAGAGAACAAAAACAAGGAAGTTGCTTTAAGCTTGTATAAAACACTGTTTTGGCTTTATTACATCCAGTTCCACTCAATAAAAAGGGCATTGGAGTGAGAATGCAGAAAAGATTCAAATTCATGAGGGGTTTAAACAAGCAGAGAGAGAAACTGTTGCCATTAGAAGAATTGTAAATCAGAGGGACACAGATTTAAGGTAAATTGTCAGGATGGCATGATGGCGCAGTTGTTAGCACTGCTGCCTCACGGCACGGAGGACCCGGGTTCGGTCCCGGCTCCAGTCACTGTCCGTGTGGAGTTTGCACATTTTCCTTGTGTTTCTGTGGGTCTCACCCCCACAAAGGTGTGCAAGATAAGAGGATTGGCCATGTTAAATTGCCCCTTAATTGGAAAAAAAGAATTTGGTACTCTACATTTACAAAACAAAGATTTAACAGAATTGGTAAAAGAAGCAATAGCAACAGCATGGAAAACCTCTTGACACAGCAACTGGTTTCTGATCACAAATGCTTTGCCTGAGAATTGGAAGCAGATCCAGTCGAAGCATTAAAGAGGGAATTGGATCAGGATAGGAAGCATGTGCAGGGCCACAGGGGTGTGGCACTCCTTCAGAGAGCCAGCAGAGGCTTCTGTGATGTAACCATTTCATGATGTTGTGGTTCAAATTCAGAGCAATGAATGAGCTACGCCTCTACCAAGTGAGTCGAACAGTCTCAATCGAGTCCAGATCCCATAGTTCAGCAAACTCGCTGATAGGAATCGAAAAATGTGACAGAGCTCCAGTAGGAATGCTTTTCTGAGTTTGACGGAGATGGAGTAGAGAGCATCTATTGAGCTGGGGATGCTCACAGTAATGAGCACAGCCTTCAGGGGTAGAAATAAACAAGATTGAATCTATCTTTGCACGGCAATACATTACAGACAAACACAAATTCCTTTTTCCAAAGATGAGCCCAATTCACAGAACAAAAAGCAACTGTGAACATAGAATCATAGAATCCCTACAGCGCAGGATGCCATTCGGTCCATCGAGTCAGCACCAACCCTCTGAAAGAACTCCCCATCTAGGCCCAATCCCCTACAACTCTACCTAACCATTGAACACGAAGGAACAATTTAGCACGGCCAATCCACTTCACGTGCATATCTTTGGACTGTGGGATGAAACCGGAGCACCTGGAGGAAACCCACGCAGTCACGGAGAATGTGCAAACGCCACACAGACAGGGACCCGAGGTCGGATTCAAATCCGGGTCACTGGCGCTGTGACACAGCAGTGATAACCATTATGCCACCGTGCCGCCCTATGAAAAAGAAATAGTATGAGATCTAAAATACAAACCTTTGCACTGTACAAATGGTCTGCATCTGGTGGATCAAGCCCTGCTGTGATCTTCTCCAGGGGGTCCACCTCTTTATGAACAATATGGAAATTGCACTGGTTTCCAAGTTGAAATGGTCTATTTAGAAGAAATGCATCGACCCATGTGAATTGCGTATCGAAGAAATCACTCGGAATGTAAAGATTCTGATACCGGCGGCGAAGCTCCATCATGTCACAAGATGCACTGCATGAAAAGCAAATATTACAAATAATGAACAAAAGAATAGACTTCACAAAATTTTCAGAATTGAAACAAGGATGCCACATATTGTGCTGTGTGCCAATTCCTTTAAAAGCATGAATTCAAGTTAGGGGAGACACGGTGGCACAGTGCTAGACTGCTGCCTCAACGTCAGGGACCCAGGTTAAATTCTGGCCTCAGGTGACTGTGTGTGTGAAGTTTGCACATTTCCCCTGTGTGTGCGTGGATTTCCTCCGGCTGCTCCGGTTTCCTCCCACAGTTCAAAGATGTGCGGGTTAGGTGGATTGGCCATGCTAAATTGACCCCTGGTGTCCAAGAAAAATGTGTAGGCTAGGTTAAGGGGTTATGAGGATAGGGCGGGGAAGTGAGCTTGGGTGGAGTACTCTTTCAGAGGGTTGGTGCAGACTCAATGGGCCTAATGGCCTCCTTTGCACTGCAGGGATTCCATGAGGTGACTCTATTCCTGCCATGGAAAGAACCACCCCTAACAGCAAACACTACCAAGCTCAAGGAAGAGTTTTTAAGCCCCAACTAGTGTGCGTCGGTGTGACTTTTTTAGCTACACATTTGGGTCATTTCCTGAATTTCTCAATATGCATTAAGAGGTTTCCAATTTGAGACAAAGAATGCGACCTGTGGTCAATGGAGAGCTGTTTCTTAACTAAATTCTCAAACTCTTATACCAAGCAAAGTTTCACATACAGCAGCTCTGCCTCCTCAGCTTCTAACCAGTCATTTGTGAAGATCATCCTGTGGTTTCTCTCTTGATAGGAAAGATTGGCTGTTGTGACATATTCTTCTACTCAGTAGTGAAATTGAAAAGGATTTGATTATATTTCCAAGTGCTGTGAGCCCCGCTATTAGATGAATCAGAATGATTGAATTTCTTTGTCTGGTTCTAAAAATGCACATTTATTAAAGGTTGTAAAAATTGACAAATTGGTGAATCAAACCACAACAAAAATCATAAGATCAGAAGTAGGCCATTTAGTCTCTAATAGTCTATAACAGATCATGGTTGATCTGTAACATTCCATATCAGGATCAATTCAACTTGTGCCGCCTTTTCCCTCAAGCCCTGCAAACTTTCCCTTTTGTCTTCTGGTTCTCAATCCATCCACCAAGAGGAATAACTTCTCTCCATCTACTCTGTCCAGACCCCGCTTAGTTTTTCAGAACCTCCGTCTTCTCTCGACTTTCACTTCTCCAAAGAAAACAGTCACACTGTCACGGCTTCTCCATCTGCCCATGTAATAGACGTGAAAATTCCTGCAACTGTTCCCAGAAATATTTTCTACATCCTTTGAATTACTTCCGTGCCATCCATTTATGTAAAATCATGGAAATCAATTTCATGCCCTGACTGCATGAACCTGATGCAATAAACAGCAGGGGACAGGAAGATCTCAAACAGAGATCTCACCGGTACAAATCATATTTTGCTCCTCTCACGAGATTTAGTGCCCAAAACCGGGATTTGCGCCCGCAGTGAACAGGGCCACTAGATCACGGTCAATACTCTAGCTGAGGCCCAACTACAGGTTTACCATGACCTTCTTGCTTTTGTGCTCTATGCCCTTATTATAAAGTTATTAGCTGCGTTCTCAACCTGACTTGTCATCTTAAATGATTTGTGCACATATATCACGGGTTCCTTTGCTCCTGCACCCTCATTAAAATTCTACCCTTGATTTTCTGTCATCTCACCACATTCTTCCCATGTCTCCATATTAAATTTAAAGCCAGCTGTCCACACATGCCCTTTTGAAGTTTAACACTACCTTCCTCACAGTTCAGAACACTTCCAAGCTTTGTAATAAGAACAAAGAACAATATTGCACAGGAACATGCCCTTCAGCCCTCCATGCCGGTACCCTAGGCCAAAACTCTCAGCACTTCCTTGTGCCGTATTGCTCTATACCCATTTGTTGAGATGCCCTTTGAACGCTGTTAATGCATCTGCTCCCACAACCTCCCCTGGCAACGCGTTGCAAGCACTCACCACCCTGCCTCGCACATCTCCTCTAAACTTTACGTCATGGACCTTAAACCTGCGCTCCCTGGTGACTGACCCCTCCACCCTGGGAAAGAGTGCCAGTCCATCCACTCTATCCATGCCTCTCAATCTTGTAGACCTCTATCAGGTCACCCCTCAACCTCCGCCATTCTAATGTAAACAGTCCCGAGTCTGTTGGGTCCTGTACGCAAGTCTTGGTCATTAATATATATCAGGATGGGCGGCACGGTGGCGCAGTGGTTAGTACTGCTGCCTACGGCGCTGAGGACCCGGGTTCGAACCCGGCCCTGGGTCACGGTCTGTGTGGTGTTTGCACATTCACCCCGTACCTGCGTGGATTTCATCCCCACAATCCAAAGATGTGGTTATGCGGATTGGCTACGTTAAATTGCTCCTTAATTGGAAATAAAAATAATTGGGTATTCTAAAAAATAATTTTTTAATGAATAAATAAAAAAATTAATATACATCAGGAAGCCATGATGTGGAGATGCCGACGTTGGACTGGGGTGGGCACAGTAAGAAGTCTTACAACACCAGGTTAAAGTCCAACAGGTTTGTTTCGAATCACAGTCTTTCGGAGCGCAGTTCCTTCCTCAGGTGAGCAGGGTTCCGAAAGCTTAAGCTCTGGGGAACTCCACTACAAGTCTATATCTAGTCTGAAAAATAACCATTCACCACTGCACTGTTTCATGTCACTCAGCCAATTTTGTGTCCATGTTGCTGCTATCCATTTATTCCATGAGCTCCAACTTTGCACACTCTGTTGTCCACTAGATTATCAAATGTCTTTTGGAAGTCCATGTACACATCAACAGTATTACATTAAAAAATACAGAAGTCAGCCATACAGTTCCTCAAGCCTGCTCCGCCATTCAAGAAGATTGTGGCTGATCTGTTTTTCTTGTCATGCGAGAGTACCTTTAACAAATGGGTGTTTATCAAATAGCTGCAGTGATGTCAGTGTGGGTGGAGCTGGGCTGTCTGTCTGCTTTTACTTTCCTTTTTGAGCTGGCAGCTACAGTGTGTGTTTAGTTTTGTTTTCAGAGTTGGAGCTGCATCCAGCCAAACAAGGTGTAAGTTTGATTTTTCTCTGCATGAAAAGAATGTCTTCAGATCACTTGTTACTTTAAAAAAGTGATAACTCCTCTCAGTAGAGAAGTTAAATCTGCTGTCTTTGTTAAAGAGGGTATTTGTCTTATGGATGTTGCTAGGAAAGATTAAGGGTTACTTATAGAGTACTGTATTCTTTGGGGGAAGTATTCGAGGTGGTAGTTGCTAAGATGGTTACTGCGTGTTTATAAAATGTTAACTGGATTCATATAATAAACATTGTTTTGTTTTAGAAGTGCTTTAGATCTCTGTTGCATCACACCTGCAGAGTGGGCCCTTGTGCTCCCATTAACCAAAATCTATTAAAAGTCGTGGGTCAGGTGAGCTCCATGATACACTTTGGGGTTCTCTAAACCCTGGCCCGTAATAAACAGGGGGCTCGAGGGATGAAAAGTCTATCTTTCATGATTGGATTGGCTTATTTGTGGTTGCTTTTCAAGTATGGTATATCAGTTTAAGTAGGGAGTGTGTTGTGGACAGTGGCTCTTTCAGAGGTGGGAGGTTTTTGGGGGTGGAGAAGGTCACACGCAGTACCTTAAGAACAGAGACTAAGAAAAGGCTTTTAGATTTGGCAAAAACATGGCAGTTAGCGTTATCTGACAGCACACGAAAAGAAGAGGTACTTACGACACTAGCTAAGCATTTAAAATTGCCAGAGATAGTCTGACTCATTAGAAATGTCAAAAATTCAGTTAAAAATGAAGCAACTTGAACATGAAAAAGAATTAAAGCAGCTTGAATATGAAATGAGAGAAAAAGAGAGAGAAGAAAGAAACAAAGAAAGAATAGCCCGAGCAGAACAAAACAAAAAAGAGAGTGAAAATGGAAAAAGAGAGAAAGGGAGACACAGATCAGGGAAAAAGAAAAAAGAGAGAAGAAAGAGAAAGCGAGGAAAGGGAAAAGAGAGTTTGAACTTCAGAAAATGGCCATGAAGCATGACAGTCAGTTAAAATTGGCGTATGTAAAGGGAAACGTACAGTTGGAGGATAGTGATGAGGATAAAGAGATAGAGCGTCAGAGTCGAAGGCTTGGTGGGTATCTATTTAAATATGTCCAAGCATTGCCAAGGTTTGATGAGAAGGAGGTAGAGGTCTTTTCCATTTCATTTGAGAAGGTGGCTAAACAAATAAAATGACCACTGGACATGTGGGTATTACTGATTCTAACAAAGCTGGTAGGTAGGGCTAGTGAACTGTTTGCAATTACCAGAGGAGGTATCTGGGAACTCATGTGGAAGAGCAGAGGGTTAAAACTGCGAGGTTAGCAGCAGAAATGGCAGATGATTATGAGTTAGTTCATAAATCAAAGCTTGGTTTCCGACATCAGTATCAGCCTGTGAGGGATAGAAACTGGGGAAAAGAGAAATACTCAAGTGACAATAAGTGATTATGAATAATTATTAAAAGGAGATCTGTTGGGAGATAATAAGGAGAGTTTTCCTCAGATTAAAAAAGAAATCCGGGAGGGTGGAAGAGAACTGAAAAGTTTCAAATGATTTCACTGTAATAAACTAGGCCATGCAAAGTCACAGTGTTGGTGGTTGAAGAAAAGCAGGGAAAGGCTGATGTGGTAAAACAGGATATGGCAGTGGGGTTTGTTAAAGTGGTAAAGGATAGCCAAAAATGAATCAAAGGAGGTGCAAAAGATTGTACAGCCTGATCAAGAGGTGATTGATAAGAAGGTGCCAGATCTCAGAAAGAATTTACTTGTGGGTAAAGTTTACTCATGTGTACCAGAAGGAGCAGGTAAAGAAGTCACAATTTTGAGAGATACGGGAGCTAGTCAATCTTTAATGGTAAGAACAAGAACAAAGATCAAGAACAAAGAAAATTACAGCACAGGAACAGGCCCTACGGCCCTCCCAGCCTGCGCCGATCCAGCTCCTTTATCTAAACCCGTCTTCTACTTTCCAAGGATCTACTTCCCTGTTCCCCGCCCGTTCATATATCTGTCTAGATGCATCTTAAATGATGCTATCGTGCCCGCTTCTACCACCTCCGCTGGCAAGGCGTTCCAGGCACCCACCACCCTCTACGTAAAAAAACTTTCCACGCACATCTCCCTTAAACTTTCCCCCTCTCACCTTGAAATCGTGACCCCTTGTAATTGACACCCCCACTCTTGGAAAAAGCTTGTTGCTATCCACCCTGTCCATACCGCTCATAATTTTGTAGACCTCAATCATGTCCCCCCCTCAACCTCCGTCTTTCTAATGAAAATAATCCTAATCTACTCAACCTTTCTTCATAGCTAGCACCCTCCATACCAGGCAACATCCTGGTGAACTTCCTCTGCACCCTCTCTAAAGCCTCCACATCCTTCTGGTAATGTGGCGACCAGAACTGCACGCAGTATTCTAAATGTGGCCTAACCAAAGTCCTATACAACTGTAACATGACCTGCCGACTCTTGTACTCAATACCCCGTCCGATGAAGGCAAGCATGCTGTATGCCTTCCTGACCCGCGTTGCCACCTTCAGGGTACAATGGACCTGAACTCCCAGATCTCTCTGGACATCAATTTTCCCCAGGACTCTTCCATTGACCGTATAGTCCGCTCTTGAATTAGATCTTCCAAAATGCATCACGTCGCATTTGCCTGGATTGAACTCCATCTGCCATTTCTCTGCCCAACTCTCCAATCTATCTATATTTTGCTGTATTCTCTGACAGTCCTCATCGCTATCCGCAATTCCACCAACCTTTGTGTCGTCTGCAAACTTACTAATCAGACCAGTTACATTTTCCTCCAAATCATTTATATATACTACAAAACAGCCAAGGTCCCAGCACTGATCCCTGTGAAACACCACTGGTCACAGCCCTCCAATTAGAAAAGCTTCCTTCCATTGCTACTCTCTGCCTTCTATGACCTAGCCAGTTCTGTATCCACCTTGCCAGCTCACCCCTGATCCCGTGTGACTTCACCTTTTCATAGAATTTACAGTGCAGAAGGAGGCCATTTGGCCCATCGAGTCTGCACCGGCTCTTAGAAAGAGCACCCTACCCAAGGTCAGCACCTCCACCCTATCCCCATGACCCAGTAACCCCACCCAACACTAAGGACAATTTTGGCCACTAAAGGCAATTTATCATGGCCAATCCACCTAAGTGTGAGGTGATGCATTTTGGAAGGACTAACAAGGCAAGGGAATACACAATGAACGGTAGGCTGTGATAAGTACAGAAAATCAGAGGGACCAAGTAGATTAAGTGGTTAAGCAGCGCTGCACGGATTTTCCGTATTTCAATCCATTGCAACCCTCTGACAAATCTCGCACACTGTACTTAAGGAGAGTAATTTAAGAGAGCGGAGAGGAGGATTTTGTTTCATGGGGAAGGAAAAAATATTAAGATTGAGCTCTCTGTGAATGGCTGGCTGGCTGGCTGTGTGTGTGCGCGTGCGTGTGCACTGATTTTTGGTATCTGGAATATTGATTTCTGTTGGAAAAGGTTGGCAGCTCTAGTTAAGGGATACTTGGCATAAGGCACATGGAATACTTGTCTTTATTAGCTGAGGCATCGAATATATGAGCTGGGAGATTATGATGGAGCTGTATAAAACATTTGTTAGACCACCGCTTGAGTACTGTTTGCAGTTCTGGTCGCCACACTATAGGAAGGATGTAATTACACTAGTGTGCCGAGCAGATTCTACAATGATGTTGCCTGGGCTGGAGCGTTTTATCTTCGAAGGGAGATTGGATAGGCTTGGGATGTTTTACTTAGAACAAAGAAGACTGAGGGAGGACTTGATTGAGGTATACAAACGTATGGGGGTAGATGGGGTAGACTGGAAGAAACCTGTTCCCTTCAGAGGGGGCAGGAGATTTAAGAGGGCATTTGAGGAAGAATATTTTCACTCAAAGGGTACTTCAAAAACCATAGCTTACAAGGCTACGGACCAAGTACAGATTAGAATATATAGCTGTTTGATTGCTGGCGCAGACACAAGGGGCTGAAAGGCCTTGTTCTGTGCTGTAAAACTCTGACTCTGAGGTTATTGCGCGTGCAAGGTAAATGTGGAACTCAAGTATATTACTGCCCGGCTAAACTACAATCTTCTACACTTCCTGGGTCCGTATCCCTCTATTCCCAACCTATTCATGTATTTGTCAAGATGCCCCTTAAATGTCACTATCGTCCCTGCTTCCACCACCACCTCCGGTAGCGAGTTCCAGGCACCCACTACCCTCTGTGTAAAAAAAACTTGCCTCGTACATCTACTCTAAACCTTGCCCCTCTCACCTTAAACCTATGCCCCCTAGTAATTGACACCTCTACCCCGGGGAAAAGCCTCTGACTATCCACTCTGTCTATGCCCTTCATAATTTTGTAGACCTCTATCAGGTCGCCCCTCAACCTCCTTCGTTCCAGTGAGAACAAACCGAGTTTATTCAACCGCTCCTCATAGCTAATGCCCTCCATACCAGGCAACATTCTGGTAAATCTCTTCTACATCCTCTTTAAAGCCTCCACATCCTTCTGGTAGTGTGGCGACCAGAATTGAACACTATACTCCAAGTGTGGCCTAACTAAGGTTCTATACAGCTGTAACATGACTTGCCAATTCTTATACACAATGCCCCGGCCAATGAAGGCAAGCATGCCGTATGCCTTCTTGACAACCTTCTCCACCTGTGTTGCCCCTTTCAGTGACCTGTGGACCTGTACTCCTAGATCTCTCTGACTTTCAATACTCTTGAGGGTTCTGCCATTCACTGTATATTCCCTACCTGCATTAGACCTTCCAAAATGCATAACCTCACATTTGGTCCCAGCACTGATGCCTGTGGAGCACCACTGGTCACAGCCCTCCAATTAGAAAAGCATCCTTCCATTGCTACTCTCTGCCTTCTATGACCTAGCCAGTTCTGTATCCACCTTGCCAACTCACCCCTGATCCCGTGTGTCTTCACCTTTTGTACTAGTCTACCATGACCTCCTCGAAAAACTCTATCAAGTTAGTGAGACACGACCTCCCCTTCACAAAACCATGCTGCCTCTCACTAATCCGTCCATTTGCTTCCAAATGGGAGTAGATCCTGTCTCGAAGAATTCTCTCCAGTAATTTCCCTACCACTGAAGTAAGGCTCACCGGCCTGTAGTTCCCTGGATTATCCTTGCTACCCTTCGTAAACAGAGGAACAACATTGGCTATTCTCCAACATTGGACATCACCTGAAGACAGTGAGGATCCAAAGATTTCTGTCAAGGCCTCTGCAATTTCCTCTCCAGCCTCATTCAGTATTCTGGGGTAGATCCCATCAGGCCCTGGGGACTTATCTACCTTAATATTTTTTAAGACACCCAACACCTCGTCTTTTTGGATCTCAATGTGACCCAGGCTATCTACACACCCTTCTCCAGACTCAACATCTACCAATTTCTTCTCTTTGGTGAATACTGATGCAAAGTATTCATTTAGTACCTCGCCCATTTCCTCTGGCTCAGGGTTAAATTTAATTTGCCACATTTCTGCCCATCTGACCAATCCGTCTATATTGTCCTGCAATCTACTGCTTTCCTCTTCACTATTTACCATACCACCAATTTCATGTCATCTGCAAACTTAATCTTACCTCCACATTCATTATAAAGAAGATATAAAAGTCTGAAAACACGCACAAACAGTCTCATAAACAGCTTCTTCACCACTGTTACCAAACTCCTAAACAACCTTCTTATGGTCTGACCTCATTAACACTACACCCCTGTATGCTTCACCCGATGACAGTGTTATGTAGTTACATTGTGTACCTGGTGTTGCTCTATTATGTATTTCCTTTTCGTTTCTTTTCATGTACCTAATGATCTGTTGAGCTGCTTGCTGAAAAATACTTTTCACTGTACCTCGGTACACGTGACAAACAAAATCCAGTGCATTAATGTGCACGACAAACAGCAAGGGGCCCACTGAACACAAGCTTTCAGTCACGAAATAAAACCTCCGACCATCTCTTGCCACTAAGCCAATTTTGGGTCCAATTTTCCCTGGATCCCATGGGCCCTTACAAACAAAAACAAAGAAATGTACAGCACAGGAACAGGCCCATCGGCCCTCCAAGCCCGTGCCGACCATGCTGCCCCGACAAAACTACAATCTTCTACACTTCCTGGGTCCGTATCCCTCTATTCCCATCCTATTCATGTATTTGTCAAGATGCCCCTTAACTGTCACTATCGTCCCTGCTTCCACCACCTCCTCCGGTAGCGAGTTCCAGGCACCCACTACCCTGTGTAAAAAAACTCGCCTCGTACATCTACTCTAAACTTGCCCCTCTCACCTTAAACCTATGCCCCCTAGTAATTGACCCCTCTACCCCGGAGAAAAGCCTCTGACTATCCACTCTGTCTATGCCCCTCATAATTTTGTAGACCTCTATCAGGTCGCCCCTCAACCTCCATCGTTCCAGTGAGAACAAACCGAGTTTATTCAACCGCTCCTCATAGCTAATGCCCTCCATACCAGGCAACATTCTGGTAAATCTCTTCTGCACCCTCTCTAAAGCCTCCACATCCTTCTGGTAGTGTGGCGACCAGAATTGAACACTATACTCCAAGTGTGGCCTAACTAAGGTTCTATACAGCTGCAACATGACTTGCCAATTCTTATACTCAATGCCCCGGCCAATGAAGGTAAGCATGCCGTATGCCTTCTTGACTACCTTCTCCACCTGTGTTGCCCCTTTCAGTGACCTGTGGACCTGTACTCCTAGATCTCTTTGACTTTCAATACTCTTGAGGGTTCTACCATTCACTGTATATTCCCTACCTGCATTAGACCTTCCAAAATGCATTACCTCACATTTGTCCGGATTAAACTCTATCTGCCATCTCTCCGCCCAAGTCTCCAAACAATCTAAATCCTGCTATATCCTCTGACAGTCCTCATCGCTATCCGCAATTCCACCAACCTTTGTGTCGTCTGCAAACTTACTAATCAGACCAGTTACATTTTCCTCCAAATCATTTATATATACTACAAAACAGCCAAGGTCCCAGCACTGATCCCTGTGAAACACCACTGGTCACAGCCCTCCAATTAGAAAAGCTTCCTTTCATTGCTACTCTCTGCCTTCTATGACCTAGCCAGTTCTGTATCCACCTTGCCAGCTCACCCCTGATCCCGTGTGACTTCACCTTTTCATAGAATTTACAGTGCAGAAGGAGGCCATTTGGCCCATCGAGTCTGCACCGGCTCTTAGAAAGAGCACCCTACCCAAGGTCAGCACCTCCACCCTATCCCCATGACCCAGTAACCCCACCCAACACTAAGGACAATTTTGGCCACTAAAGGCAATTTATCATGGCCAATCCACCTAACCTGCATATCTTTGGACTGTGGGAGGAAACCGGAGCACCCGGAGGAAACCCACGCACACACAGGGAGGATGTGCAGACTCCGCACAGACTAGTCTACCTTGAGGGACACTGTCAAAGGCCTTACTGAAGTCCATATAGACAACATCCACTGCCCTACCTGCATCAATCATCTTAGTGACCTCCTCGAAAAACTCTATCAAGTTAGTGAGACACGACCTCCCCTTCACAAAACCATGCTGCCTCTCACTAATACGTCCATTTGCTTCCAAATGGGAGTAGATCCTGTCTCAAAGAATTCTCTCCAGTAATTTCCCTACCACTGAAGTAAGGCTCACCGGCCTGTAGTTCCCTGGATTATCCTTGCTACCCTTCTTAAACAGAGAAACAACATTGGCTATTCTCCAGTCCTCCGGGACATCACCTGAAGACAGTGAGGATCCAAAGATTTCTGTCAAGGCCTCAGCAATTTCCTCTCCAGTCTCCTTCAGTATTCTGGGGTACATCCCATTAGGCCCTGGGGACTTATCTACCTTAATATTTTTTAAGACACCCAACACCTCGTCTTTTTGGATCTCAATGTGACCCAGGCTATCTACACACCCTTCTCCAGACTCAACATCTACCAATTTCTTCTCTTTGGTGAATACTGATGCAAAGTATTCATTTAGTACCTCGCCCATTTCCTCTGGCTCCACACATAGATTCCCTTCCCTATCCTTCAGTGAAGTCAGGCTTACATTCTTGATCAATCTCCCATGTGGGACCTTGTCAAAAGCCTTACTGAAGTCCATATAGACTACATCAACTGCACTACTCTCATCTACAAACCCTAGTCATCGCCTCGGAAAATTCAATCAAATCTGTTAAACATGATCCCCTGACAAAGTCATGCTGACTACCCTAGATTAATCCTTGCCTTTCCAAGTGAAAATTAATTCTGTCCCTCAGAATTTTTTCCAATAATTTCCCTACCACGGATGTTAAACTCAGTGGCCTGTAATTACCTTGTTTACCCCCATTTCAATTATGGTATCACATTAGCTGTCTGCCAGCCCTTTTACATCAGTGCCCCTGCAATCTCCTCCCTTGCCTCACACAGCAGCCTAGGATACATCTCACCTGAACCTGGGGATTTATCCACTGTCAGGCCTGTTAAAACCACTAACACCTCCTCCCTCTCAATGTTAATCTGTTCAACTATATCACAGTCCCCCTCCATGCTTTCTATACCTACATTGTCCTTCTCCAGTGAACAAATGCAAAAGACTAATTTAATACCTTAACGCCGCCTTTGGCTTCACACTCAGATGCCTAACAAGAATCCACCTACCTTTGCCTTAAAAAATATTCAGTAAAGTCACTTCAACTGCCTTCAGAGGCAGAGTTCCAAAGTTGCACAATCCTCAGAAAACGATTCTCCTCATCTGTCCTATAGGGGCAATCCCAAATTTTGAAATAGTTCTAAATTCATTACAAGAGGAAACATCCTTTCAACATCCGCCTTGTCAATTATATTCAGGATCTTCTATAACTCAATCAGGTCACTCTTCTAAACTATAGTAGAAACAAGCCAAGCCTTTCCAACCTATCCTTATAAGACATCCTGCTAATTCTAGGTATCAATCTCATAAACCTCATCTGACTACCTTCCAGACATTTACATCATTCCTTAAAATAAGGATACCGAATTGTACACAGTATTCGAGATGTGGTCTCACCAATGCCCTGTATAACTGAAGCATAACATCCTTAGTTTGATGTTCAGTTCTTCTCGCAATAAAGATAGCATTCCATTAGCCTTCTTGATGAATGCTGCACTGCATATCATGCACACCCAAATCCCTGTGCATCTTGCCATTCTGCAGTTCTTCTCCACTTCACTAAGATCCTGCTTTATTCTTCCCACCAAAGTAAACTTGACGTTGTCCCATATTGTACTCCAACTGCCCAAATTTTGCCCACTCACCTATCTATCTCCATCTACAAACATACGTTTTCTTCAAAACACACTTTCCCATCCATATTTGTGACGTCACTCATCACATCAAACCAATCGTAAAAAAAAAACATTTAAGCATATTCTGTTTTCTACTAGTCAGCCAATCTTTAATCCAGGCTAATAGGTAACCCCAACACTGGGCTTATATTTTTTGAAATACCTTTGACGTGGCACCTTATCAAATCCTAGTAGACTACAGGCTTCCCGTTGTCTGGTACTCCTTCAAAGAGCTCTAATAAATTGCTTAAACATGATTTTGCTTTCATAACGCCATGCCGACTTTTCTCAAATACCTGAGGCTTGCCTAAGTGCCCAGCTTTAATTCTTGAATGATCAACTCTAACACCTGCCCCACGACAGACATCAAGTTAACTGGCCTACAATTTTCTGTTTTCTGCCTCCCTCCCTTGAATAGAGGGATTAAATTTGCTACTTTCCAGTCCAATGGAAACTTTTCAGAATCTAATAAATTTTGGAAAATTAGCATCTACTAACTCCACAGCTACTTCTTTTAAGACCCTATGATGAAGTCAAACCTCATCAAAAGCTTAAGGATGTTAACTGAACATAATTTGCTCTGAACAAACCCATCCAGACGTTCCTCAATTAACCAGCATTTCCGCAAAAGACTTTTAATTTTGTCTCGACTATTGTTTCAAAAACCTTCCCCAGCATGGAGATTAAACTGACTGGCCTGCAGTCGCCGAGCATCCTATTCTGAACAAGGGTCTAAGATTTCCAGTTATCTGGCATCATAGCATTGGGAAATTATGACCACATCCTCTCTAATTTCCACTCTCACTTCCTTCAGAATCCTTGGCTGTATCTCATCTGGTCTTGGTGGTTTATTCAATGGAAGAACAGTCAAGTCAATCTAATATTATTGCTTATCAATTTTAAACGAATAAAGTGGCAAAACTACAACCTCCTTCACGATGACCTGGGCAGCAGCATCATTTCAGGTAAATACAGGTGCAAAGTTTCATTTAATATATAAAACGGCAAGGTGGCACAGTGGTTAGGTTAGCACTGCGGACGCCCAGCTCCAGGGTCCTGGGTTCAATTTCGGCCTCAAGTGACTGTCTGTGTGGAGTTTGCACTTTCTCCTCGTATCTACGTAGCTTTCATCTGGGTGATCCGGTTTCCTCCCACAGTCCAAAGATGTGCAGGTTAGGTGGATTGGCCATGCTAAATTGCCCCTTAGTGTCCAAAAGGTTAGGTTGGGTCACTGGAGCATGTGTTTAAGTAGGGTGCTCTTTCCAAGAGCCGGTGTAGACTTGATGAGCCGAATGGCCTCCTTCTGCACTGTGAGCAACCATTTGATGCATTATATGATTCTCTAATAGCTCACCCATTCCCTCTGCTAAATGTTCCCAGTTGGCAAGGGTGGCAAACGTTCCACAGATGCATGTCAACATACAAATTAGGAGGAGTAGACCAGTCCATTTTCCTGTACTGTTTTCTAGTGGTGAAGCATTCTTCAGGGAATAGCAGAATAGGAAGGCAAAAGATAATAAAAATGTAATGAACGTGCGGAGTTTCTCAGCTTCAGTAACGTTATGTATCTCGACTCATTCAGAGTGAGAAATACTGACAGTATCTCATAGTTATTGGAATGATAGTTGCAGTGCAAGAAAATGACGTACGTAAATTTTAGTTACCTCATGCCTACCCTGAATATTAAAGAGAGATATTGTAAATTGTTTTATATTTCAATTTGTGTCTGTAAAGATATTGCTGGGGGAAAAATTCCACTTCCTTCTCCATTAGGAATTTGAAGTATGTAGGGATTCTATGATTATGTTTGCATTGCGATCTTTCCAACCATTTTGTCTGGTGCAACATAGTTCACTTTTTTTAATTTAGTAAATATTTTATTCTGTGTTAACAGTTCATCATCAGGCTCGTGTTAATTTGTTCAGTAACTTTCCTCCATGGTTTCTTAAAAAAAGTGAGAATCTATGAAGCCAAGTTTGAGTATAAGAATTGGCAAGTCATGTTGCAGCTGTATAGAACCTTAGTTAGGCCACACTTGGAGTATAGTGTTCAATTCTGGTCGCCACACTACCAGAAGGATGTGGAGGCTTTAGAGAGGGTGCAGAAGAGATTTACCAGAATGTTGCCTGGTATGGAGGGCATAAGCTATGAGGAGCGATTGAATAAACTCGGTTTGTTCTCACTGGAACGAAGGAGGTTGAGGGGCGACCTGATAGAGGTATACAAAATTATGAGGGGCATAGACAGAGTGGATAGTCAGAGGCTTTTCCCCAAGGTAGAGGGGTCAATTACTAGGGGGCATAGGTTTAAGGTGAGAGGGGCAAAGTTTAGAGTAGATGAACGAGGCAAGTTTTTTTACGCAGAGGGTAGTGGGTGCCTGGAACTCACTACCGGAGGAGGTAGTGGAAGCAGGGACAATAGGGACATTTAAGGGGCATCTTGACAAATATATGAATAGGATGGGAATAGAAGGATACGGACCCAGGAAGTGTAGAAGATTGTAGTTTAGTCGGGCAGTATGGTCGGCACGGGCTTGGAGGGCCGAAGGGCCTGTTCCTGTGCTGTACATTTCTTTGTTCTTTGTACTCTGGGATCTAACTTGCCCAGCATTATCAGCTGGGATCATAATTACGGATTTCATGAGTAAGCAATCTGGTAACTGCAAAGTGAATGAGAAGTTAGCCTGAGATTCCCTGGTGAGTGCATATGTGGACCTTGTACAATGCAACATGAATGCATCAAATGGCTGCTCAGTCACTTCACACAGTTTATGGAGTAAACAGAACAAACCTCCTGAACAGAGTGCATAGGTACACATTGGCATATGACCAGAACGCATACTACTGACATTGTTCATGGGTTCAACAGCTTTTCTTCCACATTGTTATTTCAGCAATGGAATAGGATTAAACATCAATACCCATGCTTGTTTTTGGGTCAAACTTAGAATAAAAAGCAACTTGAAACGCATTTTACTAAACAAATAAAACAGCAACAAATGAATAACATTCCTGCTGACTGAAGTTGTAAACCTCAGCTCAGTTAGTGGTATCAGATAAGTTTATACAATAAAAATACAGTAACTTATTTGTATTTATTTAACACAGCGTGCACACATACAAGGTTACCTCTTTTTAATTCGCAACATGGCTAGGTTTTACACACTTTCAATGATTTTGTTCTATCAATGGGTGCTCCTTCTTTCCCATTATAAACATAAAGGGTCAAATAAAAATTAAAAGATCATGCAGCTTTTGAGGGCAATATTTAGATATGCCTGCTATCTGCCATACTCAAATTAGCAATGGTCAACATTAATCCTCTGACACCAACATCTCTCATGTTAATGAACTCAAAACCTCATTTAGAAATCATATTTTAGCAAGTCGTGCTCCATTCACAAACATGCTCACTAACAATATCTAGTCAGTTCTACACGTACCAATCCAAGGAAAACTTGGAGAACTGCACAGTGTAACGAGGAACAGCACGTCTCTGCCTCCTAGGTGATCGGTCTCTTTCTCGCCGTGGTGATCGTTCCCGGGACCGTTTGCGCTGGGGTGACCGTTCCCGAGAGCGCCTTCTGTCCCGCTCTCTTTCACGGCTAGAAGGGAGTTACAATTCAAGAAAAATCACGTACAACTGCTTTCACATTTTGATGAAATCTTGTGCAGGCTTGTGCCACACTAAATAGCATAAAATTGAAGAAAAAAACTGTTTCAAACTTTTAACTGATTTGAAAAAAGTATAAATTTTCCAAGTAGTTCAAGTCAGTAATTTTCCAAGACAGTGTGCAAGAAATCTCGAGTGGCAGAGGGCAGCTCGCCTGCGGCTGGATCTTTTGGTCCTACTACTGTCAATAGAGTTTTCTGTTAAACACGCACCTCACTGCTGCAAAACCTGCAGCAGGGATGCGCCGTTGGTGGGACCATACGATCCCGCCAGCGTGAACAGCCAGAAAATCCCATAATTTACAGCATGTTCTGTAAACCTCCTGCCAGCCCCCTACGAACCTCATCTTGGGTCTATTCAAATCCCGCAAGCTACATTCTTGTTTGGAGAACTGCAGCATAACTTGGCATGCACACAGGAGATTTCCAGCAGGTGACAGGATTGTATTCCAGGCTGTTTTCATCTCCAGTGAAAAAGCAAAGGCTGGCCCCAATTACTGTGCTACAAGAGTTTGACATGATGTGGAGATGCCGGCGTTGGACTGGGGGAGCACGGTAAGAAGTCTTACAGCACCAGGTTAAAGTCCAACAGGTTTTTTCAAATCACTAGCTTTCAGAGCACAGCTCCTTCCTCAGGTGAATGAAGAGGTAGGTTCCAGAAACATACATATATGATTCGAAACAAACCCATAACTTTAACCTGGTGTTGTAAGACTTCTTACTCTACAAGAGGTTGGTTAACTCTGGAAAATTCTAGGCGGCACTGTGGCGCAGCAGTTAGCACTGCTGCCTCACAGCACTGGGGAGCCGGGTTCAATCCCGGCACCAGGTCACTGTCCATGCGGAGTTTGAACATTCTCCCCGTGTCTGTGGGTGTCTCACCCCCCCCACAACCCAAAAAGATGTGCAGGGTAGGTGAACTGACCACACTAAATTTCCCCTTAATTGGAAAAAAAAAAGAACTGGGTACTCTAAATTGATTAAAGAAAACTGTGGAAACTTCTGCACCCAAAGTATCTATTACCAATTCACCACATAATTTAAAAAGAAACCTTGACAAATGGCATGTCTGGTAGTTGGGTGATGATGAGCACAGTCTGATTTGGGTGTGATTTTATCCCAGCAGTACCTTCGATCATCTTTCCTGGTTAATGTTATTTCCAGTCGCTCATTCCGGGTCATGAATCTCGATGGTGGCTCAATCCGCCTAACAGCTTGTGGCTGTGGAATGACTCGTACAGGAGGCTGCAACAACCCAGCTGAAACAGGAACACAAGTAAAGCACCATTACAAGATGACAAAATATCAAAATGTAAGCAAGGGTCAGAGCAATCGTCTTCAATACAAAATTCAATGGTGTGAAACACTTTTAAGCTGCACTCACTCTGACAGGCTTTACACTTGGAACGTTTGTACTGTCTCAGGTATGAGATGTCAGATCTGGGGTCACAGAGTCAGAGTTCTACATCACAGAAAGAGACACTTTGGCCCATTGTGTCTGCACCAGTCATCAAGAACAGCCTACTTTAATGGCATTTTCCAGTACTTGGCCTGCAGCCTTGTATGTTTATGGCGTTTCAAGTTGTCATGTGAGAGTACCTTAAAGAAATGGGTGTTTATAAAAATAGCTGTAGTGGATGTACCTTTAAGAAATGGGTGTTTATCAGTGATGTCAGAGTGTGGGTGGAGCTGGGCTGTCTGTCGGCTTTTAGTTTCACTTTGGACTTTCTGCTACAGTGTGTTTTAGTTTCGTTTTGAGAGCTGGATAGCTGCAGTCACAGCAAGAAGGTGTATTAATCTTTCTCTCTGCAATCTAAAGACTGTCTCCAGATCCTTTGGTGATTTAAAAATAATACCTGTTTCTGTAGAAGTTAAACCTGATGTCTTTCTGTGAAAAGGTTTTTTCTTGTCTTATGGATGTTGCAAGGAAAGATTAAGAGTTACTTATAGAGTACTGTATTCTTTGGGGGATTTATTAGTGTTGATAGTTAAGATGTTTACTGTGGGTTTATCAAGTGTTAACTGGTTTCATAAATAAACATTGTTTTAATTTAAAAGTACCGTAGATCTCCGTTGCATCACACCTGTAAAGTAGGCCAGTGTGCTCCCCATAACCACAATCTATTAAAGGTTGTGGGTCAGGTGTGAACTCCATGATACACTTTGGACTTCTCTAAACCCTGGCCCATAACAAAGTGCTCATCTAAATGCTTCATAAATGAGCCAGGTCTCTGTTGGGTTGGCCTTCCAGCCTCTGGTTCGGTGATTGGTGGAAACCTTGAAAGATTGCTCTCCTTTTCAGACCCTATCTCATCCTTGATATCTACTTTCTTCATGTGCCAGTGCAGTGGCGTTTATCCTGACGTGTGCGTCGTTCTTCAGTTGTTATCCTGGACTTCATTCGCTGATAATCATGTGGTCTATTGATGGCAAGTTATTTGTTTGCAAGGAAGTAAATATTTTGGGTGTGATATTTGTCTAAAGAACAAAGAAAACAGCACAGCAACAGGCCCTTTGGTCCTTCACGCCTGCGCAGACCATGGTACCTACCTGAACTAAAACTGTGTGAAGCTTTATCATATTAAGCTGAATATTGATGTTGGGATGGGTGTAGTTTCTTTATCCTAATATATACTTGGGAGGAATAAGCAGAGGCGAGGGGGGGGGGGGGGGGGGGGGGGGGGGGGTTGAATGTGTGGATGGTAAGGTTAGATTAGTTCTCATTACGTTTGAGTTACGGCTTCGCAACTCCCGAAAGTTTCACGCAACAAAATCTATCGAGTTTACCTTATATCCCTTTGTTAGTACGCATGAAATTACACACTTCCCCTGCAGAAATGGTTACAAGTATGTGTTAGTGTTGATAGACACATTTACGAAATGGGTCGAAGCGTTCCCATTGAGAACAAATACAGCCAAGGCCACCGCAAAGGTCTTAATAGAACAGATTTTTACAAGATGGGGACTCCCCCGTAGTATTGAATCGGACCAAGGTTCCCACTTTATGGGAAGGGTCATGAAAAATGTTATGACAATATTTGGAATTAAGCAAAAGTTCCACATTGCCTTTCACCCGCAGTCCAGCGGCATTGTGGAGCGCATGAATCGTACGCTAAATGCCACCCTTCGGAAAATGGTGCAGCAGCACAACACAACACAACATGGGACACAGTGCTCCCATTCGCAATGATGTTTATCAGGAACATTGTCGAGCTCTACAGGACATACCCCTCATGACCGGACGACCCATGAAGGTTACCGAATACTTATTCGGACTTGATTTGGCCAGCCCCGCAGTCACCGCACTGACCCATGAGAAAGCAATCCAGCACATGGTACAGAATGTTAAAGCAGCACAGCTCGCTGCAGCTGTTCGACTAGGCGCTAAACGAAAGCAGAGTAAGGCCTGCTTTGATAAAACAGTACACCCAACGGAATATACAGTCGGACAACAGGTAATGATCACCTTGTACAACCCTAGTTCGTTCCACTCCCCTAAATTTGCAGGACCCTATTCAATTTCAGACTAGTCAAGCCCCTCGGTTTACAAAAATCACGTTTCCAAACGGAAAATCAGGATGGTTCCATGTAAATCAGCTTAAAGTTTATGGAACGCAGTGCAGCCACTCGCACCATCTCTCATTGGCGATGGCAGACAATGAGGACCCGCCCACTGACAACAAAAGCACACGCCGCGTTAGCACGCAAACTCCATGAAAGAGTTTGGCACCGGGGAGATGGTGACAGCTACGAGTCTGACTCCCACCATGGTAACCCCTTTGCAAATCTTTTTGAAATAGAATCTTGGTGTCCAGATGATGAAAGTCAGGAACCGATGGAGATTTACGTTGTCCTGTACCCTGCCCGTTTTTTTTCTCTTTAATTTGTTATTTTTAAATGTTGAATGTTTGTTTATTTGTGCGACTACACGTGTTGATCTCACTGAATTTCTTGATACAGTTTCTTCTTTCGGCATCACACCAAAGTTCTTGATGCAGCTATAATTACTTGTCTGATGCCACATGGCAGTTAGTGAAACAAGTTTGTCTGGAATCCATATCGTTACAAATTCATACCGCTCTTGGAAGGTCACTCAGGCAGTGGAGTAACGGCACTGATCCCCCCCCTGCCTGGGGACCCCCTATACATTTGGTCAGCCAAGCTAGGGTAGTGGAGCAACAGCACTGATCACCGCCCTACCCAGGGATGCCACCCATCATGCGCACCACCCCATTCGACTACTTGGTTTCAAAACTCTTTTTCTGTTTTTCTTCGAGTCCTGTGGTTTAAAGAATGCTCTTTGCCACTACTTTTGCCCTTCCCGGCAATCCTTCGGTTGCTATTCCCCCACATACTATTTACATGTAAGAAACACTTGGTTGGAAAAACAGGTTTGCAGAGGACGGAGAAATTGTCCTCCCACTCAGCTCATTGACCACAGGCTGCGAGAGTGCTCGCGCTGACACTGAATTTTGGGATGTCTTGTCTCCGCAAATGGTTGTTAAAAGAAAAAAAAAAATGAGGGAGTCACATATGGTGGCGATTATAGTGGGAGAATTAACGTCAAAGAGACGTAGACGGAAATTCGAGACGTTAAACAACACGATGACACTATGCTTGTTCCCTTAGAGATACAAAGACACTCGACGGTGATGGAAAACCAAAACAAGATGAAGACGACCCTGATAATCGGCATCATGATCGTCACTGGAACAGTCCAGTTGCGCGCGTTACCCACTTCTACCCTCCTCACCACAGGCCCAGAACACGTCCACCCAACACAACATCTCCAACCCGGACACTACACCGCACACACACCCAGCCACCAATACCCCCACAAGGTGTGAGAACCTCATCAAGTGGTATTCACTGTCCTACACAGTGGAGGCCTTACTAGTAATAACCATATTGTACAGTGCCATTCAGACAATTAGATTGTGGAAATGGAGACGGAGAGCCTCCCGCCCCCCCAGTGCATACATTTAGAGCCCCTTTCCTCGGACTCCAGCAGACTCCACACTCTTTCTGAACCTTTTCTTCAATAAATTCCGCGTTTATTGTTTTGTTAATAAAGTTTATTTTCTGTGTATGTAAATGTCGGTGATAGGAAGAAATGCGATGCTGCTATCGGATATTTTTTGTATTGTAACATAAGTTTTAGGATTGTAAATAGCAGCATGAGTGTAGTCTAGTTAGAGGTTCCCCTTTTACTGAATGTTAAATGGCCCCCTAGAAATTCTTCGACATGTGTTGTTTAGGGAAATTGGGTAAATGTTTTTGGACCCATAGGACAGAGTAGAGTAGAACCTGTCCTTGGTTAAGGGCACCCGGCATCCCAAGAGAACAAAGACCCAGTATTGTGATTCTTCACACTTCACATTGAGGATCAAGAGGGTGGAGTGTAGCCATCTGGGATGGCCACTTCCAACTAGGTGCAGAGCAACTCACAGGGGCTGATGGGTAAAAAGGACAAGCCAAGAATCAGGCAGGCTCAGAGCCTGAAATGCATATTTGCCAGCAAAGTCCAGACGGCATCGGAGCTCCGTCTCATTAGCATGTTAATCAGGCCGATTAGCAGGTGATGGTCCTTCTCCCCCAACACAAAGGACTGGTACTCCAGCAACCGGGACAGTCCCAGACATTTCGGTGCCACTCCCTGTCCAAGGGAAACGCAAACAACAGGGTCAATGACCGCTTTGGACAACGCCCAGCCATCCAAATCCCCGCCCACTTATTGGTTAAGGAATCGAACGGAATGATCAGGGATCATCCAATTAGTCAGGCCCAAATCGAAGGACTGCCCAAAAGAGCGCGAAAGCCCCCCCCCCCCGGAGTATAATGGAAGAGTTCACCATATGTTCGCTCTCTTTTGGCCTTGGTACCCAGGTCACGGCCATTCCCAACCCCAGCAACACGAGAAGCAAGTTCGAGTTCAACGCCCACGATCAGACGGATGAGCCCAGCTGAGCAGCAGTTATCACTTCGAATCCAAGAGATCCAGAATTGAACAGCGGCCACTGTTTCCTGACCTGAACCGGGTGCCCGAAGTTAAGTACAGGTTGTTTTAGTCATAGGTGCAGTGACTAGTAGTGTTTATGTTGCAAATGCACTAGTGATAATTTACCAAAATTCACTAGACTCTGGGCTGGTCACGGCGGATTGGAAATTAGCAAACGTGACACCACTGTTTAAAAAAGGAGGTAGGCAGAAAGCGGGTAATTATAGGCCAGTGAGCTTAACTTCGGTAGTAGGGAAGATGCTGGAATCTATCATCAAGGAAGAAATAGCGAGGCATCTGGATGGAAATTGTCCCATTGGGCAGACGCAGCATGGGTTCATAAAGGGCAGGTCGTGCCTAACTAATTTAGTGGAATTTTTTGAGGACATTAACAGTGCGGTAGAAAATGGGGAGCCAATGGATGTGGTATATCTGGATTTCCAGAAAGCCTTTGACAAGGTGCCACACAAAAGGTTGCTGCATAAGATAAAAAATGCATGGCATTAAGGGGAAAGTAGTGGCAATGGATAGAGGATTAGTTAATTAATAGAAAGCAAAGAGTGGGGATTAATGGGTGTTTCTTTGGTTGGCAATCAGTAGCTAGTGGTGTCCCTCAGGGATCAGTTGGGCCCACAATTGTTCACAATTTACATAGATGATTTGGAGTTGGGGACTAAGGGCAATGTGCCCAAGTTTGCAGACGACACTAAGACGAGTGGTAAAGCAAAAAGTGCACAGGATACTGGAAGTCTGCAGAGGGATTTGGATAGGCTAAATGAATGGACTAGGGTCTGGCAGATGGAGGTTATCCATTTTGGTAGGAATAACAGCAAACGGGATTATTATTTAAATGATAAAATATTAAAACATGTTGCTGTGCAGAGACCTGGGTGTGTTAGTGCATGAGTCGCAAAAAGTTGGTTTACAGTTGCAACAGGTGATTAAGAAGGCAAATGGAATTTTGTCCTTCATTGCTAGAGAGATGGGGTTTAAGACATAGGTTATGCTGCAATTGTATAAGGTGTTAGTGAGGCCACACCTGGAGTAGTGTGTTCAGTTTTGGTCTCCTTACTTGAGAAAGGACATACTGGCACTGGAGGGTGCCCTCAAGGGTATTGAAAGTCAAAGAGATCTAGGAGTACAGGTCCACAGGTCATTGAAAGGGGCAACACAGGTGGAGAAGGTAGTCAAGAAGGCATACGGCATGCTTGCCTTCATTGGCCGGGGCATTGAGCATAAGAATTGGCAAGTCATGTTACAGCTGTATAGAACCTTAGTTAGGCCACACTTGGAGTATAGTGTTCAATTCTGGTCGCCACGCTACCAGAAGGATGTGGAGGCTTTAGAGAGGGTGCAGAAGAGATTTACCAGAATGTTGCCTGGTATGGAGGGCATTAGCTAGGAGGAGTGGTTGAATAAACTCGGTTTGTTCTCACTGGAACGAAGGAGGTTGAGGGGCGACCTGATAGAGGTCTACAAAATTATGAGGGGCATAGACAGAGTGGATCGTCAGAGGCTTTTCCCTGGGGTAGAGGGGTCAATTACTAGGGGGCATAGGTTTAAGGTGAGAGGGGCAAGGTTTAGAGTAGATGTACGAGGCAAGTTTTTTACGTAGAGGGTAGTGGGTGCCTGGAACTCGCTACCGGAGGTGGTGGTGGAAGCAGGGACGATAGTGACATTTAAGGGACAACTTGACAAATACATGAATAGGATGGGAATAGAGGGATACGGACCCAGGAAGTGTAGAAGATTGTAGTTTAGTCGGGCAGCATGGTCGGCACGGGCTTGGAGGGCCGAAGGGCCTGTTCCTGTGCTGTACATTTCTTTGTTCTTTGTGTGCAGAGGAGATTCACTCGGTTAATCCCAGAGCTGAAGGGGTTGGATTACGAGGAGAGGTTGAGTAGACTGGGAATGTACTCGTTGGAATTTAGAAGGATGAGGGGGGATCTTATAGAAACATATAAGATTATGAAGGAAATAGGTAGGATAGATGCGGGCAGATTGTTTCCACTGGCGGGTGAAAGCAGAACTAGGGGGCATAGCCTCAAAATAAGGGGAAGTAGATTTAGGACTGAGTTTAGGAGGAACTTCTTCACCCAAAGGGTTGTGAATCTATGGAATTCCTTGCCCAGTGAAGCAATAGAGGGTCCTTCATTAAATGTTTTTAAGATAAAGACAGATAGTTTTTTGAAGAATAAAGGGATTAAGGGTTATGGTGTTCGGGCCGGAAAGTGGAGCTGAGTCCACAAAAGATCAGCCATGATCTCATTGAATGGTGGAGCAGGCTCGAGGGGCCAGATGGCCTACTCCTGCTCCTAGTTCTTATGTTCTTATGTTGCATGATTGATTGTATGTAAATAAAGTACCCTTGACCTTGAACTAACTAACTGGTGTTTGGCTCTTTGATCGATAGCCGGTTGAAACTTGTGGTGGTATCATTCGATACCTGGCGACTCTAAACATTCGGACATAGACAATATGGAAAGAAGGCAAATCCACTGATTGCCCTAATTGGAACAGAGCCACAGAAAAGACCAAGTAGTAGAGATAAATCGACAACACCTGGTGCTGTGAATCAATAGTGCTAACCACTGTGCTACCGGGCTGTTCCTGATTATGTAATGATTATTTTGTGCTGTAGATGCTGTCCGTTGATACCTAGAGCCATCTTTCTACCCTTGTTTGATGCAGCTTTTTAATTAAAAAATTGAAAATCTTCAGACATTTAAAAAAGCAGAATTCTGCAGATGTTGAAATCTGAAATAGAAACAGAACATGTTGGAAAAGGACATGTTGGGCAACAACTCTGGCAAGAGAAACAGAGTTAACAATTCAGATCAATTACCTTTTCTTTCCCATCGACAATGCCGGACCAGCTGAGTATTTCCAGCATTTCCTGTTTTTATTAAAATTGGGGCGGCATGGTGGCACATTGGTTAGCATTGCTGCCTTACAGCCCTAGGCACCCAGGTGACTGTCTGTACGGATGGAGTTTGCACTTTCTCACTGTGTCTGCAGGGGTCGTGCTCCGGTTTCCTCCCACAGTCAAAAGATGTGCAGGGGAAAGGGTGGATACAGAGATACATAGAAGATAGGAGCAGGAGGAGGCCTTTTGGCCCTTCGAGCTCGCTCAGTCATTCATCACGATCATGGCTGATCATCCAACTCAATAGCCTAATCCTGCTTTCTCCCCATAGCCTTTGATCCCATTCTCCCCAAGTGCTATATCCAGCTGCCTCTTGAATATATTCAAACTTTCAGCATCAACTACCTCCTGTAATGAATTCCACAGGCTCACCACTCTTCGTTTACCCTGAATCCTCAGACTGTGACCCCTGGCTCACACCCATCATTGGTAACATCTTCCCTGCATCTACCCTGTCTAGTCCTGTTAGAACTTTATAAGTCTCTATGAGATCCCCCTCATTCTTCTGAACTCCAGCGAGAACAATCCCAACCTAGTCAATCTCTCCTCATATGACAGTCCCGCCATCCCTGGGATCAGTCTGGTAAACCTTCGCTGCACTCCCTCGCAAGAACAACCTTCCTCAGAGGAGACCAAAACTGCACACAATACCCCAGGTGTGGCCTCATTGCAGCAACACATCCCTGCTTCTATACTCGAAACCTCTTGCAATGAAGGCCAACATACCATTAGCCTTCTTTACCGCGTGCTGCACCTGCATGCTTACCTTCAGCGAATGGTGCACAAGGGCACCCAGGTCTCACTGCACACTCCCCTCTCCCAATTTACAACCATTCCGGTAGTAATCTGCGCTCCTATTTTTGCTTCCAAAATGAATAACCTCACACTTATCCAAATTATACTGCATCTGCCATTGGTTTTCCCACTCGCCCAACCTGTCCAGATCTTGCTGTAGGATGCTCTTTCCAAGGGCCGGTGCAGACTTGATGTTCCAAATGGCCTCCTTCTGCACTGTTAATTCTATGGTTCTATGATTGATCATAACAAGTTGATGGCTCAACATCTTGACAGAATGGTTGCTCAGCCCCAACAAGTTATACATTATGTTAAACAAAAGTTTATGTTTACGGTAAAGCTAATTTTTTATGCAGAAACATTGCTTGTATTGTGTTGAAGGAAATCTATGGAAACGAACGTGGGGGACAAATGGTTGAGAACCTCAGTCATCAGGGGATTCGTCCTTAAAAAGCCTAAAGACTTTCATTGTAGGTTTAGATTTAAGAGAACGCAAATGAAGACGTAGTTAGTAATTTATGCTTAATTTACAGTGGTGACAATGTGTCATCTACCACAGTTAGTAACATGAATGCAGATCTTGTGTGACTTACGTTTCTGCTGTGGCTGCTGCAGTAAAGGTTGAGGCTGTGCTGACAGCAATGGATTGAGGGGAGCAGCTGCCATGGATGCCTGCAAGAGAGACTGGGGCGGAGGTGGGACACCATATGGCTGCTGTGAGAGAGGCTGCATAACAGTTGGAGGCGTCTTGATTAGTGGTTGTGTCTGACTCTAGAAAATCAAAATCAAAATAGTTGAGTGCCCTTCAACAGAGAGAAAACCATCAACTGCACAAATCAACACACCATTATAAAAAAAAAATGTACAAATATATGCATGGTCAATGAACTAGCTTTCTAACTGTATTCAGTGTTTTAAATCAGACAGGTTTATTTCTGTCTCTCTTAGAGTGACGAGGATGTCCCATAGGGTTCTATTTCAGGCTCCGTTCTTTCTCTATTGATACAAACAATCTGGTTCAAGCAACAGGGAGCATTTTCATCCTTATAAATGCAGGGCAGACAATGGTACAGTGGTAATGTCACTAGACTAGTAATCCAGAGACAAAATCCAGGACATGGGTTCAAATCCCACCACGGCAGCTCAATTCAGCTAATAAAACTGCAATATAAAACTTGTAAAAACCCATCTGGTTAACTGATGTCCCTTTAAGGCAGTGTTTATTTATCACCGACCCATTTTTCCAGAACGGCCAACTCTTGCAACTTACGTCACATTCACAATAGATTCTCCATAGTTACTTTTCAAAAAGTCACACTTATAATAACAGAAGTTCGAACAATATGTAAAAGTGGTAAATTGTGCTGCTGTTTCACCTTAAAGGACAGATCTATCCTGACACCTTGCTAAAATGTGTAGCTCAGGGTTATTTTATATCTTCACGCCCATTGTTAGCATTTGGAGAATTGCATGCAAGAGCTGGAAAGATTAACAGGCTGTATGTTACACAGTTTTAACAATGTCATGTTGTCACGTGAGAGTACCCTTTTAGAAATGGAGCTGCTCATGTTACTGGAGTGATGTCAGAGTGTGGGTGAAGTTGAGCTCCACTTCTGCTTTTTAGTTTCAGTTGAGAAGAGCTTGGGTGTCTGTGTTTTTCAGAGAGCTGCACCTGAAGTCTGCCATCCAAAGGCTACCTTAATCATTTGGTGAATTCAGAATTATAAATGATTTCAGTATTGAATGTAAACCATAATGTGCTCCTGTTTAGAGGTTTGTTAAGTTTTTGGATGTTAAAAGAACAGCATACAGATTACTTAATGTTGTATTCTTTGGGGGATGTATTTGATTTACTGGTTGCTAAGATGTTCACCTGTTTTAGAAAGGTTAACTTGAGTTCATAGAATAAACATAGTTTTGTTTTAAAAACCACTGGTCCCTTTTTCTGCTATACCATACCTGTAGAGTAAGCCGTGTGCTCCCCATACCACAATCTATTAAAAGTTGTGGGTCAGGTGAACTCCATGATACACTTTGGGATTCTCTAAATCCTGGTCCATAACAATGTTCACTTGTTCAAAATCTAACATTTAAAAAAAATAAATTTAGAGTACCCAATTCATTTTTTCCAATTAAGGGGCAATTTAGCATGGCCAATCCACCTAGCCTGCACATCTTTGGGTTGTGGGGGCGAAACCCACGCAAACACGGGGAGAATGTGCAAATGTGCAAACTCCACACAGACAGTGACCCAAAGCCGGAATCGAACCTGGGACCTCAGCGCCGTGAGGTCGCAGGGCTAACCCACTATGCCACCGTGATGCCGATTCAAAACCTAACATGACCTTGGATAGGAATCTGAACTTCAACATCCACTTCAGAAACAAGGGCTCGAAGTGCTGAACTAAAAACGTGGTCAGACAGAATGTCACTGGATGCTTGTCTGTACTGTCTCCCAGGTAAATATGTAATAGACTGAAAACATTGTTAAAAAAAAACAATGTCCGAGCACAACTCAGCTGACCAATACGCAAAATGTGTAGACACATTCCATTCCATACACCTGCATCATTTTACTGGCTCCTGTATACATGAGTTTAGTCGCCAGCTAATGCCATCCTTGGCGGCCAATTGAAGACCCAATAAAGCTAAATGCAGAAGTCCTTGCGACGTTGGAACCAATTCAGCTGATGGAAGTCCATGTAGCTACACATGGATGCTTGGGGACGAGTACCTGGGAAGAGGGGTGGATAGTGGCGGGGGAGGTGATGAAAAATAGAAGTGTTCTTGAAGGACAAAAGCCCAGTGTGGGGAGTAAGGGTTACTGCGCTGTAATGTTCCATGTTCTATGAGAGTGGAATGAGTGGAGATAGTTTGTAGGAGGCTGTACATCTGGGTCAACTGAGAGAATGATAAACGACGCACAGGGTTAGTTAGTGACACACTGAACTCAAGAAATAATACAGATCCCAACGCTGAACACAGTGGCAGGAAATGCCACTTTTACAGGTCACTGGCTGAAAACTGCCTCAACTACACTTTGGCCCATGAGGCAACGATGGCACCAGCTTCTACATCAGCCTCATGTGGTCATACACTGTATTGCAGTGAGAATTTACCTAGATAGATAATGGTCAAGCAATCTGGGGATCCTTTTTGGTGACCTTTTAGTGACCCATTCTACACCATCCCACGACCCATTCGCAGGTCACAACCCCCACTTTGAAAATCACTGCTTTAAGGAAAGAAGTCTGCCATCCAGACCTGGCCGATATGTGACTCGGCTGGCACGGCAATACAGTGGTTAGCACAGTAGCTTCACAGCTCCAAGGTCCCAGGATTGATTCCCGGCTTGGGTCACTGTCTATGGAGTCTGCACGATCTCCCCGTGTGTGTGTGTGGGTTTCCTCTTATATAAATGCTTCTTGAAAACAATGTATTGGCCTCAACTACTTCCTGTGGCACAGGTTCATAACTCTCTGGGTGAAGAAATTTCTCATCTCTATCCTAAATTGTCTACCTCGTATCTTCAGACTGTGACCCCCTGGTTCTGGACACATCCACCATTTGGAACATCCTTCTTGCATCTACATTGTCTAATCCTGTTCGAATATTATAGGTTTCTGTGAGATCCCCCTCATTCTCATGAACACCAGCAAATACAATCCTAAACAATTCAATCTCTCCTCGTAAGTCAATCCCACCATCCCAGGTGATGTGTTGGGTGTTCTGGATCACATACAGGTCACCAACACTTGAAATAGTGCAACACTATTTTATTGAATCATTAACTATTTAAACATACTTGAACTGTGGGTAAATACGATACTAGCTTTAACTAAAGACCTTTGCCTTGTCCTAACCAGTCGATGCACTCAGCACAAGGTGAATGTCTGTGTTACAGGCTGTGAGCTCTGTCCTCCTAGCTAGCTGCAACTCGAATGAGCGGGAACTCTGATGCCCCCTGTCTTTATAGTGCGTGTGCTCTCACTGGTGATTGGCTGTGGCGTGGTGTGTGTTGATTGGTCCCACTGTGTGTCCATCAGTGTGAGTCTGCACCATGATATACTGGTGTATATGATGACATCCCCCCCTTTATAAAAAATGTACCTGCGTGGCAATAAATAGTGTATGGTGAATGTTCCTAACTACGTGTGTGAGAAATATTTACAGGACTATGTACATGAAAACTAAGCTATTTACATGGGAAGGTGCCTGGTGCAGAAAAAGTGTGTCACAAGAATAACGAGGTGAACACTATATACAAACCACTTGAACGATTAAACGGAACAGAACAAATCAGAAAGTCCATAAGTCCACAAAGTTCACAAATTAAGTCTCTGAGATGGGCGACAAATTCTGGTTGACCGCCTCAAGGGTGGGTCGGGAGCCGCCAGCTGAGGAGCGGGCTGGACTGCGTCAGAGTGAGGAGGATGCAGAGTGACCGGAATCTCTGCATAGTCCAGGTCAGGGTCAACAGGTGGGCGTGGCAATGGTGGAAGATCACGTAGCGAGTGGGGAACGAGACGAAGGGCACGTCGATTGCGGCGCAGAATGGAGCCATCCGGTAGACCAACCAGGAACGAGAGGGGGGCCACCTGCCGAAGAACCACAGCGGTCGCAGACCAGTCACCATCCGGAAGATGGATGCGGACATTGTCATCTGGAGCCAGAGCAGGGAGATCAGCTGCACGGGGGTCATGAGCCACCTTGTGCTGTCCACGAGACAGCTGCATTCGTTGAAGGACCGGAGCGTGGTCGAGGTCTGGGACATGAATGGACGGCACCGTCGTCCTCAGGGTGCGACCCATGAGCAGCTGGGCTGGCGACAGGCCAGTGGACAGTGGGGCCAAGCGATAGGCCAGCAAGGCGAGGTAGAAATCGGACCCAGCATCGGCAACCTTGCAGAGGAGCCGTTTGACTATGTGGACGCCTCTCTCTGCTTTGCCGTTGGATTGGGGGTACAGGGGACTGGATGTCACATGCACAAAGTTGTACCTCCTTACAAAGTTGGACCATTCCTGGCTTACGAAGCAGGGACCATTGTCCGACATCACAGTGAGTTTGGACACTAAGGGCATTACAGGCGCGGATGACTGCAGACGATGTGATGTTGTGTAAACGTACCACCTCCGGGTAGTTTGAAAAGTAGTCTACAATCAGGACATAGTCCCTGCCCAGCGCCTGGAACAGGCCGATGCACACCTTGGTCCAAGGAGACGTGACCAACTCTTGGGGCTGTAGGGTCTCACGTGGTTGGGCCGGCTGGAAGCGCTGACAAGTGGAGCAGTTGAGCACTGTGTTGGCTATGTCGTCATTGATGCCGGGCCAGTACACTGCCTCTCGGGCCCGTCGGCGCCACTTTTCCACACCAAGATGGCCCTCGTGTAGCAGTTCCAAGACGAGCTGGCTGGCGCATGCTATGCGGGATGACAATGCAGTCCAATTTCAGGAGAACACCATCTACTACCGCCAGATAATCTCGGACGTTATAGAACTGCGGGCTTTGGCCCTTGAGCCACCCGTCTGTTAGGTGGCACATGACACGTTGTAGCAAAGGGTCAGCCGCCATCTCGCGGAGAATTTGGACGAGGCGTTCATCCGTGGCAGGTAGATTGGAGGCCACGAAGGCCACATGGGCGTCAATCTGGCAGACGAATCCCGCTGGGTCACACGGAGTGTTTATCATAGAATTTACAGTTCAGAAGGAGGCCATTCGGCCCATCAAATCTGCACCGGCTCTTGGAAAGAGCACCCTACCCAAGGTCAACACCTCCACCCTAGCCCCATAACCCAGTAACCCCACCCAACACTAAGGGCAATTTTGGACACTAAGGGCAATTGATCATTGCCAATCCACCTAACCTGCACATCTTTGGACTGTGGGAGGAAATCGGAGCACCCGGAGGAAACCCACGCACACACGGGGAGGATGTGCAGACTCCGCACAGACTGCGACCCAAGCTGGAATCGAACCTGTGAAGCAATTGTGCTATCCACAATGCTACCGTGCTGCCCCTTTTTTTTAAGAACATAGAACAGAGCGTCGGCAATGATGAGGTCTTTGCCTGGGGTGTATACCAGCTGGAAGTCGTATCGCCGGAGCTTGAGAAGAATACGCTGGAGGCAAGGCGTCATGTCTTTCAAGTCTTTCTGTATTATATTGACCAGCGGGCGATGGTCGGTCTCGACGGTTAATTGAGGAATAATCGTGAAACTTGACGACACCGGTCAGAAGGCCCAGGCACTCCTTTTCTATCTGCGCGTAGCGCTGTTTCATGGGGGTCATGGCGCGTGACGCATATGCACCGGGGGCCCATGATGAGGCCACATCACATTGCAGGAGCACTGCCCCAATGCCGGATTGGCTGGCATCGGTCGAAATTTTGGTCTCTTTTGCTGGATCAAAGAAAGCTAAGACCGGGGCCGTGGTGAGTTTGGTTTTGAGTTCCCTCCATTCGCACTCGTGGGCAGGAAGATATTGGAAGTGTGTTGTCTTCCTGACCAGGTTCCTGAGAGCCGTGCTATGAGAGGCGAGGTTAGGGATGAACTTCCCTAAAAAGTTGACCATGCCCAGAAATCGGAGGACCGCCTTCTTGTCCTCTGGCGTTTTCATGGCTGTGATAGCAGCTACCTTGTCCGCATCCAGCCGCACACCCAACTGGGAGATGAGGTCCCCTAGGAACTTGAGTTCCGTCTGACCAAACAAGCATTTGGCTCTGTTGAGGCGTAGGCCCTGCTCACGTATGCGTTTGAACACGCGCTGGAGGCGACTGACATGCTCCTGCGGGGTGGTGGACCAAATGATTATGTCGTCGACATAGACGCGAACACCTTCAATGCCTTCCATCATTTGTTCCATGATCCTATGATCCCAAACGGCATCCCGTTGTAACAATATCTGCCAAAGGGGGGTGTTAAATGTACACAGTTTCTGCTGGATTTGTCAAGCTGATTTGCCAGAATCCTTTCGAGGCGTCGAGTTTGGTGAAGAGCTTGGCGCGAGCCATCTCGCATGTGATCTCTTCGCGCTTGGGAATTGGATAATGCTCCCTCATGATATTGCAATTCAGATGCTTGGGATCAATGCAAATTCTCAGCTCGCCAGAAGGCTTTTTTTACACACACCATGGAACTGACCCAGTCGGTTGGTTCCGTAACTCTGGAGATCACTCCTTGGTCCTGGAGGTCCTGCAGCTGCTGCTTGAGGCGGTCCTTAAGGGGTGCTGGGACCCTGCGAGGTGCATGCACCACAGGCGTGGCGTTGTTTGAGTAGGATCTTCTAAGTATATGGGAGCATGCCCATGCCTTCGAAGACGTCGCGGTGCTGGTCGATGATGGCGTCGAGTTGCGCCCTGAAGTCAGCGTCCTGGAAGGCAGACGTGTCATCAGGAGAGAGTGCACTCTCTGAACGAGGTTCAACAGCTTGCATGCCTGTGCGCCAAGCAGGGAGTCTTTAGAGGAGCCCACGATCTCGAAAGGAAGGATGGCTTTGCGTGCCCTGTGCGTCACTTCAAGTTGGCACGAGCCGGTAGCAGGAATGATGTTGCCATTGTAATCCAATAGCTGGCAGGCTGATGGAAGAATGGCTGGTTTGACACGAAGGCTTTGGAAGTCAGACCACGCCATGAGATTGGCGGAGGCACCAGTGTCCAGGCGGAATCGTATTTGGAACCGGTTGACCGTCAGGGTGGCACACCACTCGTCTAGATCGAAGCTGTATACCGACAGCGGCTGGTGTCTTTGCTTCGGGGACAGCCTGTTTGTTGTTACGATACCGACTCGAAAAGGTGCCTTCGAGTCCTCGGTGGCACTGCTGTGTGGGAAGTCCGCATCGGACGCGGTGACCGTGGGTTGAATTGCCCGAACATTCCTGCGAGGCTGGCTGAAGCGATATGAAGTGGCAGGCCGAGCTGCTCGGCAGAAGGCAGCATAGTGGCCAAGTCTGCCACATGGTAGGCATTGTCGAGATTTTGCAGGGCATTGCCGCTTTAAATGGGCGGAGCCACAGATGCCGCACGCCGTGGTGTCAGCACGTTCGCTGTGCCAGCGCGCCTGCACATTACGTTCCTCCACGTCGCCGTCCCCTCGTTTGGTGCGCACAAGCGCGGGAGTCTGCGAAAAGCACGCGAAATGGCCGCCCTCATCAAGGCTGAGGCCCTGGAGGTGTCTCAATCACTTGGACCCATTCCACCTCGTGGAGACCTTGCCGCGCCATTTCAGCCGCTTGTATATGGGAATACCGACTCGTGGCGTTTTTATGTAAGACACAGGTCTCGATGGCGGTCGCTAGGGTGAGTTGCTTTACTTTGAGGAGCTGCTGACGTAGGAGGTCCGACTGAACACCAAAAACGATCTGGTCGTGTAGCATGGAGTCGGAGGTGGGCCCGTAGCTGCAAGACTGCGGACGTGTGTGAGAAAGGATTGGAAAGGTTCATCCTTACCCTGCAAACGCTGCTGGAACACGTGAATGAAAGTTTCGAGCGCTCCCTCTACGCTGCAGTGAGTGTCAAACTTGAGGAGGACCGTCTTGAACTTCGTTTTATCTTCATCATCCGCAAAGGTGAGAGAGTTGAAAATGTGGATGGCATGGTCCCCGGCCGTGGAGAGGAGAAGAGCAATCTTTCTGGTATCCGAGGCGCCCTCCCTCTCTGTGGCTTCGAGGAAGAACTGGAAGCGCTGTTTGAAAATCTTCCAGTTGGCCCCGAGGTTGCCGGCGATGCGGAGCGACGGCGGCGGGCTGATGTTGTCCATGTAAGGGGCAGCACGGTAGCATTGTGAATAGCACAATTGCTTCACAGCTCCAGGGTCCCAGGTTCGATTCCGGCTTGGGTCACTGTCTGTGCGGAGTCTGCACATCCTCCCAGTGTGCGCGTGGGTTTCCCCCGGATGCTCCGGTTTCCTCCCACAGTCCAAAGATGTGCAGGTTAGGTGGATTGGCCATGATAAATTGCCCTTAGTGTCCAAAATTGCCCTTAGTGTTGGGTGCGGTTACTGGGTTATGGGGATAGGGTGGAGGTGTTGACCTTGGGTAGGGTGCTCTTTCCAAGAGCCTGTGCAGACTCGATGGACCGAATGGCCTCCTTCTGCACTGTAAATTCTATGAATGTTGCAGGATGACGGAATGCTGGCGGAAGGCAGATCACTTGCAGGTAGGTCTAAGAAGTGCTAATATCCCTCAACTCCTGGTATCATGATGTGTTGGGTGTTCTGGATCACATACAGGTCACCAACACTTGAAATAGTGCAACACTATTTTATTGAATCATTAACTATTTAAACATACTTGAACTGTGGGTAAATACGATACTAGCTTTAACTAAAGACCTTTGCCTTGTCCTAACCAGTCGATGCACTCAGCACATGGTGAATGTCTGTGTTACAGGCTGTGAGCTCTGTCCTCCTAGCTGCAACTCGAATGAGCGGGAACTCTGATGCCCCGTCTTTATAGTGCGTGTGCTCTCACTGGTGATTGGCTGCGGTGTTGTGTGTTGATTGGTCCCACTGTGTGTCCATCAGTGTGCCTGCACCATGATATACTGGGGTATATTATGACACCAGGAATCAGTCTGGTAAACCTTCGATGCACTCCCTCCAATGCAAAAACATCCACCCTCAGATAAGGATACCAAAACTGCACACAATATTCCAGGTATGACCTCACCAAGGCCCGATATAATTGCAGCAAGACATTCCTGCTCCTGTACTCAAATCTTCTTGCAATGAAGGGCAGCACACAATTTGCCTTCCTATACCGCCTGCTGTACCTGGACCTTGAGTGACTATCGTACGAGGACACCCAAGTCTCATTGCACATTCCCCTCTCCTAATTTATGACCATTACGATAAGTCTGCCTTCTTGCTTTTGCTACCAAAGTGGATAAACTCGCATTTATCCAAATTATACTGCATCTGCCATGCATTTGCCCACTCATTCAACTTGTCCAAATCACACTGAAGGATCTCTGCATCTTCCTCACAGCTTACTCAATTTGGTATCATCTCCAAATTGGGAGGTATTATGTTTTGTTCCCTCATCTAAATTATTAATATATATTGTGAATAGCTGGGGTTCCAGCACTGATCCCTACTGTGCCCCACTGGTCAATGCCTTCCAATTTGAAAAAGACCCGTTAATTCCTACTCTTTGTTCAGTCTGCAAACCAGTTTTCTATCCATCTCAACACACTATCCCTAATAACACTACCCGCAATAAGTTCTGCTTTGCTCACTCTTCTTGATGGACCATAGTTCAGATGTCTATCCGGCCTGTTTTTGATTTGGTGACCTCATGAATGAAATGGCCTCTTTTGGGATGATAGCTGTCCTCTACCACTCTGCAATTAGATGTGTGACTGGTTCCCCCTTTCGCACTAATTACTGTGATCTGTACTCCCTAGTTAACTGGCCCTCATTGCACACAAGTTGCCAACTCCACTGGCTTGTGTTAATATATTGAACTTTGCCGGGGAAAACACGGTCTTATTTCAAGTTTGTTGCATTTCAGTGTCTCTGATAATCTTAAATCTTATGACTTGATCAAATTGGTTACGTCAAGTCTTTGATTGTAATTCATTCTAGTTTGCAGCTGCCAAAGGCTGGATCTAATTTTAGTACCATATTGCCGAACGTTTGGCTGATATTTGTACTTGCTAAACTGTCAATTCTGTTTACTACCAATTTATACTTTTTTTAATCGTTTAAATTAATTGTATTGTTGTGTGATTTCTGTTATTATAGTTAGCCTTTTGGTCAGGTAAATGAGAATTGGTTCTCAGTTGACTCACCTGGTTAAATGAATATACATGTGCCTAAATCTCCTGATGAGGGCTAATCTTATCAGCCCCAGCAAGTTACAACCTGTGATAACGGATCATACAAATTATCTTCAAAAGACCCCCCAAAAGGAGAGAAAATTACAGGCAAGACCAGTGGGAGAAAAGTTGCTCCCATATGTAGGAGTAACAAAATATTTGAGTTGCTCGTCCAATCACAAGGCTGTTTCTCCCCTACACTTGCTGCTAATAGGTTCAATTGCACTTCACTAGTGAGCTGATCAGCAACAAATGCAGGAGAAAAGTAGCCTGTGATTGGAGGAGCATCGAAAAGGGTGAGCGACGCAGCCTGAACACCTGTGCAGCAGCGGCACGAGGGCCTGCAAAGGGGAGAGAGCAGTTTTAAACCCATTAAACAAGGTCACTGAGGTAATGAATTCCTTGAAAATGATTGTGGACCTCTAACTCAAAGACTTTACATTCAGGAGCTACTGTATGGAAAAAATGCAGTGCTATTGCAATTAATGCTATTGCAATTAACAGTGTGAACTGGATTATTTAATACCAAACTGTTCTATTTAATAATAAAGATTTGCTTTTCTGTTTTCACATCAAGCGTTTCAGTCACTGCAATTCAAGTAATTCACAGCATCACTTGGGGTGAATGGGATCAAAGGGACGAAAGCAGGATTTTGCTATTGAGTTGGATGATCAGCAATGATGATAAATGGCAGAGCAGGCTCAAAGGGTCAAAGGGCTCCTCCTATCTTCGGTGTATCTATGTATCAGAGACAAATACGCAACCATTTAGCATATACTAAGATTCCAAAAAGCAATAAACGGCTTTGATTTTATAGTGTTTTTATAAATTTACCCCAAAATACTTTAGAGGCAATGAATTCAAAGGTTAAGTCACTGATGTAATGAAGGAAATGTAGTGAAGGTGTGTGCATATGCAATGAAAACACATTACTTGTGACTTCACCAGTCCATGGTAGGAGTGTGTAGCGTGACGGCTGTGTGTAGACGTTTTGGAAAAAAAAAAAACTTTGGTTGCTAACTTATTCCCCAGTTCAAATAGCTGTGTCTCAGGAAATAAGACTTTTAGGTGGCACAGTGGTTAGCACTGCTGCCTCACAGCTCCAGGGACCCAGGTTCAATTCAGGCCTCGGGTTGACTGTCTGTATGGAGTTTCTACTTTCTCCCCAAGTCAGCGTGGGTTTCCTCCGGGTGCTCCAGTTTCCTTCCACAGTCCAAAGATGTACAGGTCAGGGGATAGGCAATGCTAAATTGCCCCATCCTGTTAAATAATTACAAAGTGTTGTCTCTTTAATATATACCATACCCAAAATGTCGCTGTTTACCATCCAAAATATCCCAGGGCCGAACCCCCAAATTATGTCATAACACCCTGGGCTAGAGCATGGTCAATTCCAGCACCATTAGACCCAGCATCGCAACAAAAGTAAAATTAGATTTAATTTAAATACCGAAGATCCTTGGGCTGAGTCCAATACTACAGTCACCAGATTTGTAACTTTAGTACACAAGAAATACTTATAAACGACATTATAATTGAACAGAAAATGTAACTGACTATGTACTACTCCTTTTCCAACACTCCCTTCAAACTACCCCTACTCTATCCACAAACACCCAGCCAAAACATTTATAAAATAAAAAGATAAAGGATCCCATATGCACTGGGATGACTTCCAGTTCATGTCTTTCTGAAGTTCAGGCTTTTGTTTTGGTATTTCTTCCTTCTAGGTTTGAGAGTTTTCTCTAGCAAGGTCGCCTACTTTCGCTGCACACCATTCATCATCCGAGCCTGCGCAGATCAGCTGGCGAGTGTATTCGCAGATATCTTAACCACCTCACTCCTCCGCTCTGAGGTCCCACCATCTTCGAGAAGACCGCCATAATACCAGTACCAAAGAAGAACAAGGTAGCCTGCCTCAACGACTACCGACTGGTGGCCCTGACGTCTGTTATCATGAAATGTTTCGAGCAGCTAGTCATGAGACGGATCACTGCCAGCCTCCCAGACGGTCTCGATCCACTGCAGTTTGCCAATCACCGCAATCGGTCCACAGCAGATGCTAACTCCCTGGCTCTACAATCAACACTCGAACACCTCGACAACAAGGACACCTATGTAAGACTGCTGTTCATCGACTACAGCTCCGCCTTCAACACGATTATCCCGACAAGACTAATAACAAAACTCTGCAATCTTGGACTTGACCCCTCCCTGTGCAGCTGGATCCTCGACTTTTTCACCAACAGACTGCAATCTGTCAGGATAGGCAACAGCACCTCCTCCACAATAGTCCTCAACACCGTGGCCCCGCAAGGATGTGTGCTCACTCCTCTACTGTACTCCCGATACACATATGACTGTGTGGCAAGATTTAACTCTAACTCAATCTATAAGTTTGAGGATGATACGACTGTGGTGGGCTGTATCTTAAACAACGACGAATCAGACTACAGGAGGGAGATAAATCACTTGGTTGCATGGTGTACTGAAAACAACCTCTCTCAATGTTGGAAAGACCAAGGAACTGATCATCGACTTCAGGATGCGTAGCACAACACACACTCCCATCTGTATCAATGGCTCCAAAGTGGAGATGGTCGATAGCTTTAAGTTCCTGGGGGTCACCATTACCAACAGACTGTCCTGGTCCACTCACGTTGATGCAACAGTCAAGCAAGCCCTGAAGTGTTGGGTACTCTGATACACAGACGAACCAACACGGTTGCGAATGGTACAACGCAGTTTTATTTCAATGAACTATTAACATATTAAACTCTGGTATTCAGCACATAGTGAACCTCCGAGTGGCTGGCAATGAGGTCTGTGGGCCTGAGCCCTCTCCGGCTCGAGTGCCCAGGAAGTGTCGTGTTCCCTGCTTTGTACTGTGTATGCTCTTGTCCGTGATTGGCTGTTGTGTTGTGTGTGTTGATTGGTCCGTTGATCTGTCCATCATTGTGTGTGTATGTATGTGCTGTGATGTTCACCTGAATATCATGACAAGCCCAGCAACGTTTCTACTTCCTATGGAAGCTAAAGAAATTTGGCAGGCCTGCATCGACTCTCACAAACTTCTGCAGATGTGCGATAGAGAGCATCCTATCCGGCTGCATCACAGCCTGGTAAAGTAACTGCTTGGTCTAAGATCACAAGAAACTGCAGATTGTGGTGAACTCAATCCAACGCATCACACATTGCCACGCCTACATTGATTCGGTGTACACCTCCCGCTGCCTCAGGAAGGCAGACAGCATTATCAGAGACCCCTCCCACCAAGGCATTGCCTTCTTCCAGACCCTTCCATCAGGCAGAGGTACAGAAGTCTGAAGACCCACACATCCAGACAAAGGAACAGCTTCTTCCCCAGCTACAAGACTCCTCAACGACACCCCCTCGGACTGATCTGTTTCCTGTAAGAACACTATTCACGACGCCCGATGCTGCTCTTGCTCATGTATTTGCTTTGTTTGGCGCCTTGTTTCACACTGTAACCAATCACTGTTTGTCAATGTTGCATTTGTCAATGTTCTCTGTTGATTATTCTTTTGTCTACTATGTACATACTGTGTACATTACCTCGGTCGCAGAAAAATACATTTCACTGTACTCAGGTACATGTGACACTAAATCAAATCAAAAGATTCAAGATCATTTCAGGTTTACAGCAAAGATGCGCCAGGCACTCTCAGGTTTTAGAACACTAAATCAGTTCCGTTCTTCACCAAGAAAGAGAAGAGTGTGTTCTTTCTCCTTCCAAGGTCTAAACACTTCTGCCCAGTTCTCTCAAAAAGCATCATGCAGGAACCAATGACTGATGGTTGTCAGGCAGAACACTGTCCCTGGCCAACTCACCAATGGCCAGTAAGCCAATTGACCAACTTCTTCTAAAACCAGTTTCCAAGGCTCACTTGGCGAGAAGCGTCTGGTCTTTCCTCTCCAAATATAAAACCCGAGAACACAATGTCCTGACAAGTAGGCTGCTTCGGCTCATGTCATCTCCTTAAAAGGGACATTCTGATCATGGGTCCACGGACCAAATATAATTAAATAAATGGGAACAAAGGAAATAAACAGGAAGGACTCCTACAGTCTCGAATGCATTTTTGATGTGCAAACTTGAAGAACGGTACTATAAATTCCACTACCTTGTTTAAGAGCCTATTTAGACCTCATCTGGAGGACGGGGTCCAGTTCCGGGTGCCATTCTTGAGTATGCAGGCATTGGAGTACAGAGCAGATTCATAAAAAGTATTCCAGGGTTAAAGAACTATAGCTGTAGATAGATTAAAGGGATTGGGTCTGTTTTCCTTGGAAAAAAGGCTGAGAGAAGACTTAATATAGGTATTCAAAATACTGAGCAGTATGGACACGGTAAATGGTAAGAAACTGTTCCCTCTCAAGAGTTCATCAATAGCTGGAGGGCACAGATTCAAAGTAATGGGCAAAATTAGTAGAACTGATGAGAGGAAAATCTTTTTCACCCAGAGGGTGGTTGGACTCTTGAAGAAATTTCCGGAGAGGTTGGCGGAGGCAGATTTGATTGAGGTATTCGATGGGGAATGGGATTGCTATCTGTAAGGAAAGAATGTGCAAGTTTACAGGGATAAGGGATAACAGACACATTCGGTAGAATGTTTTCAGCAAGCCAGTGCAGACTCAATGGGCCAAATGCCGTCCTTCTGCACTGCAAGGATACGGTGATTCATTCAGCTAAGCTCACCTGATTGGGCAAAGTCTGTATTCGTTGCGCATTCCATTTGAAGGGCATGTTGGGGTTGTAAGCAGCTTCCACCAGAACCCGGTCTCCAACCTGGGGCGCCTTGCCTTTCACGGCACTAGTGGACGCAAAAACAATTAGGCAATACATTATAGCAGAGTGAAGACTTAATACACATGCATGAATGAACTAGAACTTTACGGATTGGTTTCGAGGTTTGAAATGGAAAAAATAATTAATTTTCATCGACAATCTGCTTTAATTTGTTCAACTTCAGAGCAAATCTGCCTCATGCGCAGGTTACAAATCGCTGCCACCAAACTGTTTGGAGTGACTTGCAGAATGGCCGTATGTGCACTGGACTGTATGTTCTTTATGTGATAAATACTTTTCATGGTGTCATTTGGTAACGGATTCATCTTAACCCCCTCTTCTTCCTCTTCTATATTTTGTCCCTCAGCAACATCATCCGAAGACAAAATGTTAATTCCACACGTCACGCAGACGTGCAATCCAGTTGTCACCAGCTCTTCTCCTGACTTTTGGTCTAATCCCGGGATATATTCAATGTCCCAGCCTCCACTGATCTCTGAAGTACAGAATTCCAAAGATTAATAATTCTTTTGAGGAAATGCTAATGCCTATGGGGTACCTTTGGTAAGAACTTGATCAAACAAGAGAGAGTTGTTTACAGGCCACCAAACTAGTGAAATTTTGGGCATGATATGAATCAGGGAACTAGAGCTGCATGTAACACAGGTAATAAGAGTAATAATAGATGACTTGAATTTATACCTGTCTGGATAAACCTAATTAGCACTATACAGTGTTGAATGACTTCCCAGAGTATGTACGAGATGGGTTTCTGTAGCAGTTTGTGAAGGAACCAACTTGGAATCGGGCTATTTCAGAGTTCCTGTTATCTAATGAGAAAGAGCTAATCAATAAACCTTGCTGTAAGACTTCCAATAACGGGGATGTGCTGAGCGGATGCACACAAGGTGGGTTTCCTCGAAGAAATAGAAAATAGGCACTTTCAATCAAAATTACCCAGCAAACATCGGACAAAAATATTCCCTCACATTGGAACGGAGGAAGCCATTCAGCCTTTTGAGCCTGCACCACCATTCATTATGATCATGGCTGATCATGCAAATTCAGTATCCTGCTCCCTCTTTCCCTCCGTATATCTTGATCCCTTTAGCCACAAAGGGATCAGTATCCAGCTCCCTCTTGCAGCTTTCTGTGGTAGAAAATTCCACAACTCCCTGAGAGATGTTCTTCTTCATCTCAGTCCTGAATGGCTTTCCACTTATTCTGAGGCCGTTACCCCAGTTCTATACGTCCCCAACATCGAGAACATTCTTCCCGCATCAAGCCTGTCCAGTCCCATCAGTATTTTATATGTTTCTATGAGATCCCCTCTCATTCTTCTAAACTCCAGTGAATACAAGCCCAGTCGATGCAGTCTTTCTTCATGTCAGTCCTGCCACCTGAGGAATTAGTCTGGTGAACCTTCGCTGGACACCCTCAATAGCAAGAATGTCCTTCTTCAAACTCGGAGAACAAAAGTGCACACAATACTCAAGGTGTGGCCTCACCAAGGCCCTGGATAACTGCTGCAAGACATCCCTACTCCAATACGCAAATCCTCTCGCTATGACGGTCAGTATGCCATTAGCTTTCCTCAACGCCTACTGTACATGCATGCCAACCCTCAGTGACTGTTCCACCATGACACCCAAGTCTCGTTGCACTCCCCCTTTTCCTAAACTGCCACCATTAAGATAATAATCAGTCTTCCTATTTTTGCCACCAAAGTGGATAAGCTCACATTTACCCACATTATGTTGCATTTGTCAAGTATTTGCCCACTCAGCCAACCTGTCCAAGTCACCCTACAGCCCCTTTGCATCCTCCTCACAGCAAACACTGCCACGCAGCTTAGTGTTGTCTGCAAATTTGGAGATATTGCATGCGATTCCTTCGTCCAAATCATTAATGTATATTCTAAACAGCGGGGGTCGTAACACTGAACCCCAAGCACTGGTACCCCACTAGTCACTGTCTGCCACTCTGAAAAGGACCCGCTTATTCCCACTCTCTGCTTCCTATCTGCCTACCAGTTCTCTATACACGTCAATACATTATCCCCAATAGCATGAATTTTAATTTTGCTCACTAATGAAGGATACAGGCGGTTCGTCTAGATAGGATACGTGATAGGCGCAGGCTTGGGAGGGCCGAAGGGCCTGTACCTATGCTGTATTGTTCTTTGTTCTTGGGTGGGACCTTGTTAAAAGTCTTTTGAGAGTCCAAATACACAGCATTCACTGGTTCATCCTTGTTCACTCACTGGTCACATCCACAAAAAATTCCAGATTTGTCAAGTATGATTTCCCTTTAGTGAATCCAGGCCGACATGGGCCAATCCTGTCCCCGCTTTCCATATTCCATCCCGAATAATTGACTCCAGCATTTCCCCATCACGGATGTCAGGCTAACCGGTCTATAATTTCCCGTTTCCTCCCTCCTTTCTTAACCCTCTACAATGCCCGGTCAGGTAGAAATGGCGGGAAGCAGTGGTTCCAGAGGCTACAAAGGGACCAAAACTGGAGGCAAAGGACAGGAGAAGCGAGCGAGCAGATCCGTGAGGCGGGGGGATCCCCAGCCACACCCAAGAGAGGGAGACCTGCAACCAGTAAAACAGGCTCCTCCCCCCGCAAGTGGATGGATGGAAGAAGTTCCTCACGAAGGAACTTAAGGACGAAATTAAGGTCAAGATCAGCTGTTAAGGCGGCGGTCAGAGTGTTGGCCATCTTGAAGGTGGCCCTCGACAAACTGGAAAGTAGACTGGAGACCCAGGAAAGCACGATTAAGGACCTGGAGGCAGATATGACAAGATTGGTGGTGACGCAGAGGAAACGGAAAGGAAAGTTTGAGGATCAGGAGAACCGATCGAGGCAACAAAACCTCAGGGGATAGGGCAGCAAAGCACAGGAGAGGGTGAGACAGAGGGAAAATCAAAGCAACGGGCGTATGCGAGGGTCGCTGTGGCGCACCACCCACTGGGGAGAAAGCGCTGGGCAACAGGGGGCAACACCAGCCATGGGGGAAACTGCTAGACCGGGGGTGGTGGTGGGTGGGGGTAGGGAAGGGGAGTTAAACAGAAATGATCGAGGGCAAGTAATTGTCCCGGCGGGCCACTTGGAGGCAGAAGTTTGGAGGCACATGAAAGAATCAGTGGAACGGGGGGAAGACTGCCCAAAGAAGTGGGCATGGAGATGAAGGTGACGAAAGAAGAGTTCAACATCACGTCGAGCCCGGAATTCATTGAGGTGGGGATGTGGGTACCTCATGCAGCCACTTTGGAGGGTCCCCAAACAAAGCAAACCCCGGAGTACAGGGGCTCACCCACATGGCATACGCAGCCATGTTGGTTTGCCCCTGGACAAGGGAAACCCCGGAGTGCAGGGGCCTGTCCTCATGATGTGTACTATGACCGTGGCCATTTTGGATGGCCCCCTAACAAATGGAAACCCCTGATGGCAGTAGCGCATCAACAAGTTAAGTATGGTTGACCCCACATGGGGGTGGGGGAAGAGGGGAAACAGGCAAAAAACCCAATCAGAATAGTCACCTGGAATGTCAGGGGACTCAACAGCCCAGTGACAAGATCCAGACCCATCTGAAAGGAATGAAAGCCAACATAAATTTCCTCGAAGAGACACACCTGAGGGAGAAGGACGCACCGAGTAAGAACGGGATGGGTGGAACAGACCTACCATTCATGTTACTGGACAAAAGCCTTAGGGGGGGAGGGGGGGCATACTGCTTAGTTAGAGGAGGGCATTTATCGCGACGAGGACGGTTACAGACCCAGGGGGATGGTACATCATGGTTAGTCGGACCCTTGTAGCCATCTGGGATGGCCACTTACAAAGGATCCTGGGACATATGGCCACCTGCAAAGGACCATGAGAAATATGGTCAACCCAGGACTCAAGACGCTCAGAGCTGATGTATATTGGCAACTCAGATAACTAGGCACCATCAAAACCCCCAGCTACTTTGCATTCTAATGACCCATTTCCCCAGAAAAAAAGACCTGTACTCGGGTAACAGATACAGAAACAGACTCATTCTTCCAGCAGAGCGGGCAGAGAGGGGAGCGATTTTTGGAAGGGAGAGCTGGAAGGTAAGCTGAGTTTTTGATTTTTAAACTTACTTTTTCGGAGCTTTTTTTCTCTCAGAGCAGCAGGAAACCGGAAGTCGGCTGTGGGGAGACCTGGGAAGGTTTGAATTACCAAATAAATTTGAACGGTGAGGAAACCCGAGACACTACACGTGTAGTGTCTTCCACCCGCCCTCCTCAACTAACCTGTGAGCAGGTAAGCTATTTACTTTTTTAATTTTCTTTCTTTTTTACCGGGAGACTAAGTAGAGTTGATGGCAGCTAGGGCAGTGGAATGTTCTTCCTGCAGAATGTTCAAGGTAAGGGAGACCACCTGTGCCCTTGCTGACTTCACCTGCGGCAAGTGCATCCATCTCCAGCTCCTCACAGACCGTGTTAGGGAACTGGAGCTGGATGAACTGAGGATCATTCAGGAAGCTGAGGGTGTGATAGATAGAAGCAACAGGGACATAGTTACAACTGAGAACAAAGGTAGCTGAGTAACAGAGATGGGAAGGGAGGAAGCAGTCAGTGGAGGTATCCCCTGTGGTCGTTCCACTCAACAATAAGTATATCGTTTTGGATACTGTTGGGGGGGGGGGGGGGGGGGGGAGAGAGAATCACCTAGCAGGGGTAGGCTGCAGTGACCGGGTCTCTGGCACAAGGTTCGGCTCTGGGGCTCAGAGGGGAAGGGGGGGAGATTAGGAGAGTACTAGTTATAGAGGACACAATAGTTAGAGGTACAGACAGGCGGTTCTGTGGGCACGGGCGAGACTCTCGGATTGTTTGTTGCCTCCCAGGTGCCAGGGCCCATGACGTCTCGGATCGTGTCTTCAGGATCCTTAAGGGGGAGGGGGAAGCAGCCAGAAGTCATGGTGCACATGGGTACCAACGACGTGGGTAGGAAAAGGGGTGTGGATGTAATAAACGAGTTTAGGGAGTTAGGCTGGAAGTTAAAAGCCAGGACAGACAGAGTTGTTATCTTTGGTTTGTTGCCGGTGCTACGTGATAGTGAGGCTAGGAATAGGGAGAGAGTGCAGTTGAACACATGGCTGCAGGAATGGTGCAGGAGAGAAGACTTCAGGTATTTGGATAATTGGAGTCATTCTGGGAAGGTGGGACCTGTACAGGCAGAACGGTTTGCATCTGAACCAGAGGGGCATCAATATCCTGGGAGGGAGGCTTTCTATACTCTTCGGGAGGGTTTAAACTAATTTGGCTGGGGAATGGGAACCGGATTTGTAGTCCAGCAACTTAGGTAGCTGATGTTCAGGACGACAAAGCGAGTAGCAAGGCAGTGGGGAAGGGAACGCTGACAAAGGAGAGTACTTGCAGGCACGGAGATGGGTTGAAGTGTGTATACTTCACGCAAGAAGCATCAGGAATAAGGTGGGTGAACTTAAGGCATGGATCGGTACTTGGGATGGAACATCACAGAAACTTGGATAGAAGAGGGGCAGAAATGGTTGTTGGAGGTTCCTGGTTATAGATGTTTCAATAAAATTAGGGAGGGTGTTAAAAGAGGTGGAGGGGTGGCATTGTTAATGACAGATCGGCGTAGTTAATTAGAGATAGTATAACAGCTGCAGCAAGGCAGTTCGAGGAGGATCTGCCGACTGAGCTAGTATGAGTTGAAGTCAGAAATAGGAAAGGAGCAGTCACCTTGTTGGGTGTTTTCTATAGGCCCCCCAATAGCAGCAGAGACGTGGAGGAACAGATTGGGAAACAGATTTTGGAAAGGTGCAGAAGCCATAGGGGAGTAGTCATGGGTGACTTCAACTTCCCAAATATTAGAACATAGAACGATACAGCGCAGTACAGGCCCTTCGGCCCACGATGTTGCACCAAAACAAAAGCCATCTAACCTACACTATGCCATTATCATCCATATGTTTATCCAATAAACTTTTAAATGCCCACAATGTTAGCGAGTTCACTACTGTTGCAGGTAGGGCATTCCACGGCCTCACTACTCTTTGCAGAAAGAACCTACCTCTGACCTATATCTATTACCCCTCAGTTTAAAGCTATGTCCCCTCGTGCCAGCCATTTCCATCCGCGGGAGAAGGCTCTCACTGTCCACCCAATCTAACCCCCTGATCATTTTGTATGCCTCTATTAAGTCTCCTCTTAACCTTCTTCTCTCCAACGAAAACAACCTCAAGTCCATCAGCCTTTCCTCATAAGATTTTCCCTCCATACCAGGCAACATCCTGGTAAATCTCCTCTGCACCCGCTCCAAAGCCTCCACGTCCTTCCTATAATGCGGTGACCAGAACTGTACGCAATACTCCAAATGCGGCCGCACCAGAGTTTTGTACAGCTGCAACATGACCTCCTGACTCCGGAACTCAATCCCTCTACCAATAAAGGCCAACACTCCATAGGCCTTCTTCACAACCCTATCAACCTGGGTGGCAACTTTCAGGGATCTATGTACATGGACACCTAGATCCCTCTGCTCATCCACACTTCCAAGAACTTTACCATTAGCCAAATATTCCGCATTCCTGTTATTCCTTCCAAAGTGAATCACCTCACACTGCTCTACATTAAACTCCATTTGCCACCTCTCAGCCCAGCTCTGCAGCTTATCTATATCCCTCTGTAACCTGCTAAATCCTTCCACACTGTCGACAACACCACCGACTTTAGTATCGTCTGCAAATTTACTCACCCACCCTTCTGCGCCTTCCTCGAGGTCATTGATAAAAATGTCAAACAGCAACGGCCCCAGAACAGATCCTTGTGGTACTCCATTTGTAACTGAACTCCATTCTGAACATTTCCCATCAACCACCCCACCCTCTGTCTTCTTTCAGCTAGCCAATTTCTGATCCATATCTCTAAATCACCCTCAATCCCCAGCCTCCGTATTTTCTGCAATAGCCTACCGTGGGGAACCTTATCAAACGCTTTGCTGAAATCCATATACACCACATCAACTGCTCTACCCTCGTCTACCTGTTCAGTCACCTTCTCAAAGAACTCGATAAGGTTTGTGAGGCATGACCTACCCTTCACAAAGCCATGCTGACTATCCCTGATCATATTATTCCTATCTAGATGATTATAAATCTTGTCTCTTATAATCCCCTCCAAGACTTTACCCACTACAGACGGTCTATAGTTGCCGGGGTTGGCTCTGCTCCCCTTTTTGAACAAAGGGACCACATTTGCTATCCTCCAGTCCTCTGGCACTATTCCTGTAGCCAATGATGACATAACAATCAAAGCCAAAGGTCCAGCAATCTCTTCCCTGGCCTCACAGAGAATCCTAGGATAAATCCCATCAGGCCCCGGGGACTTATCTATTCTCAGCCTGTACAGAATTGCCAACACCTCTTCCCTAAGTACCTCAATGCTATCTATTCTAATAGCCTGGGTCTCAGCATTCTCCTCCACAACATTATCTTTTTCCTGAGTGAATACTGACGAAAAATATTTATTTAGTATCTCGCCTATCTCTTCAGACACCACACACAACTTCCCATCCCTATCCTTGACTGGTCCTACTCTTTCCCTAGTCATTCGCTTATTCCTGACATACCTATAGAAAGCTTTTGGGTTTTCCTTGATCCTACCTGCCAAATACTTCTCATGTCCCCTCCTTGCTCGTCTTAGCTCTCTCTTTAGATCCTTCCACGCTACCTTGTAACTATCCATCGCCCCAACTGAAACTTCACACCTCATCTTCACATAGGCCTCCTTCTTCCTCTTAACAAGAGATTCCACTTCTTTGGTAAACCACGGTTCCCTCGCTCTACGCCTTCCTCCCTGCCTGACCGATACATACTTATCAAGAACACGCAGTAGCTGATCCTTGAACAAGCTCCACTTATCCAGTGTGCCCAACACTTGCAGCCTACTTCTCCAACCTATCCCCCCCAAGTCACGTCTAATTGCATCATAATTGCCCTTCCCCCAGCTATAACTCTTGCCCTGCGGTGTATACTTATCCCTTTCCATCATTAACGTAAACGTCACCGAATTGTGGTCACTGTCCCCAAAGTGCTCTCCTACCTCCAAATCCAATACCTGGCCTGGTTCATTACCCAAAACCAAATCCTACGTGGCCTCGCCTCTTGTTGGCCTGTCAACATATTGTGTCAGGAAACCCTCCTGCACACACTGTACAAAAAACGATCCATCTAATGTACTCGAACTATATCTTTTCCAGTCAATATTTGGAAAGTTAAAGTCTCCCATAATAACTACCCTGTTACTTTCGCTCTTATCCAGGATCATCCTCGCCATCCTTTCCTCTACATCCCTAGAACTATTTGGAGGCCTATAGAAAACTCCCAACAGGGTGACCTCTCCTTTCCTGTTTCTAACCTCAGCCCATACTACCTCGGAAGATGAGTCCCCATCTAGCATCCTCTCCGCCACCGTAATACTGCTCTTGACTAGCAGCGCCACACCTCCCCCTCTTTTGCCTCCTTCTCTGAGCTTACTAAAACACCTAAACCCCGGAACCTGCAACATCCATTCCTGTCCCTGCTCTATCCATGTCTCCGAAATGGCCACAACATCGAAGTCCCAGGTACCAAGCCATGCTGCCAGTTCCCCTACCTTATTTCGTATACTCCTGGCATTGAAGTAGACACACTTCAAACCACCTACCTGAACACTGGCCCCCTCCTGCGACGTCAAATCTGTGCTCCTGACCTCTATATTCTCATTCTCCCTTACCCTAAAACTACAATCCAGGTTCCCATGCCCCTGCTGCATTAGTTTAAACCCCCCCAAAGAGCACTAACAAATCGCCCCTCCAGGATATTTGTGCCCCTCAGGTTCAGATGTAGACCATCCTGTCTGTAGAGGTCCCACCTTCCCCAGAAAGAGCCCCAGTTATCCAGAAATCTGAATCCCTCCCGCCTGCACCATCCCTGTAGCCACGTGTTTAATTGCTCTCTCTCCCTATTCCTCATCTCACTATCACGTGGCACGGGCAACAACCCAGAGATAACAACTCTGTTTGTTCTAGTTCTGAGCTTCCATCCTAGCTCCCTGAAAGCCTGCCTGACATCCTTGTCCCCTTTCCTACCTATGTCGTTAGTGCCAATGTGGACCACGACTTGGGGCTGCTCCCCCTCCCCCTTAAGGATCCGGAAAACACGATCCGATCCGAGATATTGAGTGGAAACTCTTTAGATCAAATAGTTTGGATGGGGTGGTGTTTGTGCAGTGTGTCCAGGAAGCTTTTCTAACACAGTATGTAGATTGTCCGACCAGAGGGAGGCCATATTGGATTTGGTACTTGGTAATGAACCAGGGCAAGTGATAAGATTTGTTAGTGGGGGAGCATTTTGGAGATAGTGACCACAATTCTGTGACTTTCACTTTAGTAATGGAGAGGGATAGGTGCGTGCAACAGGACAAGGCTTACAATTGGGGGAAGGGTAAATACGATGCTGTCAGACAAGAACTGAAGTGCATAAGTTGGGAACATAGGCTGTCAGGGAAGGACACAATTGAAATGTGGAACTTGTTTAAGGAACAGATACGACATGTCCTTGATATGTATGTCCCTGTCAGGCAGGGAAGAGATGGTCGAGTGAGGGAACCATGGTTGACAAGAGAGGTTGAATGTCTTGTTAAGAGGAAGAAGGAGACTTATGGAAGGTTGAGGAAACAAGGTTCAGACAAGGCGCTGGAGGGATACAAGATAGCCAGGAGGGAACTGAAGACAGGGAGATTGCGTAGAGTCTGAAGAGATAGGGGAGGTCTGAACAAGTACTTTTCTTCAGTATTTGCAAATGAGAGGGGCCATATTGTTGGAGAGGACAGTGTGAAACAGACTGGTATGCTCGAGGAGATATTTATTAGGAGGAGGATCTGTTGGGCATTTTGAAAAACTTGAGGATAGACAAGCCCCCCGGGCGTGACGGGATATATCCAAGGATTCTATGGGAAGCAAGAGATGAAATTGCAGAGCCGTTGGCAATGATCTTTTCATCCTCACGGTCAACAGGGGTGGTACCAGGAGATTGGAGAGTGGCTAATGTCGTGCCCCTGTTCAAAAAAGGGAATAGCGATAACCCTGGGAATTACAGGCCAGTTAGTCTTACTTCGGTGGTAGGCAAAGTCATGGAAAGGGTACTGAGGGATAGGATTTCTGAGCATCTGGAAAGACACTGCTTGATTAGGGATAGTCAGCACGGATTTCTGAGGGGTAGGTCTTGCCCAAGGTTCCCCATGGTAGGTTTATGCAGAAAGTAAGGAGGCATGGGATAGTGGGAAATTTGGCCAGTTGGATAACAAACTGGCTAACCAATAGAAGTCAGGGAGTGGTGGTGGATGGCAAATATGCAGCCTGGAGCACAGTTACCAGTGGCATACCGCAGGGATAAGTTCTGGGTCCTCTGGTGTTTGTGATTTTCATTAATGAAAATGAAATGAAATGAAAATCGCTTATTGTCACAAGTAGGCTTCAATGAAGTTACTGTGAAAAGCCCCTAGTCGCCACATTCCTGCACCTGTTATGGGAATTGAACCGTGCTGCTGGCCTGCCTGGGTCTGCTTTCAAAGCCACGATTTAGCCCTGTGGCTGGGATGAGGGAGTTGAAGGGTGGGTCAGTAAATTTGCGATACGAAGATTGGTGGAGTTGTGGATAGTGAGGAGGGCTGTTGTCGGCTGCAAAGAGACATAGATAGGATGCAGAGCTGGGCTGAGAAGTAGCAGATGGAGTTTAACCCATATTGGAAAGACAAATATGAATGCGGAATACAGGGTTAACGTTCGGGTTCTTGGCAATGTGGCAGAGCAGAGAGATCTTGGGGTCTATGTTCATACATCTTTGAAAGTTGCCACTCAAGTGGATAGAAGAAGGAGGCCGATGGTGTGCTAGCGCACATTAGCAGAGGGATTGAATTTAAGAGCCGTGAGGTGATGATGCAGCTGTACAAAAACTTGGTACGGCTACATTTGGAGTACTGTGTGCAGTTCTGGTCGCCTCATTTTAGGAAGGGTGTGGAAGCTTTGGAAAAGGTGCAAAGGAGATTTACCAGGATGTTGCCTTGAATGCAGTAGGTCTTACGAGGAAAGGTTGAGGGTGCTAGGCCTTTTCTCATTAGAACGGAGAAGGATGAGGGGAGACTTGATAGATGTTTATAAGATGTCAGGGGGATAGAGTAGACAGTCAGAGACTTTTTCCCCGGGTGGAACAAACCATTACAAGGGGACATAAATTTAAGGCGAGTGGTGGAAGATATTGGGGGGATATGTCAGAGGTAGGTTCTTTCCCTAGAGATTAGTGGGGGCATGGAATGCACTGCCTGTGGAAGTAGTTGAGTTGGAAACATTAGGGACATTCAAGCGGCTATTGGATAGGTACATGGATTGTGGTAGAATGATGGGGTGTAGATTAATTTGTTCTTAATTTAGGACAAAAGTTCGGCACAACATCGTGGGCCGGAGGCCTGTTCTGTGCTGTATTTTCTATGTTCTATGTTCAGACTCAACGGCGCCACTTTGTTTGCTCAGGGAACCCAAAAAGCCAAGATCAATGACTGCTTAGGACACGCCCCACCATCAAGGCACCAGCCCCTTTATTGGCCAAAATCGAAGGCAGTAAGCGAAGCCTGCTGAATTATTGGGTCCAAAGCTAAGGACCGCCCAAAAGAGCGCGAAACCCCAGGATAAAGAGACATTGCCATGTGTTAAGTCTCTCTTGGCCCCGCCCTAAGCCTAAAACCAAAGTGCAGCATAACGACCAGACAGACAAGTTCAAGACCAACGATCGCTACCAGACGGCTGAGCCCAGCAGAAACAAAGTCACTGCTCCAGACCCAGCCACGCAAGATCCGAACAAAGGCCTTGTTCCTCTGCATAAAGCTGGGTTCTTTAAGTAAAGTACAGGTTGTTGTAGTGTTAGGTGTAATTTAGCTTGTAGTGTTTTATGTTGCATGTCGAAGTAATTCTTGTGTGTAAATAAACTATCATTGAACTGACTAACTGGTTGTTTGGTCTTTGATCAACATCGTTGTGGTGGTATCATTTGATACCTGGCGACTCTGAAAAGCAATATCATCATCAATAACTGTCATATCAGTTATCCAGTTAAAAAGTGCAACACCTTGGACAGGGCATAGGTGGTCCTGGTGAATGTGTACACACTTAACTGGAGTGACATGGAATTCATAAAGACAACTATGGTGGAAATCCCCAACATAGAGACCCACAAACTAATCATAGGGAACGACTTTAACAACCCACAGACTAATCATGGGGAGGGACTTTAACTGTGTATGGGACCCGCTGACAGACAGGTCAAACGCGGACAACGGGGAAGACATCAAACATGGCAAAATAACTCGGGGAGGTTCATACACCCAGCAAAGAAGGAGTTCCCATTCTTCGCACAGGTACACTGGGTCTATATCCATATTGGTTTCTTTGTCGTAGGGAAATCGCTGCTCCGAGGGACAGTAAAAGCGGAATAGAACACAGAACATTCAGTGCAGAAGGAGGTCATTCGGCCCATCGAGTCTGCACCGACCCACTTCAGCTCCTAATATTTTTTGGTCACTAAGGGCAATTTATCATGGCCAATCCACCTAATCTGCACGTCTTTGGACTGTGGGAGGAAACCAGAGCACCAGGAGGAAACCCACGCAGACACGGGGAGACCGTGCAGACTCCGCACAGACAGTGACCCAGCAGGGTATCGACCCTGGGACCCTGGCGTGTGAAGTCACAGTGCCAATCATTTGTGCTACCGTGCTGCAATCGTCATTTCTGACCACGTTCCACACTACATGGATGCGAGGTTGGAGATGCTCAACAGACGCCCCCCCCCCTCCCCAAGGAGGTTGGACACTCCTGGCCGGCAAGGCCTTCTGTGGGAAAATATCACAGACCACAAACGAGGCCATATTACTAACAACTAGAACAGGGAGGTCTCACTCTCCACGTTCTAGGAGGTGCTGAAGGCTGTGATCAGAGGAGAGATTATCACTCACAAAGCATGCAGAGACAGGGAAGAGTAGGCGGCTAGGCAACAACTGGTCGACTCCATCCTGGAGGTGGACCGGGGATACTCCAAGACCCCAACCTTTGAGCTTCTGGCGGAGAGGAAAAAGCTAAAAATGGACTTTAACCAGATGACCACCAAGAAAGCAGTGCACCAACTACACCAGACACAGGGGACATCCTATGAACAAGGAGAAAATGCCAGCCGCCTGCTGGCTCACCAGCTGAGAAAGCAGGCAGCCACGAGGGAAATAGTACAGGCTAGGGGCAACAACGGCAAACTGGCTGCCAAGCCAAAAAAGGTCAATGAAACATTTGAGGCCTTCGGGATAATCATCTCCCTGGACGCAGAAAAGTCATTCGACAGAGTTGAGTGGAAGTACCTCTGAGGTACTACAGCGGTTTGCTCTGGGAACAGGGTTCACCTCCTGGCTGAGACTCCTGTACAACAACCCCCATGGCTATGGTATGGATTAATACCACCAGCTCTAAATACTTCCAGCTGCACAGGGGCACAGGCATGGATGCCCGCTGCCCGCACTTTTAGTCCCCCCTAGCAATTGAGCCGCTGGCAATCACCATCAGAATGAAAGAAATTGGAACGGGTTCCAGAGAGGGGAATGACAGCAGAGTTTCACTCTATGCGGGTCTCGGACCCGGAAGGCAACATGGAAGGGATCAATGAAGCTCCTGAAAAAATTTCAAATCTTCTCAGGCTGCAAACTCAACCTGAGCAAGAGTGAAGTCTTCCCGGTGAAACTGAAAGGAAGAGGGTCAGAGCTAGAGGGACTGCCGTTCAAGCAAGCCCAAAGCAAACTTCGCTACCTGGGGATCCAAATTTGCCATAATTGGGACAAGGATCGACAAATGGAACCTGACCAGTCTGGCGGAGGAAATAAAAAAGGGCCTGCTCCCACTCTCCTTGGCAGGGAGGGTGCAGATGATCAAGATGAATGTGCTGCCCAGGTTCCTCTTCCCGTTCAGATCAATACCAACCTACATCTCAAGGCCTCTTTAACACAGTTGATTCATGGCGTTAGAGGAGGAGGAGGAGGAGAATCCACGGATCTCCAAAAGAGTACCTAAAGAAAAAGTAGTATGGTGGGGGGGCTGGCCTTCCCAAACCTACAATACTACTACTGGGCAGCCACAGCAGAGATAAGAGTCTGAGGGGATGGGAGAAGGAACCAGAAACAGAATGGGTGAGGATCGTGGAGAGTTCCTTCAATAGCACTGACATCCCTCCAGCCATCGATAATCTACATCCCAGAGTACTTAAGGAAGTGGCCCTAAAAACAGTAGATACAAATTATTATCATCATTACAATGGTGGCCATCTTCCAAGATTCTCTAGACTGTGGAACAGTTCCGACAGATGGGAGGATAGCTAGTGGTATAGCTGGAACAGCTTGGTTCAGGGTGTGACTAAGTCTGGAACACAAGTCTTCATCAATACAGTGGAATGTTGCCAGAGTCCTAGCCATTACTGTATCCTTAGCAATTTCTTAACATCATGTGGAGTGAACTGAATTGTCTGAAGACTGGCATTTGTGATGTTGAGGACCTCAGGAGGTGGCCAAGATAGATAACTCACTCGACACTTCTGGCTGAAGGTGGTTTGAAAAGCTTCCACTTTGTCTTTTGCACCCATGCTGGGCTCCCCAATCATTCAGAATGGATATTCATAGAACTTCTCCTATTGGTTATTAAATTGTCCACCACCATTCATGATTAGACATGACAGCTGGAGAGCCTTGATCTGATCTGTTGATTGAAAGATTGTTCAGCTCTTTCTATCGAGGAAGTGTCAGCTTCCTCTTATGTTCTGGAGAAACTACCAAAGGGAAAACACCACAACTAAATTATGAAATTAAATGGGCTAATGCAAATGGGTTCCACCTAGAGGCCTGGGGTGATGCTACTCTTTTTAAAGCTCTGGTTAAATCCTGAAGTACTGCATCTCTGCAAACATGTAATGGTTTGAGAGGGGTTGTGATGCAGATTCACCCGGATTATCCTAGAAATAATGGATTACACTACAAGTCCATACAAAATCAATCAGTCTTGCATTCCCTTGAATACAAGAGATGATCGAACGGAGGTGTTTAAAATAAAGGATTTGACAGTGTGAGTATAGAGAAATTATTTTCAGTGGAGGAGTCCTGAACAAAGAGCTAGATTACTCAAACAGCTCTTTCTCCTGAAAAACTGATTAAGCTCGTGGTCAATTGAAACTCTCAACAGAGGTTGATAGTTTCATTTTAGTAAGGGTATGAAGGGTTACAGAACCAAGTCTGCTGGATGGAGTCAAGATATAAATCAGCCATGATCTCATTGAAAAACAGAACAGGTCGAAGGGGTTGAATGGCCACCTCCAGTTCCTATTTCATGTCCAGTTAAATACAAGACACAAACCTCAGCTGAAAAAAGACATCTTCATCCACAAATCCAAAAGTATCATGAAGCTTAGTCACAACTCCGGTGAAAACTCGCTGCTTCTGGGGTTGGGTTTGTTGCTGCGTAGCCCGGGGCGCTGGGTAAGAGACGGTGATTTGAGCTGTTGTCTGCGGAGCATTGAGGCTTGTAGGTAGAGCCACTGCTGGCTAAAAAAATAAACAGTCAACAGAATGAATTATCGCAATTAAACCAACAGAAATGTTTTAAGTTACAACATTCTGGGATAGTGCACAGACAGTTGCAGCCTCCCGTCGTCCCAACACAAGTGAATTAACCAATAATTTGTATTAAGTTTCCAAGATCCTAACTTACAGTCAGTCACCAGATTTATAAGTGAAACATAACAGTTTATTTATAACAATAGAGATAAGACTTGCAATAATCACAATAGAATAACGGTCAGCTAAGCCACTACTCGCCCATTTTACCATCCCACCCTCTACCCAAACACAGAAGTCATATACACACACACACACACAGAAGGAGGAAGAAAATTAAAGAGGATTAATGCAAGGATGGAAGATGAATGTCTTGCTTCGGATGTTGGAAGTTGTTTTTTCAAGCTGACTGTACTAGGACACGGAGAGATCCAGAACCACTGGTTCAAGGCCAACAAAGATCTTCTGGCTGGAACATTTGGTCCGAATCCCCACACTGTGGGATTTCCTCTGGGGAGTCACTTTCACTTTTATTACCTTGGGCCTTCACTCAGAAGATCCACCTCAATCAACCTCTGGTGGTGGCCATGTGCTGATCAAGGCAGCTCCTGTTTAAGTTTCAGTCCTTTTTGCCTGATTAATGAGCTCTTTGGTCAGAAGGTTTGTGGAGTAAGTGGTGGGCAGTGAATTCTTCTCAAGGCAAAATGTCAGTGGGTTACTAAACCTGGCAGCAGTGTTGGAGGTAGGGGGTCTGGGTGGCAGAGTTACAAAAGACATGGCGGAGACTGGGGTGTTGTCGTCATCCACCCGATTGCCAGCGGAGAAATTGATGGGAATGATTAAAGGATAACTTTAGCAGCATCGGCTGGAGATGCAGGAGGATTGGTCGAAGACGATGAGGGAGCGGTTGCCCTTCTTTGCTGTGCCATGGAGCGAGTGGAGAGGAGCCTGGAGTTGCAAGGTGTGAGTTCCAAGAGGGGGAAAGGGCAGTCACAGGTCACAACCATCGGATTGTGGAATTGAAGGCAGAGGTGATGATGCTGGGTGCAGCTTGCAAGGAGCTGAAAACAAGGGTGGATGACCAGTGGAATCAGTCCAGGTGGCAGAACCTGCACATGGTAGGCCTGCTGGAGTGAACGAATGCCACAGCCTATGTGCCAAAAATGTTGGCAAAGCTGGTAGATGAGGTGGTCTGTGAGAAAACCTCAAGGTGGATCGGGCAGATCGATCGTCAAGGCAGTGACTGTGAGAATGCACCATTTCCAGTTGAAGCAGCAGATTGTGAGGTGGGCGAGGACAACGAGAGACTGCACCTGAGAGTGCCAATGGATCCGAATATACCAAAACATTGGTGCCAACCTGGCCATGTAGCGGGCTGGCTTTAAATCGGGCCAATGGTGCTCTTCCGAAACAAGGTTCGGTTTGGAGTGCTGTACCCGGCCAAACTGTGGGTGACTTTTAAGCGGAAGGAGCATTATTTTACATTGCCTGAAGAGGTAAATGGTTTTCTTAAAGAGCATGGTTTGGATGAGGGATGATGGGGAATGTTTTGCTCATGTATTGTTTTTTTTTTTAATGTGTGCATAATATGCACCAATGTTTGTTCTATTTCCACATGTTTGTCTTGTTGGCATTTGGGGCAGAGATGATTTTGTAACGGACTGGGATGGACGATTTAAATTGTGGGGACAGGGGGTACAGAAACCCCTGGTGAGCATAGGGATTTGGAATGTACGGAGGTTGAACAGGTCGGTAAAGCGCTCTCGGGTATTTGCGCATTTGCAAAGTTTGAAGGCAGGGGTGGTGTTTCTTCAGGAGACACACTTGTAAATCAAAGAGAGGTGACATTGCATCAGGGGTCGGTGGGTCCAACATTCCATTCGGGATTTGGCTTCAAGTCGAGAGGGGTTGCTATTCTATTTATCAAGAGTGTGACATTTATGCTGGCTAAGGAGGTGCATGACCCGTGGGTTGGTTTGTGACGTTCAGTGGGTGTGGAGGGGGGGGCCCCTGGTAGTGCACACAATTGGGACAATGGGGAATTTGTTAAGCGGATGTAATCCGGACATCCCGGATCTAGACTCACAGTAACTTCATTGCACTGTTAATGTAAACCTACTTGTTTCAACAAAAAGATTATATCACGAAAGGTTTTGCGGGAAGATGACCGTGGTAATTAAGGAACATTTAGAGTTTAATCAGAACAGGGAGGACTCGCCCTCCACGTTATGGAAGGCGCTGGAAGATGACGATGCGGGGGGAGGTGATTGTGTACAAGAATCATTGAATCATCGGCAGAAAGAGGCCATTCGGCCCATCGAGTCTGTACAGCCCGCGGAAAGAGCACCCTACTTAAGCACAGATTAAGCTCACATTAACCCCACCCAACCTTTTCGGACATTAAGGGCAATTATTTTAAGCATGGCCAATCCACTTAACCTGCACATCTTTGGACTGTGGGAAGAAACCGAAGCACCCGGAGGATATACACGCAGACATGGAGAGTACGTGCAGACTCCGCACAGACATACCCAAGCCGGGAATCGCACCCAGGTCCCTGGTGCGGTGAAGCAACAGTGCTAAACATTGTGCTAACATGCCGTCCCACAGGGATACGGTGGAGAGGTAGTGATTGGCGGCTATTTTGGGGATGGATAGGCAGTACTCTAGGGCCCTGACCAGGGAACTCTTGGCGAAGCGGAAGTAGTTTCAGGGAGAATTTGATTTGTTGGCGACAGGAGAGCGATAGGGGTCCTGCATGAGTAAGGGGAGAAGGCCAGCTGCCTGCTAGCGCATCAACTAAGGCGACAAGCTGCTGCTCGGGAGACGGTTCAAATGAGAGCGCGCATTGGTGGCGCCGCCGGAGCACATTAATAAAACTTTAGAGTTCTTCTCTTGGGGGCTGTACAGGTTTGGACCGGGAGGGGAGGGGGGGGTGCATAGATGGGGCAGTTTCCTGTTTGGCTGGTGTTCCCAGATGTTGAGAGGGAGAAGGGTCCAGGATTGGAGGCTCGTTGGGGCTACAGGTGGTGATAGACGCAATTGGGATGATGCAGTAAGGTGTGCTGTGGGAGGATCAGACGGGCTCCGTGAAGGAGAGGCAGCTGTTGAGTAATATCAGACATTTACTAAATGCAGTTATGACGCCTCCAAACGGCAGGGTGCCGAAGGTTATTGTGGCATTTAACAGGGTACACTGGATGTATTTGTTCGGATTTCTGGAGGTTTGGGTCCACCTTTATCTCATGGGTGAGGTTTTATGCAGCCCCCACGGCGACTGTCAGGACGAATTCGATCAGCTCTGGAGATTTCGGGCTATACAGTGCTGCAAGGCAGAATGCCATTATCCCCATTATGTTCGCATTGGTTATCATGCCCTTGGATATTGCACTCTGTTCACAATAACTTCATTGCCGAGGGCAGCACGGTAGCACAAGTGATTAGCACTGTGGCATCACAGTGTTTCACAGGTTTGATTCCCTGCTGGGTCACTGTCTATGCACATTCTCCCCGTGTCTGCGTAGGTTTCCTCCGGGTACTCCGGTTTCCTCCCCTAGTCCAATGATGTGCAGGTTAGGTGGATTGGCCATGATAAATTGCCCTTAGTGACCAAAAAAGATCAGGGGGGGTTATTGGGTTACGAGGATAGGGTGGAAGTGGGGGCTTAAGTGGGTCGGTGGAGACTCGATGGGCCAAATGGCCTCCTTCTGCACTATGTTCTATGTTAATGTAAGTCTATTTGTGACAATAATAAAGATTATTATTAAGCGGGGTGGACAGGTATTGGATGGGAGGCAGGGAACATAGAGTCTGGCTGTATGCAGATCACTTGTTGCTGTATATTTTAAACCCGTTGGATTGTTTATGGGTATATTGGAGGAGTCTAGCACTTCTTTGGGCTATAAATTGAATTTGGCCAAAGGTGAAGTGTTCCTGGTGAATGCCTTGGGGAGAGGGACAGATTTGAGTGCCCTACCATTTCAGCAAGCTGGTTTAGGTACCGCGGCACCCAGGTAACTCAAAATTGGGCCACAATGTACAAATGGAATCTGGCTCGCTTGGAGGGAGTGGAAGGGGATCTCAAGAGCTGGGATGCCCTTTCACTTTCATTATTTAGGCGGGTACAGACGGTCAAGATGAACATCCTGCCGAGATTTCTTTGTGTTTCAGTCCCTTCCAATATTCCTGCAGAATACTGCAGAGTGAGTGCAGATGGAAGTTTGAGGGCTCTGACTGTGGTCCCGCTTCTGTTTTGCCCTGGGAAAATGTACGACGAGTGGCTTCATCCTTACAGGTCTGGAACCAGCTGAGGTGCCATTTTGGCATGGGGATATATGTCAGTGCTGGCTCCTATTTGTGGGAATCACCGATTTCTGGGCGAGATGGAGGCTGTTTATGTCCCTCTTTGAGGACCTGTCTTGGCCAATGAGTGGGTGGAGGGTTTAAGGGGAGAAAAAGTCCAAGTGTGGGGATGGTTATCTTTTTGATTGATGTGTTTTATGTATGCTCTGGTTCAATTAACAATATTTTTAAAAAGAAGATCCACCTCTGGCCTATGTAATTCTTTTTTTTTTTCCAATTCCACCAGAATGTCCCCAAACTTTACGGAGGGAAGAAAGATCCCTTCACGAGATTTTAAAGAGAGTTCTTTAAACAATTGGCCTGGCCCTGCAGCTGTTGCTGGTTTGAACTTCCTTGCAGGTCAATCTGACTGAAGACAGAGTCCATCAGGTAAGAGAGAGATAAAGGTGGCGGAAAGCATCATAGAAAGGACAGGAAGGCAGTGCAGGTGTCCCCTGCGGTCACCTCCCTCCAAAACAGGTATACCGTTTTGGATACTGTTGGGGGAGATGACTCACCAGGGGAAGGCAGCAGTAGCCAGGCTCATGGCACCGTAGCTGGCTCTGCTGCACAGAAGGACGGGAAAAAGACCGGCAGGGCTATAGTAATCAGGGATTCAATCGTAAGGGGAGTAGACAGGCGTTTCTGTGGTCGAAAACGAGACTTCCGAATGGTATGGTGCCTCCCGGGTGCACAGGTCAGGGAAGTCTCAGATCGGCTGCAGGACATACTGAAGGGGGAGGTGAACAGCCAGTTGTCGTGGTGCATATAGGCACCAACGATATAGGTAAAAAACGGGATGAGGTCCGACAATCAGAATTTAGGGAGTTAGGAGACAAGTTAAAAAGTAGGACCTCAAAGGTAGTAATCTCAGGATTACTACCAGTGCCACGAGACAGTCAGAGTAGAAATTCAAGAATAGTCAGAATGAATACGTGGCTTGAGCGATGGTGCAGGAGGGAAGGGTTCAGATTTTTGGGACATTGGAACCGGTTCTGGAGGCGGTGGGACCATTACAAATCGGATGGTCTACACCTGGGCAGGACTGGAACCAATGTCCTAGGGGGTGCTTTTGCTAACACTGTTGGGGAGGTTTTAAACTAATGTGGCAGGGGGATGGGAACCAGATTAGGAAGTTAGAGGTCAGTAAAGAGGCAGCAACTAAAGCCAGTAAGGTACTAGATAATAAACTCAATGTGACTAAGAGGAAGAGTAGACAGGGAAGAGATGATGAACGCAAACGGACAGGTGGTCTGAGGTGCATTTGTTTCAATGCGAGCAGTGTAGCAGGTAAGGCAGATGAACTTAGGGCTTGGATTAGTACCTGGGAATATGATGTTATTGGTATTACTGAGACTTGGTTGAGGGAAGGGCAAGACAGGCAACTAAATATCCCAGGGTATAGATGCTTCAGGGGGGATAGAGAGGGAGGTAAAATGGGTGGAGGTGTTGGATTACTGGTCAGAGATGATATCACAGCTGCGATTAAGGAGGGCATGATGGAGGATTCGAGCACTGAGGAAATATGGGTAGAGCTAAGAAATAGGAAGGGTGCAGTAACATTGTTGGGACTTTACAACAGGCCTCCCAAAAGCTGGCGTGAAGTAGAGGTACAAATATGTAGACAGACTATAGAAAAATGTAGGAGCAATAGGGTGGTCGTGATGGGAGATTTTAACTTCCCCCAACATTGAATGGGACTCATGTAGTGTTGGACTCATGTAGTGTTGGAGGCATAGATGGAGCAGAATTTGTAAGGAGCATCCAGGAGAGTTTTTTTAGAGCAGTATGTAAATAGTCCAACTCGGGAAGGGGCCATACTGGACCTGGTATTGGGGAATGATCCCGGCCAGGTGGTTGAAGTATCAGTCGGTGATTACTTTGGGAACAGCGATCACAATTCCATAAGGTTTAGAATACTCATGGACAAAGAAGAGAGTGGTCCTAAAGAAAGAGTGTTAAATTGGGGAAAGGCCAAGTATAACAAAATTCGGCAGGAGCTAGGGAATGTGGATTGGGAGCAGCTGTTTAAGTGTAAATTCACATTTGAAATGTGGGAGTCTTTTAAGGAAAGGTTGATTAGAGTGCACGGCAGACATGGCCCTGTGAAAATGAGGGATAGAAATGGCAAGACTAGGGAATCATGGATGACGGGTGGAATTGTGAGACTAGCTAAAATGAAAAAGGAAGCATACATAAAATCTCGGCGACTTAAAACTGATGAAGCTTTGGAGGAATATCGGGAAAGTAGGACAAACCTCAAACGCGCAATAAAGAGGGCTAAAAGGAGTCATGAAATATCTTTGGCTAACAGGGGTAAGGAAAATCCCAAAGCCTTTTATTCGTATATAAGGAGCAAGAGGGTAACTAGAGAAAGGATTGGCCCACTCAAAGACAAAAGAGGGAATTTGTGTGTGGAGTCAGAGGAAATGGGTGAGATTCTGAATGAGTACTTTGCATCGGTATTCACCAAGGACAGGGACATGACGGATGTTGAGGCTCGGGATGGATGTTTAAATACTCCAGGTCAAGTGGGCAAAAAGAAGGGGGAATTCTAAAAGGCATTGAGGTGGACAAGTCCCCAGGTCTGGATGGGATATATCCCAGGTTACAGAGGAAAGCGAGGGACGAAATAGCTGGTGCCTTAACAGATATCATTGCAGCATCCTTGGGCACGGGTGAGGTCCCGGAGGACTGGAGAATTGCTAATGTTGTCCCTTTGTTTAAGAAGGGTAGCAGGGCTAATCCAGGGAATTATAGACCTGTGAGCTTGACGTCAGTGGTAGGCAAATTGTTGGAGAAGATACTGAGGGATAGGATCTATTCACATTTGGAAGAAAATACTTATCAGTGATAGGCAGCATGGTTTTATGCAGGGAAGGTCATGTCTTACAAACATAATAGAATTATTTGAGGAAGTGACAAAGTTAATTGATGAGGGAAGGGCTGTAGATGTCATAGACATGGATTTCAGTAAGGCGTTTGATAAAGTTTCCCATGGCAGGTTGAGGGAAAAAGTGAAGTCGTATGGGGTTCAGGGTGTACTAGCTAGATGGATAAAGAACTGGCTGGGCAACAGGAGACAGAGAGTAGTGGTGGAAGGTAGTGTCTCTAAATGGAGAAAGGTGACTAGTGGTGTTCCATAGGGATCCGTGCTCGGACCACAGTTGTTTGTGATATACATAAATGATCTGGACGAAGGTATAGGTGGTCTGATTAGCAAGTTTGCAGATGATATTAAGATTGGTGGAGTTGCAGATAGTGAGGAGGGCTGTCAGAGAATACAGCAAAATATAGATAGATTGGAGAGTTGGGCAGAGAAATGGCAGATGGAGTTCAATCCAGGCAAATGCGAGGTGATGCATTTTGCAAGATCTAATTCAAGAGCGGACTATACGGTCAATGGAAGAGTCCTGGGGAAAATTGATGTCCAGAGAGATCTGGGAGTTCAAGTCCATTGTACCCTGAAGGTGGCAACGCAGGTCGATAGAGTGGTCAAGAAGGCATACAACATGCTTGCCTTTATCGGATGGGGTATTGAGTACAAGAGTCGACAGGTCATGTTACAGTTGTATAGGACTTTGGTTAGGCCACATTTGGAATACCGCGTGCAGTTCTGGTCGCCACATTACCAGAAGGATGTGGATGCTTTCGAGAGGGTGCAAAGGAGGTTCACCAGGATGTTGCTTGGTATGGAGGGTGCTAGCTATAATGAAAGGTTGAGTAGATTAGGATTGTTTTCGTTGGAAAGACGGAGGTTGAGGGGGGACCTGATTGAGGTCTACCAAATTATGAGAGGTATGGACAGAGTGGATATCAACAAGCTTTTTCCAAGAGTGGAGGTGTCAATTACAAGGGGTCACGATTTCAATGTGAGAGGGGGAAAGTTTAAGGGAGATGTGCGTGGAAAGGTTTTTTTCCCCCACAGAGGGTGGTGGGTGCCTAGAATGTTTTGCCAGCGGTGGTGGTAGAGGCAGGCACGATAGCATCATTTAAGATGTATCTAGACAGATATATGAACGGGCGGGGAACAGAGAGAAGTAGATCCGTGGAAAATAGAAGTCAGGTTTAGATAAAGGCTCTGGATCGGCGCAGGCTGGGAGGGCCGTAGGGCCTGTTCCTGTGCTGTAATTTTCTTTGTCCTTTGTTTGTTCTAGATAGGAGTTATAGAGATGTGGTCACACCCAAGGTGCAGGCAGACAGATGGGCGACCGTTAGAAAGGGCAGGCAGTCAGTGCAGGAATCCTCTGTGGCTGTCCCCCTATCGAACAGGTATACCTTTTTGGATATTGTTGGGGAATAGCCTATCTGTGGAAAACAACAGCAGCCAGAACAATGGCACCACAACTGTCTCTGCTGCTCACCAGGGGAGGCCAAAAGTGCAGGAGCGCGATAGTTATAGGGGACTCTGTAGTAAGGGGCACAGATAGGCGCTTCTGTGGAAGTGAAAGAGACTCCAGGATGGTGTGTTGCCTCCCTGGTGCCAGGGTCAAGGATGTCTCTGAACGAACACAGGCCATCCTGAAGGGGGAGGCTGAACAGCCAGAGGTCTTCGTACACATAGGTACTAATGACATCGGCAGGAAGAATGGTGAGGTCCTGCAGAAGGAGTTCAGGGAGTTAGGCAGTAAGTTAAGCAGGACCTCGAGGGTTGTAATCTCAGGATTACTCCCTGTGTCACGTGCCTGTGAGGCTAGAAATAGGAGGATAGTGCAGCTAAACACATGGCTAAACCAGTGGTGTCGGAGGGAGGGTTTCAGATTTCTCGACCATTGGGATTCTCTTCCGGGGCAGGTGGGACCTGTACAAGGACGGATTGTACCTAAACTCGAGGGGCACCAATATTCTGGCTGGGAGGCTTGCTAGTGTCACACGGGAGGAATCAAACTAATATGGCATCGTGAGTGGGAACCTCAATAAAGAGCGAGAGGGTGGGATTTCAGTAAAGAACGTGGAAAGAGAGAGGGCAAGATTTCAGTAAAGTGCAGGAAGAGAGAGGGTGAGACTTCAATAAAGAGCACGGAGAGAGCGAGACTTCAACAAAGAGCGCGGAGAGAGGGCGAGACTTCAATAGAGCATGGAGAGAGGGCGAGACTTCAATAAAGAGCGCAGGGAGACAGGGCCGAGACTTCAATAAAGAGCGCTGAGTCAGGGCGAGACTTCAACAAAGAGCACGGAGAGAGGAAGAGACTTCATGAAGAGCGCGGAGAGCGAGACTTCAACGCGGCGAGAGAGAGGGCGAGAGTTCAGTAAAGTGTGCGGAGACAGGGCCGAGACTTAAGTAAAGAGTACGGAGAGAGAGAGAGAGAGGGCGAGACTTCAATAAAGAGCGCGGACACAGGGGAGTGACTTCAATAAAGAGAGTGGAGAGGGAGAGAGGGCGAGACTTCAATAAAGAGCGCGGACACAGGGGAGTGACTTCAATAAAGAGAGTGGAGAGGGAGCGATTTCTGTTAAGTGCAGGAAGAGAGAGGGTGAGACTTCAATAAAGAGCTTGGAGAGAGAGGGCGAGACTTCAATAAAGAGCACGGAGAGGGTGAGACTTCAATAAAGAGAGTCCGGAGAGAGAGGGGGCGAGACTTCAATAAAGAGCACGGAGAGAGGGCGAGACTTCAATAAAGAGCATGGAGAGGGCGAGACTTCAATAAAGAGTGCGGAGTCAGGGACGAGACTTCAATAAAGTGCGTGGAGAGAGAGAGAGGAAGAGACTTCAATAAAGACCATGGAGAGAGAGAGGGCGAGACTTCAATGAAGAGCACAGAGACGGGGCGAGGACTTCAATAAAGAGCTTGGAGAGAGAGGATGGGACGTCAATAAAGAGTGTCGAGAGAGAGGGCGAAGCTTCAATAAAGAGTGCGGAGACAGGGCCGAGACTTCAATAAAGAGCACGGAGAGCGAGACTTCAATAAAGAGCGCGGCGAGAGTTCAGTAAAGTGCGCGGAGACAGGGGCGAGACTTTAGTAAAGAGCACGGAGAGAAAGAGAGGGCGAGACTTCAATAAAGAGCACAGAGAGGGCGAGACAATTAAGAGCGCGGAGAGGGAGAGGTCAAGATTTCAATAAAGAGCGTGGAGAGAGAGAGAGGGCGAGACTTCAATAAAGAGCGCGGAGAGAGGTCGAGACTTCAATAAAGAGAGCGGAGAGAGAGAGAGAGAGAGGGCGAGACTTCAATAAAGAGCACGGAGAGGGAGAGACTTCTGTTAAGTGCACGGAGACAGGGCGAGACTTCAATAAAGAGCGCGGACAGAGAGAAGGCGCAACTCCAATAAAGAGCGCGGAGACAGGGGCAAGTCTTCAATAAAGAGCACGGAGAGAGAGAGGGTGAGATTTCAGTAAAGAACGCGGAGAGAGAGAGAGAGAGAGGGCAAGATTACAGTAAAGAGCAGGAAGAGAGAGGGTGAGATTTCAATAAAGAGCACGGAGAGAGAGGGCTAGACTTCAATAAAGTGCGCGGAGACAAGGGCGAGACTTCAGTAAAGAGCACGGAGAGAGGACAGGGCGAGGACTTCAATAAAGAGCTTGGAGAGAGAGGACGGGACCTCAATAAAGAGCGCGGAAAGAGAGAGGGCAAGTCTTCAATAAAGAGCGCGGAGACAGGGCCGAGTCTTCAATAAAGAGCACGGAGGGAGAGAGGGCGAGACTTCAATAAAGAGCGCGGAGACAGGGCCGAGACTTCAATCAAGAGCACGGAGAGAGAGAGGGCGAGACTTCAATAAAGAGCACGGAGAGAGAGAGGGCGAGACTTCAATAAAGAGCACGGACACAGGGGAGTGACTTCAATAAAGAGAGCGGAGAGGGAGAGACTTCTGTTAAGTGCAGGAAGAGAGAGGGTGAGACTTCAATAAAGAGCTTGGCGAGAGAGGGCGAGACTTCAATAAAGAGCGCAGAGAGATGGCGAGACTTCAATAAAGAGCGCAGAGAGGGCGAGACTTCAATAAAGAGAGTCCGGAGAGAGAGGGGGCGAGACTTCAATAAAGAGCACGGAGAGAGAGAGGGCGAGACTTCAATAAAGAGCATGGAGAGGGCGAGACTTCAATAAAGAGTGCGGAGTCAGGGACGAGACTTCAATAAAGTGCGTGGAGAGAGAGAGGAAGAGACTTCAATAAAGAGCACGGAGAGAGAGAGGGCGAGACTTCAATGAAGAGCACGGAGACGGGGCGAGGACTTCAATAAAGAGCACGGAGGGAGGGCGAGACTACAATAAAGAGCGCGGAGACGGGGCGAGGACTTCAATAAAGAGCTTGGAGAGAGAGGGTGGGACGTCAATAAAGAGTGTCGAGAGAGAGGGCGAGGCTTCAATAAAGAGCGCGGAGACAGGGCCGAGACTTCAATAAAGAGCACGGAGAGCGAGACTTCAATAAAGAGCGCGGCGAGAGAGAGGGCGAGAGTTCAGTAAAGTGCGCGGAGACAGGGGCGAGACTTTAGTAAAGAGCACGGAGAGAGAGAAACAGAGGGCGAGACTTCAATAAAGAGCACGGAGAGGGCGAGACAATTAAGAGCGCGGAGAGAGAGAGAGGTCAAGACTTCAATAAAGAGCGTGGAGAGAGAGAGAGGGCAAGACTTCAATAAAGAGCGCGGAGAGAGGGCGAGACTTCAATAAAGAGCACGGAGGTCAAGGTTCGGAGGTGGAGGAGCAGTCTCTGTCAGCGAGAGAACCTGAGAACATCTAAGACACTTGGCTATAAATTTCTGCTCGGCGATTCTGCGTTGTCGCGGGTCCTGAAGTTCCGCACACGAGTGCGGCCTCGACCGGGACCTGGGATTCATGTCGCATTACATGCATCCCCCACCATCTGGCCTGCGAAATCCAACCAACTGTCCTGGCTTGATACAATTCACACCTCTTTAACCTGGGGTTACCCCATCTCTGGATCTGTAAAGATTTAATCACCTGCTAATGGTCGCATTCCTAGCATAGTTTGGCATCTTTGAATTTGTCTATATATGTGTTTCTGGAACAGACCTCTTCATTCACCTGAGGAAGGAGCAGCGCTCCGAAAGCTAGTGACATCGAAACAAACCTGCTGGACTTTAACCTGGTGTTGTAAGACTTTGTACTGTGCTCACCCCCAGTCCAACGCCGGCATCTCCACATCATTCAATAAAGAGCGCAGAGAAAGGGGCGAGAGTTCAATAAAGAGCACGGAGAGAGAGAGGAAGAGACTTCAATAAAGAGCACGGAGAGAGGGCGAGGAGCGAGACTTCAATAAAGAGCGCGGAGGGACAGGGGCGAGAGAGAGGAAGAGACTTCAGTAAAGAGCGCAGAGAGAGGTGAGGAGCGAGACTTCAATAAAGAGCGCGGAGGGACAGGGACGAGACTTCAATAAAGAGCGCGGAGAAAGGGGCGAGAGTTCAATAAAGAGCACGGACACAGGGGAGTGACTTCAATAAAGACCACAGAGAGGGAGAAACTTCAATAAAGAGCGCGGACACAGGGGAGTGACTTCAATAAAGAGCGCGGATAGGGAGAGACTTCTGTTAAGTGCACAAAGAGAGGACGCGACTTCAATAAAGAGCGCGGAGAGAAAGAGGTGGGACTTGAATAAAGAGCGTGGAGACAGAGGCGAGACTTCAATAAAGAGCACAGAGAGTGGGTGAGACTTCAATAAAGAGTGCGGAGAGAGAGGAAGAGACTTCAATCAAGAGCACGGAGAGAGCGAGGGCGAGACTTCAATAAAGTGCACGGAGAGAGAGGGTGACACTTCAATAAAGAGCGCCAGCACAGGGGCGAGACTTCAGTAAAGAGCACGGAGAGAGGAGAGGGCGAGACTTCAATAAAGAGCGCAGAGAGAGGGCGAGACTTCAGTAAAGAGCGCGGAGAGAGGAGAGGGCGAGACTTCAATAAAGAGCGCGGAGGGACAGGGGCGAGACTTCAATAAAGAGCGCGGAGACAGTGGCGAGACTTTAATAAAGAGCACAGAGAGAGTGGGTGAGACTGCAATAAAGAGAGAGAGGGCGAGACGTCAGTAAAGAGTTCAATAAAGAGCGCGGAGAAAGGTGTGAGAGTTCAATAAAGAGCACGAGTCAGGGCGAGACTTCAATAAAGAGTGCGGAGTCAGGGGCGAGACTTCAATAAAGAGCGTGGAGTCAGGGGCCTGACTTCAATAAAGAGCATGGAGAGAGAGAGGAAGAGACTTCAATAAAGAGCACGGAGAGAGGGCGAGACTTCAATAAAGAGGGCAGAGGGCGAGACTTCAGTAAAGAGCGCAGAGAGAGGTGAGGAGCGAGACTTCAATAAAGAGCGCGGAGGGAAAGGGGCGAGACTTCAATAAAGAGCGCGGAGACAGGGCGAGACTTCAATAAAGAGCGCGGAGAAAGGGGCGAGAGTTCAATAAAGAGCGCGGAGTCAGGGCGAGACTTCAATAAAGAGCGCGGAGACAGGGGCGAGACTTCAATAAAGAGGGCGGAGAAAGGGGCGAGAGTTCAATAAAGAGCGCGGAGACTGGGACGAGACTTCAATAAAGAGCACGGAAAGAAAGAGGAGGAGATTTCAATAAAGTGCGCTGAGAGGGCGAGACTTCAATAAAAAGAGTCCGGAGAGAGAGAGGGCGAGACTTCAATAAAGAGCACGGAGAGACTTCAATAAAGAGCACGGAGAGAGAGAGAGAGAGAGAGAGAGAGAGAGAGAGAGAGAGAGAGAGAGAGAGAGAGAGAGAGAGGGCGAGACTTCAATACAGAGCGCGGACACAGGGGAGTGACTTCAATAAAGAGCGCGGATAGGGAGAGACTTCTGTTCAGTGCACAAAGAGAGGACGAGACTTCAATAAACAGTGCGGAGAGAGAAGGCGCATTTCCAATAAAGAGCGCAGAGACAGGGACAAGTGTTCAATAAAGTGCACGGAGTGAGAGAGGGCAAGATTTCAGTAAAGAGCAGGAAGAAAGAGGGTGAGACTTCAATAAAGAGCGCGGAGAGAGAGGGCTAGACTTAAATAAAGTGCGCGGAGACAGGGGCAAGACTTCAGTGAAGAGCACGGAGAGAGGGCGAGACTTCAGTAAAGAGCGCCGAGAGAGGGCGAGACTTCAGTTAAGAGCGCAGAGAGAGAGAGGGCGAAACTTCAATTAAGAGCGCGGAGAGGGCGAGACTTCAATAAAGAGCACAGAGACAGGGGCCAGGCTTCAATAAAGAACACGGAGAGGGAGGGCGGGAGTTCAATTAAGAGCACTGAAAGAGAGGGCGAGACTTCAATAAAGAGCACGGAGAGGGCGAGACTTCAATAAAGAGCACGGAGAAAGGGCGAGACTTCAATAAAGATCACGGAGAGGGCGAGACAATTAAGAGCGGAGAGAGAGAGGTCGAGACTTCAATAAAGAGCGCGGAGTCAGGGCGAGACTTCAATAAAGAGCGCGGAGACAGGGACGAGACTTCAATAAAGAGCGCGGAGGGAGATAGGGCGAGACTTCAATAAATAGCGTGGAATGACAGGGCCGAGACTTCAATAAAAAGCGCAGAGAAAGGGGCGAGAGTTCAATAAAGAGCGCGGAGTCAGGGCAAGACTTCAATAAAGAGCACAGAGACAGTGGCGAGACTTCAATAAAGAGCGCGGAGAGGAAAGAGGTGGGACTTGAATAAAGAGCGTGGAGACAGAGGCGAGACTTCAATAAAGAGCACAGAGAGAGTGGGTGAGACTTCAATAAAGAGCGCGGAGAGAGAGGGCGAGACTTCAATAAAGAGCGTGGAGGGACAGGGGCGAGATTTCAATAAAGAGCGCGGAGACAGGGGTGAGACTTCAAAAAAGAGCGCGGAGAGAGAGGGCGAGATTGCAACAAAGAGCGCAGAGTCAGGAGCGAGACTTCAAGAAAAGTGTGGAGAGAGAGGGCCCAACATCAATAAAGAGCGCGGAGAGAGGGCAAGACTGCAATTAGGAATGCGGAGAGATTGGGCGAGGCCTCAATAAAGAGCACGTACACGGGCGAGACTTCAGTATGGAGCATGGAGGACTTCCAGTTGCGGCGATGAGCAGCTAAGCCGCACGTTTCGGCGGCTCCAGCTCGAACGGACCTTCGGGCTCTTTTAAGAGCCCCAACGGGGAATTTTTTCGGGACAAAACCCGGTGTGGGGTGAGACAACATGGAGCACAGGGAG